>NC_134359.1:206739394-207048561 GCF_048569485.1 Anomaloglossus baeobatrachus | reverse complement strand
GCAGTTTTCTGTGCGCTTCGGCGCCATTTTGACTGCTCCGGAGGGGGATGGTGGGGGGACTCTCCGGTACCGGGGGCTTTGGGGGCACTAGGGGTTTAGATTTCTTTCTCATCTGACATGTTTGATCATGTCAGATGAAAAAGAAATCAGTTTTACCGGCCATTTCTTTTTTTTTTATGTGACCGTCGGTATACGGTGTATACCGCCGATCACATTATCGGTGTCCAAAAAAAACACCCCGATTCATAATCTGGGGGGTCTCAGCTACCCCCGGTAGCTGAAACCCCCTAGATTTTCGGTCGCTGGGGGGCGCTACAGGGTTTTTTCGGGCCGCCGCTTTAAAACGGCGGAACAGAATAAGTACCCTGTTTTGCCGCCGCTTTAAGTCGTACGCCCGTCGTTATGAGGTTAAGTCCGAGTTATGTCACACAGAATAAAAAAATAACATTTCTGACATGTCTCCTTTACATCAGTACAATTTTTGAAAGATCTTTTTTTGGTTAGAAGGGTTCAAAGTTTATCAGCAATTTCTAATTTTTCCCACAAAATGTACAAAATCATATTTTTAGGGACCACATCACATTTGAAGTAACTTTGAGAAACCTAGGTGACAGAAAATAGCCAAAAGTGCAATGCAATGTGGAAGGGAAAAATGAAAATGTTACTTTTTCCCACAAAAATGTTACTTTAGTCCCAAATTTGCATTTTCACAGGGTCAGCAAAAGAAAATGCACAATACAGTTGTGCATTTTCTCCTGAGTACAACGAAAAACCACAAGTGGTAAAAGTCTACAGGATGGCTCGAAAGGGAAGGAGCACCATATGACTTTTTGAATGCAAAATTAGCTGGAATTGTTAGCGGATGCCATGTCGCGTTTGGAGACCACTAGATGTGCCTAAACAGTTGAGTTCTTCTTCAAGTGACCCCTGTGATGACTCATTGTTTGGGGGTAAACTGTTCTAAATTAGGTTTCCTTTCTTTGTTACATCATGAGAAGTTAGCTATTGTCTCATGACAGACTGACCAGAACTTTATTGTCTGTATATGTGGATTGCTTCAACTCTTCTTACAGCATATTTTAGAGGAAAATTTTGCAGTTGGAATGAACTTGCAACCAATTACTGTAGATAGTAAACATCTCCAACAATTCTGTAAGAGAACTGAGTGGTATTAAAGGGCCTTGCTTTTGACACCAGGGGAGTTTTTTTATACATGATCTTAGTTGAGGAGCTTCAGTTCCAGTTGGGGGAATCACAGAACTGCTTTACTTTTAAATTTCTACATGACCTCAGCTGAGAGCTCTGGTCCCAGCTGTGAGTGATCAGAGAACTGCTTTAAGATTCATTCTGCAGGATTTCATCCTAAGATTTAGAGTTCTAGCTGAAGGTTCACAGAACTGCTTCACATCTTAATGCTGAGCCCACGAATTTGCCTGGAGAACCCAGGTTTGGACTAATCAGTTTCCTGGCTACATATCTTACTGTGCTCGATCAGCTTCCTAAGCTTGCCACTATCTCTTCTCAGTGAGTGCCCACCAAAAGTAGGGTACTGCGGGACTTTGATAGTTTGCCATATAAGCCCTAAAGTCACAAAGATTCACAAGGTCACAAAGATTGAAGTCCCTAATCTCTGACAGGCCAGCGGAAGGGTGAGTCTCTGTTGCTTGTACCATCTTGTGTTTTGCTGGGAATGTTTCATATGTTTTTTGCCAGTTGGTGAACCAATAAAGTCTTACCAATGTGTGGTTCCATCACCCTGTGTTGTCTGAGTATTGTTTTGTCCACGGGGGAGGAGTGCGAGCATTAAGTGGCATGAGCCCTAGTTCATGCAATCTTTCTGAAGACAGCCATGCCAGTGAACAAGACCAACCACTGAACCTCGTGTCACCACAACTCTATTTTGGAAAGTAGACCCCTCAAGCAATTTATATAGATGCTTGGTGAGCACCATGTAACATTGCCAGAGCCCCTGAGGTGCCAGAAAAGCAAACATCCTCCACAAGTGACCCCAATTTACAAACCATACCCCTCAATGAATTAATCTAAGGGTGCAATAAGCATTTTGACATCACAGATATGTCACAAAATGCAATACTATTATGCAGTGAATAATAAATAATTACAATACATTTTTACCATTAAAATCTTGTTTTAACACCATATTTACAATTTTCACAAGGAGAATAGGTTAAAAAAGCTTCATAATGTGTTACACAATTTCCCAAGAAAGTAGCAATACCCCAAATATAACTGTACAGTTCTGTTTGGACGCAACGCAGGACTCAGGAGGGAGGGCTCACCATTTGATTTTTGGAGCAAAGATTTTTATAGAATAGTTTTTGGACTCCATTTGCAGAGCCACGTTAGTGCCAGAAAAACCCAAACCACCACAAGTGACCATATTTTAGAAATTACACTCCTCTGGGAGTTCCTTTATGGATGTGTTGACATTTTAGTCTCTGGAAAACACCCATGGTATCAAATACAGTGAATGTTCCAGAATTAAAAGTTGCAAATAAGCCCTTTTCATGCCCAGTACATTGTATTGCCTGTACTTTGTGCCCAGCTTGTACTTCTGGAGACCTGCACTCCATAAATTAAGCAGGCTCTCCTCACAACAATGCAACCAAACATGTTGACACCAACTGTGGTAAGTACAATTTTGGGCTCAGAAGGGAAAGGCTCATTGGAATTTGAGAGTGCAGATATTTGCTGGATTCATTTTTAGAGAGGGGTAGCCATACTGTTTTTTTCAGAGCCTTTGTGCTACCAGTAACTTGAAAGCCCCCATATTACCATTAACAGGTGACAGACCTGAGTTCGGAATTGTGTTTTTGTGGGTTAAGTTGAATGCTCTTTGGTGTCGATTTGTGCACAGAATATTTTGGATCAGTTCACATTTATCCTATGCTCTATGCTGAGCACTTACATCAGGTTTTCCATCTACATCTCTGAAATATGTGATTTAGGTGAAACCTTGACGGATCTGTTCACTCGTGAAACAGCAGAGTTACTCTGGACTATGTTTAGCCTCTATTCAGTGGCATCTGTCTTTTCACATGAACAAAACTGTTGATCACTGCACCTTTGTGCACACCTAAGAACATGGACACCGCCGCATCACAGGCCAGACAGAAGTTCAAAGTCACTCCCTCATTACTGTGAATTTTCCACTGGGAATTTTGTCTGAATAATTTTTTTCAGAGATTTACATGTAATCCCTGGTGTATGTGCTCAGCGCAGAGCACAGGATAAATATGAGCTGCATCGTAATGCGATCTTTAGTAGTCAGAATAAACAATCAACAGCAGTTGAAAAATTGAATTTGTTTATCTATTTTTACACCGTACACCATGAGGTATACATGTATAAGCGTCT
Source organism: Anomaloglossus baeobatrachus (assembly GCF_048569485.1). Lineage (NCBI taxonomy): Eukaryota > Metazoa > Chordata > Amphibia > Anura > Aromobatidae > Anomaloglossus > Anomaloglossus baeobatrachus. The sequence continues at coordinate 207,045,183 of NC_134359.1, read as the reverse complement.
TTTTTCCTCAAGTCAGTATGATCACAGTGATACAAGGTTTATATATTTTTTTAGGTTTGGCTACTATCAAGCTAAAACACGCTATTTTACAAAATATAGGTCTTTTTGCATAACCAAATTTTAAAGGCTATAGTTTTTTTTTATTTTGCTGCTGACAGAGTCATGTGAGGGCTTCTTAATGCAGGATTAGTTGGAGTATTTATTGTTACAATTTTGGCAAACATAATATTTTTTTATTATTTTCTATTCTGCGTTTTGTGAAGCAGAATGATGAAGAAACAGCAATTCAGGAATTATTATTATTTATTTTTTTTAATGTCATTCACTTTGTCATAAAATTGATAAGACAGCTTTATTCTTTGCGTCAGTATGGTTACAGAGATACCATATTTATATAGTTTTTTTTATGTTTTTCCACTTCTGCACCATAAAAACAATATTCTGCAAAATGGCATTTTCAGCAGGCCATCTTTAATTATATACAGTATGACTTTTTGATCGCATTTTATTCCACTTTTTGTCAGCTGAATGATGAAAAGACATAGTTTTTGCTACTTTTTTTTATTCATTTTTTACCGCATTCATTGAATGTGACAACGTGACAAATTATTCAAAAAAACATAATCCTGTATAACTTTTATTACTTATGCTATTCTGCCACTTTTTATTTCTACTTGTTTTCCCACCTTCTGGATCCTCTGGTAGCACTACTTACAATTTTCTTAAGATCATTGGATCTGATGCCAGTAGTATGTGTAGTTAGCTTCATTTCTTAGTTGCCACTGTTGCATGCTTAAATTTGCACTGCTGTTGTACTAGGAGAAAGAAGGAGGAAGGTTATATACTGCTGGGGTAAGAAATAACAGACAAGGCTGAGATGAAGAAAGAAGGGTAGAATAGAAGTATTGTAAGAAACAAGGAAACAGGTGGAAAATGTGGAGAGGTGGAATATAGAGAAAACAGGTGACGTGGAGGGGAGCAGAGAAGAGTAGAAGTCCTGCTTTGATAAACTATCAGGCAATTGAAAATAACTGGAGAATCACTGAGGAAAGGAAGATCCAGTCATGATAAATAGTCCAGCAGCTAATGTTTGATAAGTTTAGTGCACTAAGAAGGTTCTGTTACACACTCTGCATTAGAACTGATAGAGAGAGCAGCCTTATAAGAATATGCTTCTACTCCCTATACTCCACCCTGTTTGTTTGTAAATATATACTATTCCCCCGTGATTAAGCAAGGCGAAACGTGCATTATGGTGTCCCACTGCCCTAGGGTCTGCATGGATATCCCACTTCTGTGATACATTTCTGATTGTTTTGCTATCATCACCGACCATCTGATGTACTGGGTTGATTATCTATATTTCTATGCATCTAATAAGAGTGGGTTTGCCACTTTCATTTTAGAACATTAGGTTTACTATTTGTAAGCTTTAGCCACGAGTCATAAGTTTTCATAGTCTCCTTTAGTGATTATGTATGCATATAATACACATTATAATATAATGTGAATATCTGTATTTGTACTTTTTATCTTATGCAACTTTTCAGTAATTTCCTTTGTATTATTTTCCCACTTCATATTATTCAAAAACAAATATATCATTTTGTACATTTTTTTGTGCTCATTTTTTGTATTCATTATTTATTATAAGTATAAATTGATCAGTTTTAAGCAGTCGACAGCAAATTTCAAGGAAGGGAAACACCTAGTGTCCATAAATTCAGTGAAAGTTTTCAATGTCTTTGATAAAGATAGTACAATCCGCTTTTGATAGTATCTTCAGTAGCATATCCAATAATCATATGTTCAAGGAAAAAACAATGACCATATAAAGTTTACTTTATGTGTTTGTACAGATATCACAGCTCATATCCAGATGTCTTCTTCACTCAATGCCTTGAGGGATCAAAGCTATTTTGTCAGCACAAAGGGGACCAATAAATGTTAGGAAATAGTATGTTTCAGTGTTATGGTTTAATATTATATATATATATATATATATATATATATATATATTACATTAGAGTCAGTGATACGTGATACATCATCCATTGACTGATTAAATGTAAGAATTACTTTTCCAAATAAATTGAGAGAAATATTCACATAAACTTTAATTAAGTGTTATAAGTAATTGGCTCATATAATTCTGACTTTTGACTACAATTTATGAATGCAATGTGTCATTAACTAAAGTTTGTTGTGAAAAGTTTCTTAATTTGATAAAGTAGGGATGGAGAAATTCATTCAAGTGTTTTATTTGCTCTGTTCTTTGGGGTTGAAAGTATACAAGGAAAAAGATTTGTTAACTCAAAGTAATTGCTAGCTCTTATAGCAGTTTATTTCCCTCTTCACAGCAGCAGAAGAGCTCTTGAAATTAGTTCTGTTTACCCTTTGTTTTTACAGCATCAATAGACTTTTCCCGAGAGCAACAAATTAACCTTCAGTGGAGACACACTCCTACAATAAATACACTTTCCCGCCTCTAATTTGTGTTGGTTTGTTCTTTTTTATTATTTATACCATACCACACAGTCAATTATTGCTATTCCTCCTCTGACTCATCCCAAAGTGACAACTGGATAGCACATTCAGTCCTACAAGAAGTCGAGCAAGTTTAATGAAAGATACGAGAGCAGAATAAACGTAGGTTTAGTCAGTTAACGTCACTCAAACTTGTCATGTCTTATCCTGATGAGAAAATCAAATTTGAAATGAAAATGCAAAAATAGCAAAGTTAAATGATCTCTTTTTGAAAAACATTCTCCTATATATTTATAGTAAGTGCTCATGGCTTCGGTACGGGGACAGATGAACTTTGGATGTATATTAGCACAACCCAATGAAATTTTATTGTTCAGATGCATTTGACTTTTTTTTTTTAATTGGGATCTGAAAACTGTAGAGTAAAGCGGGCTTTACACGCTACGACATCGCTAATGCGGAGTCGTTGGGGTCACGGAATTCGTGACGCACATCCGGCCGCATTAGCGATGCCGTTGCGTGGGACATCGATTAGCGATTTTGCATCGTTGCAAAACAGTGAAAAATCGCTAATCGGCGACACGGGGGTCCATTCCCAATTATCGTTACTTCAGCAGTAACGAGGTTGTTCCTCGTTCCTGCGGAAGCACACATCGCTGCGTGTGACGCCGCAGGAGCGAGGAAGCTCTCCCTACCTGCCTCCCGGCCGCTATGCGGAAGGAAGGAGGTGGGCGGGATGTTACGTCCCGCTCATCTCCGCCCCTCCGCTGCGATTGGGCGGCGGTTCAGTGACGGTTCAGTGACGTCGCTGTGACGCCGCATGGACCGCCCCCTTAGAAAGGAGGCGGTTCGCCCGTCACAGCGACGTCGCCGGACAGGTAAGTATGTGTGACGGCTCTGGGCGATGTTGTGCGGCACGGGCAGCGATATGCCCGTGTCGCGCAACAGATGGGGGCGGGTACCCACACTAGCGATATCGGGACCGATATCGCAGTGTGTAAAGTAGCCTTAATCCTATTTTCTGCTGTATAGGAAGGTATGTTACACACTTAAAGTTCTATTTTTTCAATATTTATTAATATTTCATTTTTTAATTAAATAATTAATTAATTAAAATAATTATTAATTAATATTGTCAAAACAAGCTAATGCCAAGGCAAAAATAGAGACACAGATGAATTCCAATCTTCTTCCCAATAGCCTTTATTAACCTATAATTGACACACAGTAAATAGCTGAGTATCATATATATATATACGGGGGATATATATATATATATATATATATATATATATATTCTTTTAGTGTCTCTCACTCCCACACAACCTCTCCATCCCGTTATCTCTCTGTTGGCGTCCCTCAAGGCTCTGTCCTGGGATCCTTATTCTTTTCCATCTATAAATTTGGCCTGGGACAACTCATAAAGTCCCATGGCTTCCAGTACCACCTATATGCTGATGACACTAAGATCTACTGCTCTGGCCCAGATGTCAGTTCTCTGCTGTCCAGAATCCCAGAGTGCCTATCGGCTATATCTTCCATCTTCTCCTCTCGCCTCCTAAAGCTCAATGTGGCCAAACTGACCAAACTAAACTGATCATCTTTCCTCCAACTCACCTACACTCTCTACCTGATCTACCTATTACAATAAATAACATCACGCTCTCCCCATTACCCAAAGTTCAGTGCCTCGGAGTGACCTTTGATTCTGCCCTGTCCTTCATACCACACATTCAGTCCCTCACAACCTTCTGCCGTCTTCAACTCAAAAATATTTTCAGAATCAATTCTTTCCTCAATTCTCAATCTACAAAAATGCATGCTCTCATAATCTCCCGCCTCGATTACTGCAACATCCTCCTCTGTGGCCTCCCTACTAACACGCTCACCCCTCTCCAGTCCATCCTTAATTCTGCTGCCCAAATGATCCACCTCTCTCCTCAATACCACCCCACTTCTGTCTATTGTAACTTGTATATATATGTATTCTGTATGTAACCCCCGTCTCTTGTACAGCACCATGAAATCAATGGTGCTCTAGAAATAAATATATATATATATATATATATATATATATATATATATATATTTTGACCTACATAGTGCCGTTAATTCCACAGCTCTTTACATATATTGTCATCACTGTAGCCCATTGGGGCTCCAAAGTCCCTATCAGTATGTCTTTGGAATGTGGGGGGAAACCAGAGTACACCCACACAAACACAAGGAGAACATACAAACTCCTTGCAGATGTTGTCCTTGGTGGGATTTGAACCCAGGACCCCAGCACTGCAAGACTGCAGTGCTAACCACTGAGACACCTCTTCTTCTTTTAATTTTTGCTGTTCTTCAATATAGCTCTGTAAGGGCTTGTTTTCTGCAGGAGAACGTAAGTGGCACCATAGGCATATATTAGAAACAACATTTAGATGATTGAAACATTTATGCCACAAACATAGTACATATCATATATTAATTTTCCATGTACTGATGAATGAAGAGAAAGGTTAGAAAATTCATATATACCCTACATTCTCCCTTCCTAAGATATGGGGGTCGGCGTCCTAATCACAATTAATGCCCCCCATTTGGCGACGACTAATACCTGTTGGGCTCACCGAGGAACGGCGAGCGTCCGGAGGTGGACCCACTGGACCGTGCACCGGACTCTCCTGAGAAGATGACCAGCAGCAAACCCCTATATACAGGGACTGTGCAGTGCCTCCTCAAAGGGCCTAGATGCACGGCAGCCAGTAACCAGTAGTAGGAGTCTCTGTAAGGCCAGGTGTAGCACGGGTGTGACGTCCGCAGCCGGCAGAACACGGTTATGGCACTGGAGATGTTCACAGCAGGTGGCGTCCACAGTAGGTACGGCACCGATGACGTCCACGACAGGTATGGCACGGTGACGTCCACTGTAGGTTTGGCCGGTGACGTCCACAGCAGATATGGCACGGTGACGTCCACTGTAGGTATGGCCGGTGACGTCCACAGCTGGAATGGTACAGATGGCAATATGGTGAGACAGAGGATTAGCAACAGGTAGAAGATGCACGGATACAAACGATAGTACTCAAGGGCCTGGACACTAGCAATGCACTAGTAGGAGCGTTGCTCGGGTGCATACTGCCAGGGGAGGCGAACTTAAATACCCATATGGTAACAGGTGACCTCTGAGGTCACTTCCAGATAATGGGGCGCTACCACTTTAAGAAAGGGGGCGTGGCCTTGTGTGCAGCCTAGAATCACTTACTGCAGATCTGTGTGTGACCGGGAGACAGGAAGAGTCTGCAGCTGCCCCTGGAGCAGGACGCCCAACCCGGGAGGACCCGAACCAGGAGCAGAGCCTGCAGAGACATGGGACCGGTAAGAGGAAGGACGTCGCTGCCGGAGCCTGAAACCGGGCGTGCACGTGGGGGCCATGCTGGGGCTGGGCAGATGTGAGGGAGAGCGCCCCCCTCTGGATCTGGCGAGACCAGGAGCTACAGTACCCCCCCTGAAGCCCACCCCTCCTCAGGAAGTTCCGGAGGAGACGATGAGCATCAACATTCTCCGCAGGTACCCACGTCCTTTCCTCATTACCGAACCCTTTCCAGTCTACCAGATAGTAGGTTTTACCTCGGACCTCCTTAGCCGCAAGGATGGCTTTTACCTCGTAGATGTCATCATCACAGACAGGAGGAGGCGAAGTACCAGGATCACCGTGGAAACGGCTCAGGACCACTGGCTTGAGGAGGGACACATGGAAGGAGTTCGGGACGCGAAGTGTAGACAGCAGCTTCAACTTGTAGGACACCTCATTGATCCGTTGGAGCAATACAAAAGGACCAATAAAGCGGGGACCCAGCTTATAGGATGGCATCTTCAGGCAGATGTACTTGGATGAGAGCCAGACTTTATCTCCGGGTTGAAAGAAAGGAGCATCCAGGCGTTTCTTGTCAGCGTGTTTCTTCATGCGGACAGAGGAATGTTCCAGAGCTGACTTGGTCTCAGCCCAGATGGCAGAGAAGGACCTCACAAGGTCATCAGCTGAAGGGTTGCCTGAAGAACATATCACAGGGTATAGAACTTTGGGTCGCTGTCCATAAATCACCTGGAACGGAGATTTAGCAGAAGACTCACTTTCATGATTGTTGTAGGAGAACTCGGCCCATGGAAGCAGTTTGCACCAGTTGCTGTGGTGTTCGTCCATGAAGTGGCGAAGATAGTTAGTCAGGACTTGGTTAATGTGTTCCACTTGCCCATTAGACTGAGGGTGGTAGGCAGAAGAAAAGTCCAAGTTAACATCCATCATTTTGCAGACTGCTCTCCAAAACCGAGCGGTGAACTGGACCCCTCTGTTGGACACGATATGGAGAGGCAAGCCGTGAAGCCGGAAAATGTGTTGGATGAATAGTTCAGCAAGAACCAGAGAGGACGGTAGCCCGGTGAGTGGCGTGAAGTGGGCCATCTTGTAGAACCTGTCCACCACCACCCAGATAACTGTGTAGCCAGACGATTTTGGCAGGTCTGTGATGAAATCCATGCCGATATGTTGCCATGGAGTGGATAGTACAGGTAAAGGAAGCAAAGGGCCTGCTGGAAGAGTCTTCGGGACCTTGTTCCGAGCACAGGAGGAACAGGATGAAACGAAGTCCTAGACGTCTTGTCGTAGCCCTGGCCACCAGTAATACCGGGATATCAATTGCAAAAATTTCCTTTGACCCACGTGACCTGCTATTCTGGAAGAGTGTCCCCACCGGAGTACATGTTCTCTATCGACCTCAGCAACAAATGTTTTACCGGGAGGAAGGTGGAGCATGTCAATTGGTGCCGCCATTAGCTTGGAAGGTTCAATGATGTGCCGAGGTTCATCCTCCTGATCCACTAGCAGGAATGATCGAGACAGCGCATCGACCTTCAGATTCTTCTTGGCTGGATGAAAGTGCAGAACAAAATCAAAGCGGGCGAAGAATAATGACCATCGGGCCTGTCGGGGGTTTAGCCTGTGGGCTGTCTGGAGATATGCCAGATTCTTGTTGTCGGTATAGATGGTAACTATATGCAATGACCCATCCAGCAGATATCGCCACTCTTCCAGAGCCAACTTAATTGCCAGCAACTCTCGGTCTCCAATTGAGTAGTTTCGTTCAGCTGGGGAGAAAGCCTTAGAAAAGACGCCACAGGTTACTGCCTTACCCTCGGACGTTTTCTGTGTAAGGACCGCACCGACTCCGGATGAGGAGGCATCTACCTCAAGGATAAACGGCTTGTTAGTGTCGGGTCTGTGTAAGGCTGGAGCAGAAGCAAAGGCTCGTTTAAGAGACAGGAAAGATTCTTCAGCTTCCGGGGTCCATTTCTTTGGGTTCTCCCCTTTGCGAGTGAGAGAGGATATGGAGTGTACCAGAGACGAGAAATGTGGAATGAATTGCCGATAATAGTTGGCGAATCCCAGGAATCGCTGGATAGCTTTCAACCCTTCCGGACGGGGCCAATTCAGTACGGCTGACAACTTATCTGGATACATCTTCAGACCAGTATCAGAGACTATGTGGCCAAGGAAGGGTAGCGAGGTCTGCTCAAACAGGCATGTCTCAAGTTTGGCATAAAGGCGATTCTCTCTCAACCTCTGCAGGACAAGATGGACATGTCTTCGATGGGTATGCAAGTCTGGAGAGAAGATAAGGATGTCGTCTAAATACACAACCACACAGGTGTAAAGAAGATCACAGAAGACGTCGTTCACAAACTCCTGGAAGACCGCCGGAGCGTTACTGAGCCCGAAGGGCATCACTCGATATTCATAGTGCCCATGACGAGTGTTGAACGCAGTCTTCCATTTGTCCCCCGACCGAATGCGGACCAGATTGTACGCACCCCGGAGATATAACTTGGAGAAGATCTTGGCACCTCGAAAGCGATCAAACAGTTCTGGTATAAGGGGTAGCGGGTATCTGTTCTTCACCGTGATCTTATTCAATCCACGGTAGTCAATGCAAGGCCGTAGACCCACGTCTTTTTTCCCCACAAAGAAGAAGCCCGCTCCGGCAGGAGAGGAGGATTTTTGGATGAAGCCTCGTGCTAAATTCTCCTTTATATAGTCGGATATGGCTCGGGTCTCTTCTTGCGACAGAGGGTAGATGTGCCCACAAGGAGGGGTTGTCCCAGAGAGCAGGTCAATGGGACAATCATAGGGTTTGTGTGGCAGCAACGTCTCAGCTTCCTTCTTGTCAAAGACATCGGCATAGGACCAATAGGCGGAGGGTAACCCGGGAAGGGTGATCGGTTCGACGGTAGGTGCGGAGGATGCACTGGTTTCAGGCAGTTATTGTGGCAAGACGCTCCCCATTGCAGGATGTCTCCTGAATCCCAGTCCAGTACTGGCTTGTGTGACCGAAGCCAGGGTATTCCCAGAAGCAGAGCATGAGCCATGCCAGGGAGCACATGGAAGGCGATTGTCTCAGAGTGCAGCAACCCCAGTTGCATTTCACAGTTCTCTGTGATGTATCGGATGTACCGAAAGTGGTTTTCCATCCACCGAAGAAAGACTGATGGGGGTAGCAAGACGTCGGACGGGAATCTGATGTAGGTCCACCACCGACTGTTGGATAAAGTTCCCGGCAGAGCCTGAATCCAAGAACGCATGCTCTGACAACTGGATGGAACAGCAGGACAGGGATACGGGTACATGGAGAAAAGGAGAGCATTTGGCGTGACCTAGGGTGGCCTCTCCAACGGACCCTAGGCTCAGTAATTTCCCGGCTTTACTGGACAGTCTAGAATCAGATGCTTGGAACTTCCGCAGTAGAAGCACTCTCCTGCTGCTCTCCGATTCTTCTGCAGCATTCTGGACTTTGTGACGTGATTGACCTCCATGGGCTCGAGCGGAGCAGTAGGCCTGGTGGAAGGGGGCGACATTGGTCATTGGAAGGTGGGCGCAAGACGCGGGGTTCTTCTCGCTCGGGTGACTTCTCTGGCACGCTCTTGGAAGCGGAGATCAATACGGGTAGCCAGAGAGATCAGAACTTCCAGGGTGGTAGGTACATCCCGGCCGGCCAGTTCATCCTTGATTTTTCCAAATAACCCTTCCCAGAAGGCAGCTACCAAAGCGTCATTGTTCCACTTGAGTTCGGGTGAAAGAGTGCGAAACTCGATTGCATATTGTCCCATGGTGAGATTCCCCTGGCGGATTCTCATGAGCGAAGAGGCAGTAGACAAGACACGGCCTGGCTCATCGAACACCTTACGGAAGGTATTCAAAAAGGCGGACAGGACTTGAATAGTCGAGTCATTCTTCTCCCAGAGCGGATTCATCCAAGCCAGAGGCCGACCAGTCAGATGAGACATGATGAATGCAATCTTCGAGCGATCAGTCACTCGCTGCAGAGTAGAGATGAGCGAACCAGCCGCGGTTCGGATTGAGTTCGGTTCGTCGAACGGAGGTCTCGTTCGAGTTCAGTTCGACGAACGTTCGACAAACCGAACTTGAACCGCATTGGAAACAATGGCAGCCAATCACAAACACATAAAAACACCTAGAAAACACCCTCAAAGGTGTCCAAAAGGTGACAAACAACTCACAACACAACACAAACACATGGGAAAGTGACAAGGACATATACTCATGCGAAAACAAAAGAGCTGGACAAGGAAAAAGAGGAGGAGACACAGATATAGGCATGGCACGCCCTTCTAAAATCATGTAAAGCACCACAAGGTGACTCCAAGCGTGAGGTAAGGTAAGGTAAGGTGACTCCAAAATCTCCCTTTTTTCAAAAAATTGGGCCACACACACACACACCCACCCCTTAAGTGGCAGCACTTGTGCCCCAGTTGTACACTTCACAGCTAGATTTGCATCAAGCACATTCAAAAATACGCCATCCTTTTCCATCCTCAGGATTGCACCGGGGTAGGTAGCAAAGTCTTTCCTGATCCCAGCTCTGTTCATCTTGGACCATTTTTAAAAACAATGTAAGCAAGGGTTACTCCAAGCGGAGTCTCCCTTTTTTCCAAAAATTGGGCCACACAGACACTCACCCCTTCAGTGGCAGCACTTGTGCCCCAGTTGTACACTTAACAGCTAGATTTGCATCAAGCACATTCAAAAATACGCCATACTTAACCGTTCCCAGGATGACCCCAGGGTAGGTAGCAAAGTCTTTGCTGAACCATGGCTTGTTCATCTTGGCTCTTTTTAAAAAACAATGTAAGCAAGGGTTACTCCAAGCGGAGTCTCCCTTATTTTCAAAAAGTGGGCCCCACACACACCCACCCATTCAGTGGCAGCACTTGTGCCCCAGTTGTACACTTCACAGCTAGATTTGCATCAAGCACATTCAAAAATACGCCATACTTAACCGTTCCCAGGATGACCCCGGGGTAGGTAGCAAAGTCTTTGCTGAACCATGACTTGTTCATCTTGGCTCCGTTTAAAAAACACAGCAAGCAAGGGTTACTCCAAGCAGAGTCTCCTTTTTTTTCCAAAAATTGGGCCACACACACATACCCACCCATTCAGTGGCAGCACTTGTGCCCCAGTTGTACACTTCACAGCTAGATTTGCATCAAGCACATTCAAAAATACGCCATACTTAACCGTTCCCAGGATGACCCCGGGGTAGGTAGCAAAGTCTTTGCTGAACCATGACATGTTCATCTTGGCTCCTTTTAAAAAACAATGTAAGAAAGGGTTACTCCAAGCGGAGTCTCCCTTTTTTCCAAAAATTGGGCCCCACACACACCCACACATTCAGTGGCAGCACTTGTGCCCCAGTTGTACACTTCACAGCTAGATTTGCATCAAGCACATTCAAAAATATGCCATACTTAACCGTCCCCAGGATGACACCGGGGTAGGTAGCAAAGTCTTTCCTGATCCCAGCTCTGTTCATCTTGGATCATTTTTAATAACACAGGAAGCAAGGGTTACTCCAAGCGGAGTCTCCCTTTTTTTTTCCAAAAATTGGGCCACACAGACACCCCATCAGTGGCAGCACTTGTGCCCTAGTTGAAACAGGATGTTTTGATTTGCAACAAGCACATTCCAAATCCACAAGCATTTACTCTCCCCAGGATGACACATGAGTAGCAAATTCCTTGTGGATCCATGTCTTGTTCATTTTGATGAACATTAGTCTGTCCACATTGTCACTGGACAGACGTGTGAGCTTATCTGTCAGCACACACCCAGCAGCACTGAAGACACGTTCAGAGACAACGCTGGCAGCTGGACACGACAAAATCTCCAAGGCGTAAGTGTAGAGCTCTGGCCATTTTTCAAGATTTGAAGCCCAAAATGAGCAAGGCTCCATTTGCAAAGTCATGGCATCGATGTTCATTTGGAGATACTCCTGTATCATCTTCTCTAGCCGTTGACTATGTGTCAAACTTTTTGTCTCTGGTGGCCTTGCAAAGGACGGTCTAAAAAAATTAGGAAAAGATTCAATAAAATTGCTGTTACCAGCACCAGATACGGTGCTACTGGTACGGGTAGACTGTTGAAGAAGACGAGACCGTCCCATGTTTGTCAACTTGCAACTGGGAGATTCACTCCCTGCACCTGCACGGTTGTTTGGTGGAAAAGCCGAGCTAAGATCGAGTAACAGCTTCTGCTGATACTCCTGCATACGTGCGTCCCTTTCTATGGCTGGAATTATGTCACAAAATTTGGACTTGTACCGGGGATCTAATAGTGTGGCAAGCCAGTAGTCATCATCACTTCTAATTTTGACAATACGAGGGTCATGTTGGAGGTAGTGCAGCAAGAAGGCGCTCATGTGTCTTGCGCAGCAATGCGGACCAAGTCCACGCTGTGTTTGTGGCATAGAGGTGCTAACCGTTCTTTCTTCCTATGACATCTCCCCCCAACCTCTTTCAACTGAAATTTGACCAAGGTCTCCCTCATCCGCTGAGTCTTCCATGTCCATGGACAGTTCGTCCTCCATTTCTTCATGTTCTCCTGCACCTTCCTCAACATTTCGCCTGCTACCATGCGCCCTTGTTGATCCCTGTCCCCCATGGTCCCATGCCTGCCGCGTTGGTGATGATGAACGTCTGGACCTTGGTGATGTTGTTGTGTCTTGCGCATATGAATCCTCCTGTAGTTCCTCCCCTTCCTGTTGTCCCACCCCCTTACTCCGAATAGTGTTTAGCGTGTGCTCCAGCATGTAAATGACTGGAATTGTCATGCTGATAATGGCATTGTCAGCGCTAAACATATTCGTCGCCATGTCGAAACTGTGCAGAAGGGTGCATAGGTCCTTGATCTGAGACCACTCCATCAGGGTGATCTTCCCCACCTCTGCATCTCGTTGGCCCAGGCTATACATCATGACGTATTGCACTAGGGCTCGGCGGTGCTGCCACAGTCGCTGTAACATGTGGAGAGTTGAATTCCAGCGTGTCGCCACATGGCATTTCAGGCGATGAACCGGCAGGCCGAAAGACTTCTGGAGCGATGCAAGTCACTCAGCTGCGGGGGTTGAACGGCGGAAGTGAGCAGACATTTTTCGTGCCCTGGTCAGAAGGCCATCTAGGCCGGGATAGTGTGTTAAAAATTGCTGGACAACAAGGTTCAACACGTGAGCCATACAAGGCACGTGTGTCACCTTGCGCAGGCGAAGGGCCGCAGCCAGGTTTGTAGCATTGTCGCACACGGCCTTACCAGGCTGCAGGTTAAGTGGAGACAACCATTTATTAAACTCAGTCTCCAGAGCTGCCCACAACTCAGCCGCTGTGTGACTCCTATTTCCAAGACATGTCAAGCTAAAGACCGCCTGATGCCATTGCGCTCTGCTGCCAGCATAGTAATGAGGGGTGCGGGATTCCTTCTGCGCAGTGAGAACGCTGGTGGCCTGACCAGGCAGGCTTAGGGCGGAGGTGGAGGACCCAGATGAGGTGGAGGAGGCAGAAGCAGTGGCGGAACTTGGACAGACAGAGGATTGACACACAAGTCGTGGGGACGGCAAGACTTGTGCAGCAGACCCTTCACCATCTATCACCATAGTTACCCAGTGCCCAGTCAGCGACATGTAATCTCCCTGTTCATGCTTACTGGTCCAAGTATCGGTGGTGAAATGAACCCGTTGACACACAGAGTTTCTAAAGGAAGTGGTGATGTTGTGTGCGACATGCTGGTGTAGCGCGTGCACACCTTTCTTAGAGAAGTAGTGGCGACTGGGCATCTGGTACTGGGGCACAGCGACAGACATAAGGTCTCTAAAATCCTGTGTGTCCACCAGGCGGAAGGGCAGCATTTCGGTAGCCAAGAGCTTACAGAGGGATAAAGTCAACCTCTTAGCTTTGTCATGGGTCGCAGGAAATGGCCTTTTATTTGTCCACATCTGAGGGACAGAGATCTGGCTGCTGTGTGTAGACGGTGTTGAGTAGGGTGTCCCTGGAAAAATGCAGGTTTGTGAGGAAAGTGCAGGCGTAGACATGATGTTGCCTTCATTCAACGTTGGTGCTATCGATGTCTGAGAGAGCTGTACACACACACTTGTTTCCCCTTCCAAACCAACTGACGACCTATCAAGCAAACTACCTGTTGCGGTTACAGTGGTGGAAGTTGTGCATGGAAAACCAGATGTGACAGCTGTCCCCACAGTCCTAGAAGATGAAGAGTGCGCGGATGCACTGGAAGGGGCAGGCGGTGGATGGTTCGCTCCGCTAGGCCACATTGCAGCACGGTGAGCTTCCCACTGGGACATATGATATTTATTCATGTGACGATTCATGGAAGAAGTTGTCAAACTGCTGAGGTTTTGCCCTCTACTAACAGAATCAGGACAAATTTTACAGATCACATAATTTGGCCGATCTTTTGCTATGTCAAAAAAGGACCAGGCTAAGCAAGGCTAAGAGGGCATGCGACCTGCTGAGCCCCCCCGACTAGTGCTAAGAGGCAGAGTGGTGGCTGAGGATGCAGTTGTAGACGTGCTACCAGTGCTCCGGCTCTGTCCAGGAAGGCGCAAGGTAACTTCGTCGTCGGTTGCATCCTCCTCCACCGCCTCTGTTGACCTCATCGAGTGCCTGACTGTGGGTTGACAGTAGGTGGGAACTAGAACTTCCTCATCAATTGTTGTGTTTGCACTCCCCTCACCCTCAGACCGAGCCTCTTCTTGCCCTGACCGAATATTTAAGCTGTCATCCCAATCTGGTATCTGCGTCTCATCGTCATCAGTATGTTCCTCATTGTCTATAACAACAGGTGTTACAGTTTGTGAAAAAGGGTCAACATTATGCTCAGAAACTTGGTCCTCACGGCCTTAATCAGAGTCACAAAGGTTTTGGGAATCACTGCAGACCATTTCCTGGTCTGTACTCACTGTAGCTTGGGAGCAGACTTCTGATTCCCAGGCTATAGTGTGACTGAACAGTTCTGCAGACTCAGCCATCTCAGTTCCACCAAACTGTGCAGGGCGGATGGAGACTTCAGAGCTGGGAGAATGCAAGTGTGATTGGGCTGACAACTCAGAGGACTGGTGTTTTTTGGATGCGGTAGTTAAGGTGTCGGAGAGGGCACTTGTTGGACCACTTGAGATCCATTCAAGCATTTTCCTTTTTTGGCCATCATCTACCTTTTTTCCAGTTGTTCGTGTCCGTAAAAAAGGGAGCACATCGGATTGTCCACGGTAAGTAGTAGACATCTTACTTTTGCTGGAAGATGGTCTATCTTCAGCAGATGATAATGAAGCTTTGCCACCTTCCTCACGGACAAACCCTTTTTTTCCAATTCCAACACGCCTCTTCCCCTTTCCACCAGCATCTGTCATTTTGCCACTCATTTTGATTGCGACAAGATTGTGCACTTAAAACGTGATAGTAAAATATGGGAGGTGGTGTAGATTTCAGCGGTGGTCTAGCTTTATTAACAGCAGAATAAACAACAATAATTATCCATGACAATGCAACTATGGCCCTTAAACTGGCAGCATAGTTTGCTAGTATAATGGCTTAGTAACAATGAGTTTGAGTGTGCAATGCAGGCAGAGGTGCTGCAAATATCTTTGCACTAGTGGGACAATAGAGAAGTCCAACAGCCACTTTTAGGATGCCACTAAGTTTCCTCAGTGTTTGCTAGTATAATGGCTTAGTAACAATGAGTTTGAGTGTGCAATGCAGGCAGGCAGACATGCTGCAAATATCTTTGCACTAGGGGACAATACAGAAGTCCAACAGCCACTTTTAGGATGCCACTAAGTTTCCTCAGTGTTTGCTAGTATAATGGCTTAGTAACAATGAGTTTGAGTGTGCAATGCAGGCAGACGTGCTGCAAATATCTTTGCACTAGTGGGACAATACAGAAGTCCAACAGCCACTTTTAGGATGCCAATACGTTTCCTCAGTGTTTGCTAGTATAATGGCTTAGTAACAATGAGTTTGAGTGTGCAATGCAGGCAGACGTGCTGCAAACGTCTTTGCACTTGTGGGACAATATAGAAGTCCAACAGCCACTTTTAGGATGCCACCAAGTTTCCTCAGTGTTTGCTAGTATAATGGCTTAGTAACAATGAGTTTGAGTGTGCAATGCAGGCAGACGTGCTGCAAATATCTTTGCACTAGTGGGACAATACAGAAGTCCAACAGCCCCTTTTAGGATGCCACTAAGTTTCCTCAGTGTTTGCTAGTATAATGGCTTAGTAACAATGAGTTTGAGTGTGCAATGCAGGCAGGCGTCCTGCAAATATCTTTCACTAGTGGAACAATACAGAAGTCCAACAGCCACTTTAAGGATGCCACTAAGTTTCCTCAGTGTTTGCTAGTATAATGGCTTAGTAACAATGAGTTTGAGTGTGCAATGCAGGCAGACGTGCTGCAAATATCTTTGCACTAGTGGGACAATACAGAAGTCCAACAGCCACGTTTAGGATGCCACTAAGTTTCCTCAGTGTTTGCTAGTATAATGGCTTAGTAACAATGAGTTTGAGTGTGCAATGCAGGCAGACGTGCTGCAAATATCTTTGCACTAGTGGAACAATACAGAAGTCCAACAGCCACTTTTAGGATGCCACTAAGTTTCTTCAGTGTTTGCTAGTATAATTGCTTAGTAACAATGAGTTTGAGTGTGCAATGCAGGCAGACGTTGTGCAAATATCTTTGCACTAGTGGGACAATACAGAAGTCCAACAGCCACGTTTAGGATGCCACTAAGTTTCATCAGTGTTTGCTAGTATAATGGCTTAGTAACAATGAGTTTGAGTGTGCAATGCAGGCAGACGTGCTGCAAATATCTTTGCACTAGTGGGACAATACAGAAGTCCAACACCCACGTTTAGGATGCCACTAAGTTTCCTCAGTGTTTGCTAGTATAATGGCTTAGTAACAATGAGTTTTGAGTGTGCAATACAGGCAGACGTGCTGCAAACATCTTTGCACTAGTGGGACAATACAGAAGTCCAACAGCCACTTTTAGGATGCCACTAAGTTTCCTCAGTGTTTGCTAGTATAATGGCTTAGTAACAATGAGTTGGAGTGTGCAATGCAGGCAGACGTGCTGCAAATATCTTTGCACTAGTGGGACAATACAGAAGTCCAACAGCCACCTTTAGGATGGCACTAAGTTTCCTCAGTTTTTGCTAGTATAATGGCTTAGTAACAATGATTTTGAGTGTGCAATGCAGGCAGACGTGCTGCAAATATCTTTGCACTAGTGGGACAATACAGAAGTCCAACAGCCACGTTTAGGATGCCACTAAGTTTCCTCAGTGTTTGCTAGTATAAAGGCTTAGTAACAATGAGTTTGAGTGTGCAAAGGGCAGGAGGGTACAGTGGCAGGGTTGTGGGTCTGGGTACAGGAAAGCAAGCCTCCCTTCCTATCCCTCCTAATGGGGAAATGCAGCGAGGAAATCCCTGACCTTAGCTACACAGACGCTGTCATCTTGTGTAGCTGTTAAAATCTGTTTTCACGGCCCTGACTGTCACCTATGGCTCTGACCCTGCCGGTATTAGCCCTTACAAGGGCTGAAAGAAACTTCTATCCCTATTCTGTATAGTGCTGTGTATAGAGCGTACACAGCAGTATCGGAGACAGGAGCTACACCAGCGGTGACTGACACCCAGACGCAGAAGAGATAATGGCGTCCAGACGGGCAGATGCCCGTATTTATAATGCAGGGACATGTGACATGGACATCCTATCACACATGCCATTGCTTTTCTGGCTAAAAGTCCACTTAGCTGTGTGTGTCTGGGATTGGCTGACATGCTGGCCCGCCCCACTACACACACGCGCTTAGGGAAGGAAGACAAGGAAAAAAAAACAAAAAAATGGCGATCGCCATTATCCAAACAGCAGTGATCTGAATGCGCTGTTCCCGCACACTATACACTGAAATTTCATAATAGTGTAAGTCACAGAGTGACTTACACTATTACAGCGGAAAGCCAGCTAGTAATTAGCTTGTCTTTTTGCTGCTAGAACCTTTCTCGAATGTATCTAGAACTATCGAGCTTTAGCAAAAAGCTCGAGTTCCAGTTCGATCTAGAACAGCCCCCAAAATCACTCGAGCCGCGAACTGGAGAACCTCGAACCGCGAACCGCACTCAACTCTACTGCACAGGCGACAGCTCAAAGTGCAGGGAGCACTGGTTTAGGAATCCACGACCCAAGCTGGGATCCCCTCCATACATGGGTGGGTAGGCCAGGCGGGAAGGAGACATGCATGTCGACAATCCCGCAGAGTCAGGGGTTGTTGAGGAGGCCGGATTCTGCAGGGCATACAGATGGGAATCCACGGATGCCATGTATTCGGCCATGCATCTCTGAGCCTCATGCTGGCGGGATAGTTCCTTCTGTAGTTCCATAAGTTGGGAGCCGTCAGAGGATTCGGACGTTTGTATGGATGCCAGACGGGATTCCACGGATTTCATGTGAGCCACCAATCTTGCTTGGGTCTCGCGTTGGCGAGAGAGCTCCTGTTTCAAGTCAGTCAGGGGGTTAGCCTTGATCCCGGCGGAGTCCATGGCCCGAGCAAACTGTTACGCTCACCGAGGAGCGGCGAGCGTCCGGAGGTGGACCCACTGGACCATGCACCGGACTCCTCTGAGAAGACAACCAGCAGCGAACCCCTATACAAGGACTGTGCGGTGCCTCCTCAAAGGGCCTAGATGCACGGCAGCCAGGGACCGGTAGTAGGAGTCTCTGTAAGGCCAGGTGTAGCACGGGTGTGACGTCCGCAGCCGGCAGAACACGGTTATGGCACCGGAGATGTTCACAGCAGGTGGCGTCCACAGTAGGTAGGGCACCGATGACGTCCACGGCAGGTATGGCACGGTGACGTCCACTGTAGGTATGGCCGGTGACGTCCACAGAGAAAATGGTACAGATGGCACTACGGCGAGACAGAGGATTAGCAACAGGTAGAAGATGCACGGATACAAACGATAGTACTCAAGGGCCTGGACACTAGCAATGCACTAGTAGGAGCGTTGCTCAGGCGCCTACTGCCAAGGGAGGCGAACTTAAATACCCATATGGTAACAGGTGACCTCTGAGGTCAGTTCCAGATAATGGGGTGCTACCACTTTAAGAAAAGGGGCGTGGCCTCACACGCAGCCTAGAATCACTTACTGCAGATCTGTGTGTGACCGGGAGACAGGAAGAGGCTGCAGCAGCCCCTGAAGCAGGACACCCGACCCGAAAGTGAGCAGGACGCATAGCAGGACCCGAACCAGGAGCAGAGCCTGCAGAGCCATGGGACCGGTAAGAGGAAGGACGTCGCTGCCAGAGGCTGGGACCGGGAGTGCACGTGGGGGCCATGCTGGGGCTGGGCAGATGTGAGGGAGAGCGCCCCCCTCGGGATCTGGCGGGACCAGGCGATACAATACCTATGTTGTCCCTTCTCTGTCTTTTGATGCCCAGTGCTCCTATTTGGTAGTGGGTAAAGGTGTATCAGAAAAAAAGAAAAGCCAACAGGCGATAACGTGTGCACTGTCTTAGAGTGTATATTTGTCAGTAATTTTCTATCGTCATGTGAATTGGGAAAGGGTTGTCCTAGATTAGTCAACTGCCAATTAGAATAATCACGTATCTGTATCAATTGAGTAAAAACAATTCAAAGATGGCTACAATTAATCCAAGAATCTCCCGTTCTAGCACACCCAGATCACCTCGATCAGTGAATTATCGCTGCATGTTTTCCCTGTAAATGGACCTCCTAAAGATGCCTGAGGTACAGTGTAAAATATGTACAACACAGGAAAATATGTGTCCTCCAGAGATCTGCTATGAGTTTTTGAGTGACACATTAAGCAAAAATAAATAAATAATTAAAATTGTCTACACTCATATCAAATACCGTGTTTACCCAAAAATAGAACAGGGTCTTATATTATTTTTGACTCCAAAAGATACTCTAGGGTTTATTTTCAGGGAATGTCTTATATTTACATAGTATTCTGAAACAGGGTATAGGCAGCCATTTCAGGATTTCAGGGTTGCAAAATTAATATTCACCCCTTCCCCTCTCATGATCCAGCACACCCCTCTGCACCAGCAATAATGATTGGGTGCAGTCAAACTGATGTATCATTTGCATGATGATCGCATGGCAATCCTGGGACTGGCTGTTTGCTCTCCTCACCTGAGAGTGACAGCAGCATAGAAACACATGATGTCCCTCTCAGGTCAGTAGAGCAGACGGCCAGTCTCAGGATTGCGTTGCGATCTTCAGTCAAATAATACAGCAGTTTGGCTTCACCCAATCACTGATGCTAATACAAATGGGTGTGTGGGATTATCAGTGTGCAAAGGGGTGAATTTTCATATTGCATTAACATACTGTATATTTGATTAGCTAGTGCACAACTATAAATGTTCCAGGTCTTATAGCAGCACAATGTACAACAATAAAGGTTACATGTCTTGAAAGGGCTGCCAAAGCCATATTTCAGGATGTTAGTAGCATAGTATGTAAAAATTAACCACAGCAATGGCTTATTTTTGGAACAGGACTTATATTTTAAGCATAAAAAAGGCCAAAAAATTCTTCTAGGGCTTATTTTTAGAGTAGGGCTTATATTTTAAGCATACTCCAAAAAGCCCCAAAAAATCTTGCTAGGGCTTATTTTCATCACAAGTCTTATCCCTCTATCTATCCCTCTATCTATCCCTCTATCTATCCCTCTATCTATCCATCTATCTATCCCTCTATCTATCCCTCTATCATCTATCCCTCTATCTATCTATCCATCCATCCATCCTTTAAAAAAATAAAGTGTTCTGCTACAAAATATAATAAAGATTAATAACAAACTGAAGTTAAATTTAATTACACACATTAAAAAAGGGACCCTGCCAAGACAGATAAGAGTATTAACCTGCAAATACAGGGTTAATCTGCAGGTCAATAGCATTATGAAGATGAATGGGCACACTACTTAAGGCCCCCTTCACACATCCGTGAAAATCACGCACGTGTTTCACGGACGTGTCAAAGGTGCGTTTTCCCCTCCGTGTGCTGTTTATGTCACTACTTGTGTTCTCCGTGTGTTATACGTAATAACACACGGAGAACGGAAATTTGCGCCTTACCTGTTTCTTCCGGAGCTGTCTGTGGTGCTGAATTACAGTGTCCGGCACAGGCCACGCCCCACTGACGCTGCTTCCGACCCTCAGTGAAGAAGATGCATTGTTCAAATTCACTGGGGGACGGATGCAGGTGACAGCCGAGGCAGACACTGCAGGGCTCGTGGGGGTGAGTATGTGTTTTTTTTATTTTTAAAATGACACGTGTGTTTCTCTGGCGTAGGTCACCTGGGCCCGCATCCACACTACACCCATGTGGTACGTGTGTGGGCCGCATGATACCCGTGCTGCCGGAGAAACACGGACATGCAGCCGCGTGGAGCACACGGGCTCAGGTGTGCTCCACATGGAGGCACGGGCCAATGGCTAAACACGTGCATGCACATAAACCCATTGATTTTAATGGGTTTACGTGTGCCCGTGTCTCCGGTACATGCGGGCATGGACCTAGCACGTACCGGAGACACGTGCGTGTGAAGGGGGCCTAAAGCACAGTTTTAGGAGGAAATGAACTTTACCTCTCCCAAAAGCCGCCAGACACCTTCAATACACTATACACTTGTAAATTAACCCTATATGTGCTAGAATTTTAGGTACATAGCACTATCTAACCTGACAGGTTACTTTTAAATAACAAAAAACATCCATATTAATATGTATCTACACAGCCATAAAAACCTGAAGGTATCCCTATCTAGAATATCATTTTTGCCCTTAGACCAGTCCAACTAGTTTTTAGTCAGACTTAATCTGCCTTATAGTAGAAAGTTTAAAATTGCCCATTATACATTGTTGAAGCTTCACCTATGAACATACAACTGTAAAACCCTTTTAGTGTTTGCTCACATCTGCGTATAAATATGGTGAGTGCAATGCGATAAAAATCGCATTGCACCACGGCCAATTTTATTCAGTAAGGCAGTGTTCATCTGCTAGGTTTTCAGCTGGAACGTGGCTTAGGAAAAAATTACAGCATGCTGCCTATAGCGGTGCTGTCATGATCAAAGTCGGCTTTTCCCTGCTGTGGTTACACCCATCTCTGGCCTGGTCATGTCAGAGGTAACTTCCCTTGCCTCGTTCTGGATCTCAGGATGCTATATAGTGCCTCTCTACCTATGGCTCTGTGCCAGTGATATTTCTGCCTTGCAGCGTGAATACAGGCTCTGGTGAGTGTTCCCGATCTCTCCTACTTCCTTGCTACTTTATACTTCCTCCCACCCCCGCCGCGGCGTCTCATGGGCCTGCATGTGCGTCCTGGTTGCTGTAGCAACTGGACGCCCACGTGGGTACTGACGCCGGCGGTGGGTGTGTGTGATGGGCGATGCAACCACGCATGCGCCGCATACCGAAGACACATTGGTCGCAAGCGCCGGTCATGTGACCGGGTATACGCCCATAAAAGGGCCCTGCCATCATACTAGATCATCATCCATGAGTAAGCAAACAGTATAGCGATAGCGAAACGTACGTCGGATGCTTTAGGGGGTTTCCCTTGCCTACCGCCTGCCTGTTCCAGTGCCACCCCTGATTGGTAATTATAGACCCTTTGGTTTCTCTCCCTCCCTCCTGCTGGGACTTACTGTTCGCCACTGGGCTGATCTGATTTCTAGGAGGTCATTTTGGGGAGTTGGTAACCACAGACCTTTGGTCTTCTTCCCTCCCTCCTGCTGGGATTTATTGTCCGCCTTTTGGCTGACCCTATTGTCAGGAGGTTATCTTGGGTGCATTTCACTTGGTGTATTGCCAGCACTGGCACAGGCTCTTTTCACCTCTCCAGTCCTCACATGTCATTTCATGCTTGCAGCTTTTATTGCATGTCAGATATTTGTACACTGTTTTGATATTGATTTTAATATCATGATAAATAAAGCTGTTTTTACCCTTTTTGAAAATTACTCCTTTCTCCTCTGGTTTCTCAATCTAACGGAGTAAACAGTGAGCCTTCGCTCTCACAGGATTGCAGGGCCACTGTCATTTTGCATTATGTGTCATAAGTTTTTTGTTTTATTAATTGTCTTTCCTGTGTTTTTCACAGCAGTACTTATGGCCAAAATGAATTTTCGGTCACGGGACCAAACGTGGCAACAACAATTTAATGACACGTTTAAGGAGGATGGTGGGGTCATCTTGGATGATGGCATAACAGATATGGAGGAAACAATTTCTAAGTACAAAGCCCTCCTATTTAAGAGGACAAAGTTATGGTGGAACCGTGCGTTCCTGGAAAAATACCAACAGAAGAATCTTGTCCCGAGGGGACTTAGGATACAGGTTTCACCCTCTTTTCCTGTAGAGGATGAAACCTTCAAGAATAAGTGGGAGGAGCTGGCTACCCAGTGTTCCATTGGTTTTATCGGATTACTTGTGGGCCTTAATGACTCTAACTTGAAGAGCCTAGAGAATGAATTGGAGGGATTGCAGGAGGTGATCAACAATGGGCTGACAGGCGAGTCTCTGAAGAAATTTGAAGATGATCTAGAGAAGGATCTTTTGAAATGGGAACGGGATACCCGCACTCTAAAGTATAAAAAATTTCGCAGAGATTTAAACGACTTAGCCACCAACCAGGTTTATAAATGGAGAGGTAACTCACAGAGGCCTAGGGGAGAATTCAGGTCTAACTCGAGGTCTAGATCCAGATCTACATCGGTTAAATCATATACATCTGATGAAAGCCACCACGATGATGTTGATCACCCAGCCACCAGTGGGGGCTATGATCTGAGAACCTTACCCGGGAGAGCCAAGGGATTTCAAAACAGGAACCCCAAGGCAATTACGAGTAATATAAGACCGGGTCAGAAAAAGCACGAACTACAGGTGATTAATCTCTCGGATCATTCCCTCACTGATACTCAGGTTGAGGTATTATCACGTGGCCTCACCTTTGCACCAACTAACGGCTTTAATTTCTTTTTAGCCATGAAGGATCTGAATCTCTTCTCACGCAGACTACTACTTAGTAAGCTGCATAACAAAAAGACAACTATACCTGGTTTGGAGACGGCAGCAGAGAGGGAGGCTGTGGCCATTCTGGAGGATCTTTTGAAAGAACAAGAAACCGCCAAGCAAGGTATTTTTCCAAGTACCATCATGCCGAAATCAACTAAATTTCCCCCCTTGTCTATCTGCCCTGCCATTGATATGTTTACACGCCTGGTTGTGGAGGATTTTAAAAAAGTCTCCACCCAGCGTAAGCATGACAACTTAACGAAACAACAACGTGATGTGTTACAACAACTACAATCACTTGATGACGTGGTGATTAAGGCAGCCGACAAGGGGGGAAATGTGGTTATTTGGCCTAATGTAAAATATGAAAAGGAGGCATTCAAACAATTAAGGAATAAAGACACCTACTCCAGACTTGACCACAGCCCCCTCACTCTGTTTTCTGCACAATTACAGAAGATCCTCTCTAAAGCCTTTGATGAGGGTATCATTACTAAAAAGGTATTTGAGGGTCTCACTGTACTGTCCCCCAAGATTCCCACATTTTACCTCTTACCGAAGATTCACAAAGACCCCGTTGACCCACCTGGGCGCCCGATCGTGTCCGGCATTGATGGCTTGTGCGAACCAGCTTGCAAATTCATTGATTACTATCTCAAGCCTATAGTGGAGACGCTGCCATCTTTTGTCCGAGACACGACGGATGTGCTCAACAGGGTGAACGGGGTCTTTGTTGAGTCTGACATGATTATAGTGACGGCCGACGTGGAGTCCCTTTATACCTGCATCAGCCATGATGCAGGTGTGGAGGCGGTCCGCTTCTACCTGAGGAATGACAACCGGGATGACCACTTGTGTGAGTTGATCTTGGAGCTCCTCCATTATGTCCTGACCCATAATTTTTTTACTTTTAAAGACCAATTCTATCTTCAGAGGCGGGGCACAGCCATGGGCGCGGCTTGTGCGCCTTCGTACGCAAATTTGTTCCTTGGGTATTGGGAGAGGGACATCTTTGCGTGCGGGGGGGTGCGGGCCTCGGACCATGTGCAAATGTGGCTCCGCTATATTGATGATTTGTTTATCATTTGGCAGGGCACAATGGAGGACCTCAGATCATTTATGGACTCACTTAATAGTAATACTAAAAACATCAAGCTGACATATAAGATCAGTACGCGTAATATCGATTTCTTGGATGTCAGTTTTGAGGTTGACCACACTGGTCTGCTTCAGACTGACATCCATAGGAAAGAAACTGCTGTAAATTCTCTACTTCACGCTACGTCAGCACATAGTACATCCACAATACAGGCCATCCCGGTTGGTCAATACCTTAGGGCGAGGCGGATCTGCTCCACGGAGGAGAGGTTTGAGGGACAGGCCAGTGACCTATGTAATAGGTTCCTCCAAAGAGGCTACAGCCATAAGTCAGTCAAGCGGGGTTACAATCGAGCTAAGTATACTCCCCGCAGTCAGCTCCTACGGAATTCTAAGACTAAATCTACTGAACAGGGCACTCAACCCATCCGATTTATTTCTACCTTCAACTCAGAATGGGACACCATGCGTGGTATTTTAACTAAATATTGGCCCATTCTGCAGACAGAACCTGGTCTGTCACCTTGTCTTCCCGAACGACCTTTGATGACCCCCAGACGTGCCAGAAACCTCAGAGACCTACTCGTCCATAGCCATTATATACCAAAATCGAAAGGGCTATTTGGACATAATCGTCCGATCAAGGGGTCATATCCATGTGGCCACTGTCTTGCTTGCAGCAATGTCTCTCGCTGCTCCACATTTACATCAAGCGACGGAACACGTGAATTCAATATTGATCATTATATTTCATGTGGGAGCTCCCATGTGGTGTATTACGCCACATGTGGGTGCTCCAAAATATACGTTGGACTCACCTCGCGTGAACTTCGGGTGAGAGTTAGGGAACATGTGAGAGACATTGCTGCGGCAAAGGTGGCAGTGGATGTCACTTCCTTGAAGACTCTACCGAGACACTTTCGTCAATTTCATAATTGTGACGCTGGGTCTCTGAGGATACGCGGTATAGATCTGGTACATGGAGGCATCAGAGGGGGCAACACAAGGAAAGTATTGGCCCAAAGGGAAGCTAGGTGGATAGTCACGCTTGATACTCTGAGTCCCAAAGGCCTTAATGAGAATTTGAGTTTCTCCTCCTTTTTATAGAATCTTTATGCCATTTTCCTTATATTGGCGGGTATACATGGATTTGCACATGAGATCTCTGTGCACATCCATGTTTATATATATTTTTATATATGTTTACATCTTGGAAACTTTCCCTTGTTTTTAATTGTTTTTATTCTGTATTTTGTCAGTGTATTTATTTTCCACTTTTCATTTATGGCAGTGCCCCTTACTTTTGTGGATTTGGATTCTTGCCATCTTCTTCCTGCTTCGACCCATTGACTTCCATGGGAATGGACCACCTATATGGACGTATTGTAAAGAATCCGTCCCATGCGAATATGGACTATTTTGTATATTGTCACATTTTTTGTATATTGGCATAAAAAGTTTTTATGTATTTACCCCTTTCACATATCTGTGACTCGGCTGTGTCGGATGTGCGCATGCCTGGTTTCGTCGCTTCCTCCCACCCCCGCCGCGGCGTCTCATGGGCCTGCATGTGCGTCCTGGTTGCTGTAGCAACTGGACGCCCACGTGGGTACTGACGCCGGCGGTGGGTGTGTGTGATGGGCGATGCAACCACGCATGCGCCGCATACCGAAGACACATTGGTCGCAAGCGCCGGTCATGTGACCGGGTATACGCCCATAAAAGGGCCCTGCCATCATACTATATCATCATCCATGAGTAAGCAAACAGTATAGCGATAGCGAAACGTACGTCGGATGCTTTAGGGGGTTTCCCTTGCCTACCGCCTGCCTGTTCCAGTGCCACCCCTGATTGGTAATTATAGACCCTTTGGTTTCTCTCCCTCCCTCCTGCTGGGACTTACTGTTCGCCACTGGGCTGATCTGATTTCTAGGAGGTCATTTTGGGGAGTTGGTAACCACAGACCTTTGGTCTTCTTCCCTCCCTCCTGCTGGGATTTATTGTCCGCCTTTGGGCTGACCCTATTGTCAGGAGGTTATCTTGGGTGCATTTCACTTGGTGTATTGCCAGCACTGGCACAGGCTCTTTTCACCTCTCCTCACATGTCATTTCATGCTTGCAGCTTTTATTGCATGTCAGATATTTGTACACTGTTTTGATATTGATTTTAATATCATGATAAATAAAGCTGTTTTTACCCTTTTTGAAAATTACTCCTTTCTCCTCTGGTTTCTGTACCCACCCCTGTTTGTCTGCCTGTCCCGGGCCCTGACTTCCCACTCCTATCTGTTGTTTGTGTTTCCCTCTGCATAACTGATTTCCCGGCTTCTGACTCGATTCTGTTTTCTGGCTTGATTTTGATCCTCATTTTGCAATGATTTTAGTTTCCTGGCTAGACCCTGACTGTTTGACTACTCTATTGCCCCCTGGTGGTTCACCTGTTAACTGCCTGCTGAAGTTACTCTGCTGTACTTCAGCTGCCTTTCCGTTACAGTGTTACTTTGTCTCTTCTTCACTGCTCTGCTGTCACTTAGTGGGTAATATGCTGTAATACGTCTTAGTAGCCCTTTGTACAGCGTGACAGGTGGATATCGGACAAGACTCACCAATGCAAGTCAATGGATGTGAGGAAAAAAACGGACTGCAAAAGGATCATCTGTATGTTGTGTGTTTTTTATGGATAGATTACCATTCTGTCAGGGATAATCAGGAACCAAAAAAGGTTAACTTTTCTGCGCTACTGTAAGAGTAACGAAAATCCAAAGGTGCTGAATACAATGTAGGGGGTTTTATTCGACACGTTTCAAAGTGAGTCTTCACTTCTTCATCAGGAGTCCCTAATAGCTGGGAAGAAAAAAAACACAAATCATATGGATGTCATACAGATGATAGGCAGGAAAATAATCTCACACTCTCATAGCACTCCAGTCACTTAAAAAAAAAAAAAATTCTATTTAGCGCTATAATATTTCGCAGCGCTTTACATACATCAGGAACACTGTCCCCATTGGGGATCACAATCTAAATTCCCTATCAGTATGTCTTTGGAGTGTGGGAGGAAACCAGAGTACCCAGAGGAAACTCACGCAAACATGGGGAGAACATACAAACTCCTTGGAGATGTTGTCCTTCGTGGGATTTGAACCCAGGACCCCAGCACTGTAAGACTGCAGTGCTAACCACTGAGCCACCATGACGCTCACTTATGGAATTCCAAATGAATTTCACTAGTCTAATGTTTCTGAATGAGAATCGGAGCTATCTTACATAGGCAGATGGGAGCAATGCCTTAAGGTGGATTTTGGGGGAGTTTTGTATTTAACATTTATTTGAGTATTTTTTTTGGGGGGGTCACTATCAACCATGGTATGCCTTCTCGTGAGGAAAAAATTAATACACATTTAAAGAATTCTAGGAAAGTTCATTTGGGTTTAAGACTAGCTGAAATAAAATCTATCTGACTTGGTTTGCCCATAGAATACTAGTTATCTATTTTTATTATTTTTTTATATATAAAACAGCTTATTTGCAGTTAGATATATTACAAAATAACACATACTAGACAAAAAATATGCACAAATGTAGAAAACCTCTTAACATGATTGGATCCTTAAAAGTTTCTGTTTAAAGATGCATCAACATGAAGCATCAGTCTGTCCTTCATCAGCATTACTTGTTTTCCAGAACTGTCTTGGCCGGTAGTAAAGGCTTCACCAGATGACACTTCAGTGACAGTGATGTGGTGTAACCTATTTAGGATCAATAGGTGGACAAATGTACTGCCTTCTAATTAAGTTAGCAACGGGTATGGGCTTAAACTGCATTTACCCACAGCCTGCAAGGTTATTAGAAAAATTATACTTCCTTGTGAAGGACACAAGTCAATCAATAACCAGATATTTAGAGATTGCTAAAATTAGCAAATAAATAACTCTTAGGACATAAACCCCATTAGTAGAAAACTATGTCACTTACAGGCTCTAGAAAATACCTATATTAATATTTTGTGAAAAACTATAACATATCTTTAAAGTTTATAATAGAAGCAGGGGTCTGGGGGTAAGACCCTCAGATAGGTGGGGTGCAGGGGGAAGCCTCCCCTTGCATGGTTATTTTAGATGAGAGGAAATATCAACACGCCCACTCACCAAGCCAGTTACGCCCACCAACCTGAAAGAAGCTTATATAGTCTAGGCTCCCGGTAGATGCTGCAATGTATGAGATCCTTCAGTAAAGGTCGCTTTTCACGCTATGACATCGCTAAAGCGATGTCGTTGGGGTCACGGAATTTGTGACGCACATCCGGCCACATTAGCGATGTCGTTGCGTGTGACACCTATGAGCGATTTTGAATCGTCGCCAAAACGTTAAAAATCGCTAATCGGTGAAATGCCCCCCTAATCTTGATTATTGTTGCTGCTGCGTGTCCGAAGTAGTTTGTCGTTCCTGCGGCAGCACACATCACTGTGTGTGACATTGCAGGAACGAGGAACCTCACCTTACCTGCGGCCGCCGACAATGAGGAAGGAAGGAGGTAGGCGGGATGTTACGTCCCACTCATCTCCGCCCCCCCGCTTCTATTGGGCGGCCGCCTAGTGACGTTGCTATGACGCCAAACGAACCACCCCCATAAAAAGGAGGCGGTTCGCCGGTCACAGCGACGTCACTAGGCAGGTAAGTACGTGTGATGGGTCCGTGCGATTTTGTGCGCCACGGGCAGTGATTTGCCCATCACGCACAAACGATGGGGGCGGGTGCGCACTAGCGATATCAGTCACGATATCGCAGCGTGTAAAGCAGCCTTTACACTGCTTTCCCCGCCCACTAGTGCCTGTGATTGGATGCAGTCAGCTGATAGGCTGCTACTCAGAGTGGAGGTGTGTTTGACTGCACGTCTCATTGTAATTAGTGGCTTAGGCAGTGAATACAAGGCCTGGGAGCAGCCTACAGCCATGCTGGAGATTTGGTAAGTACAGCACGCTTCTCTATCCTTTCTACCACCATTTTTAACCTCCAGATTCTGATCCCCTTAAACTTATATGGGGCAGATTCTGTTCCGGATCCAGATTTTTTTAAAAAAAGAGCAGGTCTTTTGCGAGTCTGCCCAGCTCTACTAGCAACATATCTGACCCCTTGCCCAGGTACCTCCCTTAAGGGAAAGGTGCTTTAAGTTCCTGCAACCTCTTAGCTGACCTGAGGGGCACTTCCAAGTTAGGGTATGTTGGCCCTTTAAGAAAAGGAGTGCAGCCATGCACGCACCCTTTGGGCAAGACTAGGAAGCCTGTGAGGTGCACATATTCTCTGGGAAGACAGCAGCATGGACCGGGGATAGGGCAACCACCACAGGATGAGCAGGCAGGTGAGGAAACTAGTGACACTGCTAGGGGAGGGAGGCAGGACAGCGCAGGGATGCTATTAAGGGATTTACATGCCCCTTCTTTCCAGAAATCTCTTAAGGAGATGAGGAGCATTAATATTCTCCCTTGACTCCCATGATCTCTCTTCAGGGACAAACCCCTTCCAGTCCACCAGGTAGTAGGTTTTACCTCTGACCTTTTTTTTTTACAGCAAGGATGGCTTATACCTCAAAGGTGTCTTCGTCACTGACCAGAGGAGGTGAGGTACTAGGATCCCTGTGATAACTGCTCAGAATAACAGGTTTGAGGAGGGACACATGGAACAAGTTGGGGATGCGTAGGGAGCCTGGGATCTACAATTTGTAGGACACCTCGCTAATCTTCTGGAGCACCTCAAAGGGAGTGATAAAGCAGGGACCCAACTTGTAGGAAGGCACCTTGGGATAGATGTAGCTGGAAGATAGCCATACTTTGTTTGTGGGCTAGAACGAAGGAGGATCTAGGTGTCTCATGTCCGCGTGCCTTTTCATATGGATGGACGACTGCTCTAGAGAAGACTTGGTCTCCACCCAGATGTCGGAAAATGTCTTGACGAGGGAATTGGCAGCAAAATTGCCAGAGGTGAGCGCCACTGGGAAAGACATTCTAGGTCATTGTCTAGGCACTATGTGAAAAGGGGACTTGGCGGAGAATTCACTCACGTGACTGTTGTACGAGAACTCTACCTATGGAAGGCAATTGACCCAGTCACTATCATGCTCATTGATGAAGTGCTGCAGGAAGTTCATCAAGATCTGATTCACCCATTCCACTTGACCGCTGGACTGCAGATGGTAGGCCGATGAGAAATACAAGGTGACATCCAGCAGCTTGCAAGTGGTGCTTTAGAATTGAGAAGTAAACTGGTCAACTCTTTCAGAGTCAATGTGGACTGGTAGACTGTGCAAGTGGAAGATCTGCTGAATGAAGTACTCAGGGAAATCCAGACAGCGGCATGAAATGGGCCATTTTTAAGAATCTGTCTACCACTACCCATATGGCGGTGCAATGGGAAGACTTCAGAAGATATTTAATAAATTCCATCCCAATAAACTGCCAGGGGGCCCAGCAGCGAAGCTTCTTTGGGATCTTGTTGCGAGCTAATAAGGGAGAGGCTGAAACAAACTCCAGGACATCTTGTTGCAATATAGGCCACCAATAATGCTGCATGATCAGCTGCTATGACGTCTTCTGTCCAATGTGACCAGCCAGCCTGGAGGAATGACCCCACTGAAGAACTTGCTTCCTGTCTGCTTCGGCAGTGAATGTCTTACCAAGGGGAACCTGTGAAACGTCTATGGGAGCCACTGTCATCATCCTGGAAGGTTAAAAAATGTGTTGAAGCTACTCCTCATGATTCATGTGATAGGAGTTTCCAGATCTCCAGTTCAGAACTGGTTCATGCTTCCAAAGCCACAATAAGCCCAGCAACAGCGAATGCGACATTCCTGGAAGAACACGGAAGACAATTTTTTTTTCCCTATGCAGCAGTCCAACATGTAGGACAACCTTTTCAGTAATGAATTGGATGGCCTCGGGCAGAGGCTTCTATCCACTGACAGGACTGTAATGGGAGTTTGTAGCTGACGAACAAGAGTCTGATACTGATCCACTATGGCCTGCTGTATGAAATCCCCTTCAGCACAGATTCCAGAAGAGCCACTTCAGGGAACTGCTGGCTATGGAAACAGTCAATATAGAGGTGAAGAGGACTTGCAATCATCTAGTGTAGCCTCTCCTACTAACCCTAGGCTGAGAAGTTTCCCGGCTTCTCGGGACAGAAGCGGATTAGGTGCATAGGACTTCTGCAATAGAAGCACTCCGCACTGATGCAACGGATCTCCCGGAGGCAGCAGGCTAGACACTCTTGATCTATCTCTATCGGCTTGGAGGATACAGCGGAAGTTGCTGGTAATGGAATGATGTGCCTATGGAATGAAGGAGCCAGGCGCGATGAGCTGTCCTCACAGTTAAACTCTCTGGCTTGTTTATGGAACCAAAGGTCGATGCAGATAGGCAGCGATATTAGGTCGTCAAGAAAAGATGGCATATCTTGAACCGTTAACTATGTTGCTAGTTTTCAGGTCCTCGGTGTTCTTGCTGAAGATAGTGTTTCTTTCTGCTGCTGATTTGTACCTCTGTTGCAGTGTATTCCTTATCTACTGGTGCTGCTATGACCACCTACGTCAGCTGTCTGCCACGATATAAGCTTATGAAAGTATTCACGTGGGTCACTGATGCTGTATCCATCTACCAGTGCATCCATTCATCCCCGATGTATCCACTATTCTAAATGCTGCTGCGACTGCTTCTACCCGAGACTGTCCTGTGTCTGTGGTGACAGCTGCCTGGGCACTGCAGATGCTCTGGGGCTGTCCTCTGCCAGATGCTTACCAGCGTGTGTACCTGCTGCCACCTTTGGTGGCAGTAGAGAAGACTCGGCTGCTAGTCCAGTTTTCTCCTCCAGGCAAATGAGCGGTACCTTCGGCCCAGTAGACCCACTAATACAGTGCTCACCCAGTGAGCATGACAGTTTACCTATGCCTATGCCTATTGAGATTTGCCGTGACGTTGGCAGGGGTGGCTCAAAGAATTGATCAATTATTTGCTAAAAATCTCATTTATATTACAGTACAGTTGGAATAAATCTGTGAATTTGCACTTTTTATATGATGCATGCCATTTTCAGATCGTGCTGGCTCCCTTCTCTCTATGCCTATGCCTGCAGCAAGAGGTGATATGCCAATGTGAACAGCAGGATTGGATGTTGACTCATCTGCATTGCTGCTCAGACTCCGACAAGGGGGTCGCACCTTAAGCCAACATGCCATTCGGTTCCGCACCATGTCCTCCAAACTGGGTTGGAATAATGAAGCACAGGTGGCAGTATTCTGGAAAGTATGACCCACACATACAACAGTTGTTAACAAGTGCTAGCTGAAAACACAATATAACTACAAAATACGTACAGCTGCACTCTAAAATGCTAACAATGAATAAAGGAACTTTGATATTGCATTACTCCTATAGGAATATTTAAAAAAAGAGATATTTAGCTTATGTATTGGCCAATGCATGTGAGCATGGTTACCAGCAAAAAGGTATACCTCAATATACTGGGACCATAACTCAAATGGGCTAAATCTGGGTTAAAAACCTGCATGTCTAGGCAGCTAAGATCCAGCTATAAAGGGGGATGAAGACAGCCTGGTTAAAGGGTGGAGTGCCTAATCAGAAAGAAATGCACTACAAATACATCAAAAAGACTGACCCGCACAACTAACAGGTGTGAATAAGTGCTAGCTGTAAACTCAATATAACTACAAAATACATACAGCTGCACTCTAAAATGCTAACAATGAATAAGGGAACTCTGGTATTGTATTACTGCCAAAGGAGTATTTGAAAAAAGAGATATTTAGCTTATGTATTGGCCAATGCATGTGAGCCCGGTAACCAGCAACAAGGTATGTCTCAATATACCGGTACCCTAAATCAAGTGCCTCTATCTGGGTTAACTCAGATAGAGGTTGTGTTCATTCCCCTTTATAGCTGAATCATAGCTGTCAAACTGGTTACAAAGTGGCTCAAAGATAACAAAGTTAATGTTGTGTAGTGGCCCTGATCTCAATCCTATTGGAAATGTATGGGTAAAGCTGAAAAGGCAGGTGCCAGCAATATGACCTACAAACATGGCTCAGTTACACCAGTTCTGTTAGGAGGAATGGGCCCAAAAGCCTACTAAATATTGTGAGAAGCTTGTGGAAGGATATCTGTGATGCCCTGGCACCGCCAGGTGGTCACAGAGAAACAGTACACTCCACACAACACCATCCCACATCAGGTACCATCTGTCACAAAACCCTAGCCAACCCCCTCAGGGTAGGAAGGACACACCAGTGGGCGGGACCAGGTGCATTGGGAGCGCCCACCTAGGGGTCTTGAGGATCCATGGCAGGGAACCAGTCAGAGTTTTCTAAGTGGAGTCTCTAAGTGAAGTTAGAGTTCAAATCGAGTGGAGTCAAGTTTGAGCCTAGTGAAGGGTAGCCACGGTAGTGGCCCTGGTCTACTGGCTAGGTGGCAAGCAGTGGACCGTGTCCAAAGGCGACGGGGTCCGGTCACGGGAAATCCAAAGTGGACCGGGGCAGGGTTGGAGCCCGCCGGTACCAACAGCGGAGATCCAGTCCGGAAACCGTGCACAGGCGGGGTACCTGGACTCTAGTTAGAAGACGGTTGCAAGCCCCTTCTCTAAGTAACAAGGACGGGGACAAGGTTCCAGACATTGTTCCAGCATGTTAGCCCAGATAGAGCGAAACGGCAGCCCAACGCGGGGGATAGGGTATCCGCAACAACCCATTGAGATCCCACGGGTCAGTTTTCGCGGGCACATCTCCCAACCAAAACAGAACCGGGAGAGGACTTCCCCGTTACACACAAGGTTGTCCAAGGGAGAAGAAAAGTACATAGTGACGGAGGAAGGGACATTGGTACACCAGCTGGGTGTGGGACCTGTATACACATGGACGCGGCAGCCGGCCACTGACACCTTGGTTAACCAACAGACTTGTGTGCAATCATTTAATCGTGAGTACACCAATATCCCCCCCCCCCCGGTCCGGCCCAGCGCACCACCACCGGCAGCTATCACCTTCCGTGTTCTGGACATTGAGCCCTGGGGCATCCACTCCTACCCACGGAGGGGATAAACACCCAGCTGCCGCTCCATTGCCCCCAGGCTCTTCCCAACAGCAGCGGTGGTACTTCATTTTTACCACACACCGTGGGTGGCGTCACAAACTATTTACAACAATCCCCTGTACGTATTACATTCCCCTTTTTATTTGAGTGTCCACACGACCCCCGGGTCCGGAGACCCCTCGAGCCACTGTGGATCTGGATCTGAGCAGCCCGGTTGCTGACGTGGGGGTGGCACACCTCCAAAACAATTGACCCCAGTCATACAGTTTAAGTGCAATGGTACCAAATACTAATGAAATGCATGTAAACTTTTGACTTTGCAGAAATGCCTTAAAACATTCTCTCTCTCTCTCTCTTTCTTTCTTTCTGTCTCTCTCTCTCTCTCTCTCATTATTCTGACATTTGGCAAATATAAATAATTTGTGTTCCTAATTGATCTAAAATGGGAAAGGTTTGTTCTGATTTCATGTCAGATAGTAAGGAAAACATGCACATATGTCATTTTAGATAGTGTATGTAAACTTCTGGTTTCAACTGTAGATAGATAAAAATAAAAAAGCAGGCAAACTCCAATAAACATGGACCTTATTAGCCTATGTGGAGTGGCAATACTGTATTTAGGTTATACAGAAAGTTTTTCAATCCGCTTTTCTAATTGCTTGAAAAAGGTTCTGTATAACCAAAATGTTGCCATGTGTCATGGGCAAATAAGGTCCTCTTATATTTTGAAAATATTTTAGTGCTACCTGATTTTGCATTTTTATTTACTTTACCATTGGATATTAGTTTGGGAGGCCTTGTATGCATGTTTGTTTTTCTATGCACTGTTCTATTTTTTTTTTCTGCATAGATGGATGATAGAGAGATAGAGAGATACATGCATTGCACACACTCACTTAACACAAGTCCATCTCCTCTTTCGATTCCCACAGAGTCCAGGACCTGGAATGACATCACGTTCACATGATCATGATGTCACCAAAGGCCCTGAAAGTCCCATAGAGTACAAGCACTTTATTGACATCATGGACACATTATTGTCACATGACCGTGATGTCACCCATCATCCTAAAGCAGTCTACACATCGGAAGCTACACTGATTATATTAGTACCAGGGTAGCTACTGCTGTAAATGCTGAGAGCCACCAAGGAACAAGTATGCCCTCCAGCCCTCATCACAGTAATTATACTGACCTGCGGAATCCTGCTGGTGCATCATTATTTCAGCATAAAACCAAACTAGAAGGAGACCCTGTGCCCACAAGAAAATGTACCTGTGGTATTTTCTGCAGGTATTTCCGCAGGTTCACATTGTAGGTCCCCGGAAACTGCAGCTATCCGTGATTGCGAATTTCAGGCGGTATTGTTTCGGTAAACCTGCAGAAAACTTGCGGAATTCAAGCGTTATTCCTGTGGCTTTCCACCTCTGTATCTACATTGTAGAAAGGCAAGAAATGCGCAGGACAATCCAAATGAATAATTGACATACAGTTCTTTGCGGCTGCGGGACATCCACAGCATATTCCGCAGATTGCAAATTCTGCAACGTTGAAACAGCACACCCCAACTCACATAGAATAACATTGGGAGTGTCTGTACTTGCGCAACCCTGTGGATTTATCTGGAAAATCTAGAAAATCTGCAGGTTTTCCATGACAAAATCTGCAGGTATTTTCTCCTGTGGGCACAGGGCCTAAAAGTAATTGCAGAATTGTGAGGTTTTTTGCAATATCACTTGGACTTTTTTTTATCTGATTTCACTAAAGGATATGGTAAAATTAATGGTGTTTAAAAAAACGAGTGACATTAAAAGCTACTACTTGCCCTTCAATAAACAAGCTTTCATATAAGTGATGGATACTGGAAAAAAAAAGAAAGAAAAAATGAAAATGAAAAAAACAAAAAATTTCTGGGTCATTAAAAGGTTAAAGTAACTGATGGACCCTGATTCTCTAATGAATTATTTGACTGTAACTTTAATAATAGAAGCAGTCACGAGAGCTTTCTGTTTACTGTCATTATTTTCTAGGTAAATTAGGCTCAGTAGGATTTGCAATCATTACATTGTGCCAGATGTATAGCTCTAGGCAACGCTACACTGGGGTATAGGAGGTGCATGGGTAGTAGTTGCATCCGTCCATGGCACTTTAGCACATCCAATGGCCCACCTGCCACATAAAAAAAAATCAGTATGATAAACAGCACATAGTACATTTTTTTTTTAATTGGGGCAAGACCCTTCAAATTACACCTTTGGAACTACACGCGTCACAGCGAAAAAATCACTGCATCAAGTCATTTGAAATGTACTGCATTACTGTTAAATAATTGGCTCCATTACAATGAAAGTTTCATCTTCATCTTTTTAAAATAGGACTTATAAAGGCCATATAATGGTTTAATCAATGTACCCTTTACTTAATGAATTTAAACAATAAAAAAACACATACACTATAATTACTTACTTTGCAAAATGGGAAAAGATTATTCTTCTTATGAAAAAGTGCACTTCCACTGAGGTTGAGTAATTTAGTTTCAAAGGTAAAATATAGGATCCGTTCGTACTGAATCCCATAAAAAAGCCTTAAAAAAATTACACAGAACTTTTGGATACAATCCATAAAATAGCAAATAATATATCAAATAAAGCTAATTTATTAATATTTAGTACACCTGATAGCCTATAATTTAATTAGATAAAACATGCAATAAAAACATTTAGAACTATTGTATAATAAGTGGAATTTGTTGGTTTTTTAAAAAAAAAAAAATCGGATTGGATCAAAGCTATAGGGCAGTAGCAAAATGAGATGCTTTGTTAAGATATCGAATAGTTTATATAAAGATCAAAAAATATTACTGAAAAGCTTAGTTATCCCAAAATGTTTTTTATAAGTGCAGAAAAAAATAAATGTAATATCTGCCAATATGTAACATAGAAAAATACCATTAATACTTCTAAAAAAAAGAACGCATTATATTATTTTCATGTACTGTATTGAGTGTACAGATTGCAACTTACATTATATATATATATTGCAATATAAGAAACTGTAATGCCCTTCATACTTTGCCCATAATGTAATGTAACTGTAATGCCCATAATTTCTGACATGACAATATAGTGCCTCCTTTAAATGTGCCTATGTGCCTGGAGTCAGGTGGCATTCATCATCCAGTGCCATAGGGCATTGTTCACAATGAAGCAGTTATTAGTGTGTGATGTTGCCATAGGATGTCCACTTCTGTGCCTTTAGTCTTTCTCCATCTTTGTTGCAACCTGCTGATGAGATGACACACTAAAGGTACCGTCACACTAAGCAACATCGCTGCTGAGGCACAACTTGCTAGCGATGTTGCTGTGTGTGACATCCAGCAACAACCTGGCCCCTACTGTGAGGTCGCTGGTTGTTGCTGAATGTCCTGGACCATTTTTTAGTTGTTGCTCTCCCGCTGTGAAGCACACATCGCTGTGTGTGACAGTGACAGAGCAACAACTGAATGTGCAGTGAGCAGGGAGCCGACTTCTGCGGACGCTGGTAACCAATGTAAATATTGGGTAACCAAGGAGCCCTTTCCTTGGTTACCCGATATTTACATTCGTTACCAGCGTCCGCCACTCTCACGATGTCAGTGCCGGCTCCCTGCACACATAGCCAGACTACACATCGGGTAATTAACCTGTTGTGTACTCTGGATAGGAGTAGACTTGAGCGCGGTTCGCGGTTCGTGGTTCTCCAGTTCGCAGTTCGAGTGATTTTGGGGGCTGTTCTAGATCGAACTAGAACTCAAGCTTTTTGCTAAAGCTCGATAGTTCTAGTCACGTTCGAGAACGGTTCTAGCAGCAAAAAGCCAAGCTAATTACTAGCTGGCTTTCCGCTGTAATAGTGTAAGTCACACTATTATGAAATTTAAGCGTATAGTGTACAAGAACAGTGCATTCAGATCACTGCTGCTGGTATAAAGGCCACTTTTTTTTTTTTTTCCTTGTCTTCCTTCCCTAAGCGCGCACGTGTAGTGGGGCGGGCCAGCATAGTTTAGTTTAGTTTATTCATTTATATAGCGCTATTAATTCCATAGCACTTTACATACATTTGGCAACACTGTCCCCAATTAGGGCTCACAATCTAAGGTACCTAACTGTATGTTTTTGGAGTGTGGGAGGAAACCGGAAGAAACCCACGCAAACACGGGGAGAACATACAAACTCCTTGCAGATAGTGTCCTTGGTGGGAATTGAACCCAAGACTCCAGCGCTGCAAGACTGAAGTGCTAACCACTGAGCCACTGTGCCGCTGTCAGCCAATCCCAGACACACACACAGCTACTGGACTTTTAGCCAGAGAATAGAGATGAGCGAACCGGTCCCGGTTCGGCTCGAGGTCGGCTCGCCGAATGGGGGTCCCGTTCGAGTTCGGCTCGTCGAACGTTCGACGAACCGTACTCGAACTGCATAGGAAACAATGGCAGGCAATCACAAACACATAAAAACACCTAGAAAACACCCTCAAAGGTGTCCAAAAGGTCACAAACAACTCACAACACATGGGAAAGTGACAAGGACATATACTCATGTGAAAACAAAAGAGCTGGACAAGGAAAAAGAGGAGGAGACACAGATATATGAGTATATGCAAGGAAACATCGATTCCATTATTGTGCAACTTGAGCCCTGCTCATTTTAGGCTTCCAATCTTGATAAATTGCCTGAGCTCGCCACGTACGCCTTGGGGATCTTGTCGTGTCCTGCAGCCAGCGTTCTCTCGTAACCTGTCTTCAGTGCTGCTGGGGGTCTGCTGGCAGATAAGCACACATGTCTGTCCACTGACAATGTGGACATGGCTCTCAGAGGACTTTTCTTCCCCTGGGTCAGCCAGGGGACGGGAAAGGCACGCATATTTTTGAGAGTGCTTCATGCAAAGCATCT
This sequence comes from Anomaloglossus baeobatrachus, assembly GCF_048569485.1. Taxonomy (NCBI): domain Eukaryota; kingdom Metazoa; phylum Chordata; class Amphibia; order Anura; family Aromobatidae; genus Anomaloglossus; species Anomaloglossus baeobatrachus. The sequence continues at coordinate 207,005,116 of NC_134359.1, read as the reverse complement.
TTTTCTTTTTCAAAAGGGGCTCAACCGATGCCAGTCAAGTGGGGTGTGTGTGGCCCAGTTAGTGGCAACGAGGGAGACTGTGGTTGGAGTCCCCTCGCTGTGTTTCTAAAAGAACCAAGATGAACAAGTCATGGCTCTGAGGACTTTTCTTCCCCTGGGTCAGCCAGGGGACGGGAAAGGCAAGCGTATTTTTGAGAGTGCTTCATGCAAAGCATCTTTTTCTTTTTCAAAAGGGGGCTCAACCGATGCCAGTCAAGTGGGGTGTGTGTGGCCCAGTTAGTGGCAACGAGGGAGACTGTGGTTGGAGTCCCCTCGCTGTGTCTCTAAAAGAACCAAGATGAACAAGTCATGGCTCTCAGAGGACTTTTCTTCCCCTGGGTCAGCCAGGGGACGGGAAAGGCACGCGTATTTTTGAGAGTGCTTCATGCAAAGCATCTTTTTCTTTTTCAAAAGGGGGCTCAACCGATGCCAGTCAGCTCAACCGATGCCAGTCAAGTGGGGTGTGTGTGGCCCAGTTAGTGGAAACGAGGGAGACTGTTGTTGGAGTCCCCTCGCTGTGTCTCTAAAAGAACCAAGATGAACAAGTCATGGCTCTGAGGACTTTTCTTCCCCTGGGTCAGCCAGGGGACGGGAAAGGCAAGCGTATTTTTGAGAGTGCTTCATGAAAAGCATCTTTTTCTTTTTCAAAAGGGGGCTCAACCGATGCCAGTCAAGTGGGGTGTGTGTGGCAAAGTTAGTGGAAACGAGGGAGACTGTGGTTGGAGTCCCCTCGCTGTGTCTCTAAAAGAACCAAGATGAACAAGTCATGGCTCTGAGGACTTTTCTTCCCCTGGGTCAGCAAGGTGACGGGAAAGGCACGCGTATTTTTGAGAGTGCTTCATGCAAAGCATCTTTTTCTTTTTCAAAAGGGGGCTCAACCGATGCCAGTCAAGTGGGGTGTGTGTGGCCCAGTTAGTGGAAACGAGGGAGACTGTGGTTGGAGTCCCCTCGCTGTGTCTCTAAAAGAACCAAGATGAACAAGTCATGGCTCTGAGGACTTTTCTTCCCCTGGGTCAGCCAGGGGACGGGAAAGGCACGCGTATTTTTGAGAGTGCTTCATGCAAAGCATCTTTTTCTTTTTCAAAAGGGGGCTCAACCGATGCCAGTCAAGTGGGGTGTGTGTGGCCCAGTTAGTGGAAACGAGGGAGACTGTGGTTGGAGTCCCCTCGCTGTGTCTCTAAAAGAACCAAGATGAACAAGTCATGGCTCTGAGGACTTTTCTTCCCCTGGGTCAGCCAGGGGACGGGAAAGGCAAGCGTATTTTTGAGAGTGCTTCATGCAAAGCATCTTTTTCTTTTTCAAAAGGGGGCTCAACCGATGCCAGTCAAGTGGGGTGTGTGTGGCCCAGTTAGTGGAAACGAGGGAGACTGTGGTTGGAGTCCCCTCGCTGTGTCTCTAAAAGAACCAAGATGAACAAGTCATGGCTCTGAGGACTTTTCTTCCCCTGGGTCAGCCAGGGGACAGGAAAGGCACGCGTATTTTTGAGAGTGCTTCATGCAAAGCATCTTTTTCTTTTTCAAAAGGGGGCTCAACCGATGCCAGTCAAGTGGGGTGTGTGTGGCCCAGTTAGTGGAAACGAGGGAGACTGTGGTTGGAGTCCCCTCGCTGTGTTTCTAAAAGAACCAAAATGAACAAATCATGGCTCTCAGATGACTTTTCTTCCCCTGGGTCAGCCAGGGGACGGGAAAGGCACGCGTATTTTTGAGAGTGCTTCATGCAAAGCATCTTTTTCTTTTTCAAAAGGGGGATCAACCGATGCCAGTCAAGTGGGGTGTGTGTGGCCCAGTTAGTGGAAACGAGGGAGACTGTGGTTGGAGTCCCCTCGCTGTGTTTCTAAAAGAACCAAAATGAACAAATCATGGCTCTCAGATGACTTTTCTTCCCCTGGGTAAGCCAGGGGACGGGAAAGGCACGCGTATTTTTGAGAGTGCTTCATGCAAAGCATCTTTTTCTTTTTCAAAAGGGGGCTCAACCGATGCCAGTCAAGTGGGGTGTGTGTGGCCCAGTTAGTGGAAACGAGGGAGACTGTGGTTGGAGTCCCCTCGCTGTGTTTCTAAAAGAACCAAGATGAACAAGTCATGGCTCTGAGGACTTTTCTTCCCCTGGGTCAGCCAGGGGATGGGAAAGGCATGCGTATTTTTGAGAGTGCTTCATGCAAAGCATCTTTTTCATTTTGAAAAGGGGCATCAACTGATGTCAGTCAAGTGGGGTGTGTGTGGCCCAATTAGTGGCAACGAGGGAGACTGTGGTTGGAGTCCCCTCGCTGTGTTTCTAAAAGAACCAAAATGAACAAATCATGGCTCTCAGATGACTTTTCTTCCCCTGGGTCAGCCAGGGGACGGGAAAGGCAAGCGTATTTTTGAGAGTGCTTCATGCAAAGCATCTTTTTCATCTTGAAAATTGGGTCAACTGATGCCAGTCAAGTGGGGTGTGTGTGGCCCAGTTAGTGGAAACGAGGGAGACTGTGGTTGGAGTCCCCTCGCTGTGTTTTACATGCTTTTAGAAAGGCATGACATGGCTTGGAGGTTGACTTTCATCATCTGCAAACTGTTGGCTACCAAAATGCTGCCTTTCCAACAACTGTGGTTATAGACAATGAGGAACATACTGATGAAGATGAGACGCAGATACCCGATTGGGATGACAACTTAAATATTCGGTCAGGGCAAGAAGAGGCTCGGTCTGAGGGGGAGGGGAGTGCAAACACAACAATTGATGATGAAGTTCTAGATCCCACCTACTGTCAACCCACAGTCAGACACTCGAGGAGGTCAACAGAGGAGGTGGAGGAGGATGCAACCGACGACGAAGTAACCTTGCGCCTTCCTGGACACAGTCGGAGCACTGGTAGCACGTCTACAACTGCATCCTCAGCCACCACTCTGCCTCTGAGCATTATTCGGGGTGGATCAACAGGTTGCATGGCCTCTAAGCCTTGCCTAGCCTGGTCCTTTTTTGACATAAAAAAAGATCGCCCAAATTATGTGATCTGTAACATTTGGCATGGTTATCTTAGTAGAGGTCAAAACCTCAGCAGTTTGACAACTTCTTCCATGAATCGTCACATGAATAAATATCATATGGCCTGGTGGGAAGCTCACCGTGCTGCAATGCGGCCTAGCGGAGCCAACCATCCACCGCCTCCCCCTTCCAGTGCATCCGAGTGCTCGTCATCTTCTAGGACTGTGGGGACAGCTGTCACACCTGTTTTTCCACCCACAACTTCCACCACTGTAACCGCAACAGGCAGTTTGCTTGGTAGGTCGTCAGTTGGTTTGGAAGGGGAAACAAGTGATTGTGTACAGCTCTCTCAAACATCGATAGCACCAACGTTGGATGAAGGCAACATCATGTCTCCGCCTGCACTTTCCTCACAAACCTGCATTTTTCCAGGGAAACCCTACTCAACACCGTCTACACACAGCAGCCAGATCTCTGTCCCTCAGATGTGGTCAAATAAAAGGCCACTTCCTGCGACCCATGACAAAGCTAAGAGGTTGACTCTATCCCTCTGTAAGCTGTTGGCTACCGAAATGCTGCCTTTCCGCCTAGTGGACACACAGGATTTTAGAGACCTTATGTCTGTCGCTGTGCCCCAGTACCAGATGCCTAGTCGCCACTACTTCTCTAAGAAAGGTGTGCCCGCGCTACACCAGCATGTCACACACAACATCACCGCTTCCTTGAGAAACTCTGTGTGTGAACGGGTGCATTTCACCACCGATACTTGGACCAGTAAGCATGGACAGGGACGTTACATGTCGCTGACTGGCCACTGGGTAACTATGGTGATAGATGGTGAAGGGTCTGCTGCACAAGTCTTGCCGTCCCCACGACTTGTGTGTCAATCCTCTGTCTGTCCAAGTTCCGCCACTGCTTCTGCATCCTCCACCTCATCTGGGTCCTCCACCTCCGCCCCAAGCCTGCCTGGTCAGGCCACCAGCGTTCTCACTGCGAGAAGGAATCACGCACCCCTCATTACTATGCTGGCAGCAGAGCGCAACGGCATCAGGCGGTCTTTAGCTTGACATGTCTTGGGAATAAGAGTCACACAGCTGAGGAGTTGTGGTCAGCTCTGTGGTCCGAGTTTAATAAATGGTTGTCTCCACTCAACCTGCAGCCTGGTAAGGCCGTGTGCGACAATGCTGCAAACCTGGGTGCGGCCCTTCGCCTGGGCAAGGTGACACACGTACCTTGTATGGCTCACGTGTTGAACCTTGTCGTCCAGCAATTTTTAACACACTATCCCGGCCTAGATGGCCTTCTGAACAGGGCACGAAAACTGTCTGCTCACTTCCACCGTTCAAGCGCCGCAGCTGAGCGACTTGCATCGCTCCAGAAGTCTTTCGGCCTGCCGGTTCATCGCCTGAAATGCGATGTGGCGACATGCTGGAATTCAACTCTCCACATGTTACAGCGACTGTGGCAGCACCGCAGAGCCCTGGTGCAATACGTCATGACGTATAGCCTGGGCCAACAAGATGCAGAGGTGGGGCAGATCACCCTGATGGAGTGGTCTCAGATCAAGGACCTAGGCACACTTCTGCACAGTTTCGACATGGCGACGAATATGTTTAGCGCTGACAATGGCATTATCAGCATGACGATTCCAGTCATTTACATGCTGGAGCACACGCTAAACACTATTCGGAGTCAGGGTGTGGGACAACAGGAAGGGGAGGAACTACAGGAGGATTCATATGCGCAATGGACAACAACATCACCAAGGTCCAGACATTCATCATCACCAACGCGGCAGGCATGGGACCATGGGGGACAGGGATCAACAAGGGCGCATGGTAGCAGGCGAAATGTTGAGGAAGGTGCAGGAGAACATGAAGAAATGGAGGACGAACTGTCCATGGACATGGAAGACTCAGCGGATGAGGGAGACCTTTGTCAAATTTCAGTTGAAAGAGGTTGGGGGGAGATGTCAGAGGAAGAAAGAACGGTTAGCACCTATATGCCACAAACACAGCGTGGACATGGTCCGCATGGCTGCGCAAGACACATGAGTGCCTTCTTGTTGCACTACCTCCAACATGACCCTCGTATTGTCAAAATTAGAAGTGATGATGACTACTGGCTTGCCACACTATTAGATCCCCGGTACAAGTCCAAATTTTGTGACATAATTCCAGCCATAGAAAGGGACGCACTTATGCAGGAGTATCAGCAGAAGCTGTTACTCGATCTTAGATCCGCTTTTCCACAAAACAATCGTGCAGGTGCAGGGAGGGAATCTCCCAGTTGTAACTTGACAAACATGGGACGGTCTCGTCATCTTCAACAGTCTACACGTACCAGTAGGACCGTATCTGGTGCTGGTAACAGAAATTTTATGGAATCTTTTCATAATTTTTTTAGACCCTCCTTTGCAAGGCCACCAGAGACAACAAGTCTGACACATAGTCAACGGCTGGAGAGGATGATACAGGAGTATCTACAAATGAACATCGATGCCATGACTTTGCAAATAGAGCCTTGCTCATTTTGGGCTTCAAATCTAGAAAAATGGCCAGAACTATCCAGTTACGCCTTGGAGATTTTGTCGTGTACAGCTGCCAGCGTTGTCTCTGAACGTGTCTTCAGTGCTGCTGAGTGTGTGCTGACAGATAAGCGCACGCGTCTGTCCAGTGACAATGTGGACAGACTGACGTTCATCAAAATGAACAAGCCATGGATCCAGAAGGAATTTACAACCCCTGTGTCATCCTGGGGAGAGTAAATGCTTGTGGATTTGGAATGTGGTTGATGCAAATCTAGCTGTGAAGTGTACAACTATGGCACAAATGCTGCCACTGAATGGGTGGGTGTGTGTGGGGCACAATTTTTGGAAAAAAAGGGAGGCTCCGCTTGGAGTAACCCTTGCTTACATTGTTTTTCAAAGGAGCCAAGATGACCAAGTCATGGTTCAGCAAAGACTTTATCTACCTACCCCGGTGTCATGCTGGGGACGGTTAATTATGGCGTATTTTTGAATGTGCTTGATGCAAATCAAAACATCCTGTTTGCAACTAGGGCACAAGTGCTGCCACTGATGGGGTGTCTGTGTGCCCAATTTTTGGAAAAAAGGTAGACTCCGCTTGGAGTAACCCTTGCTTGCTGTGTTTTTTAAAAATGATACAAGATGAACAGATCTGAAGGCAAGATGAAGGCAACATCATGTCTCCGCCTGCACTTTCCTCACAAACCTGCATTTTTCCAGGGACACCCTACTCAACACCGTCTACAGACGGCAGCCAGATCTCTGTCCCTCAGATGTGGTCAAATAAAAGGCCACTTACTGTGACCCATGACAAAGCTAAGTGGTTGACTCTATCCCTCTGTAAGCTGTTGGCTACCGAAATGCTGCCTTTACGCCTAGTGGACACACAGGATTTTACAGACCTTATGTCTGTCGCTGTGCCCCAGTACCAGATGCCCAATCACCACTGCTTCTCCAAGAAAAGCATGCCCGCGCTACACCACCATGTCGCACACAACATCACCACTTCCTTGAGAAAATCTGTGTGCGACAGGGTGCATTTCAACACAGATACTTGGACCAGTAAGCATAGACAGGGTCATTACATGTCACTGACTGGGCACTGGCAAACTATGGTGAGAGATGGAGAAGGGTCTGCTGTACAAGTCTTGCCGTCCACACGAGTTGTTTCAATCCTTCTTCTGTATGTAGAAGTTAATACACTGCTTCTGCCTCTTCAACCTCGTGTGGGTCCTCCACCTTGGCGCAAACCCTGTGTGGTCAGGCCACCCTTCCTTGCAACTGCGCACAAGGACTACCACACACCTCCTTACTATGCTGGCAGCAGAGCTCAATGCCATCAGGCGATCAAAGTTTTACTTTGAAATGTATGGGAAATGTGAGTCACACCGCTATTCCAGAGAATAGTAGTCAGGCAGGGTCAAAACATTAATTGAGGAACAGGAACACAATGGGACGGCCAGGACTTAATCAGAAAACAAGCAGAGGTGAAATGCGGATCGGCCAACAAGGTACATAAACAGCAAGCAGGAAAAGTAGTCAGGTAACAAGCACACAAAATCATAAAACTGAACTGGGGGTAAAATTAACCAGAGGTTCATAGCTATGTCTGGCAGTGGTCTGCAGACAGGATGGGCATAAAAAAGGGTGTGGTGTCTTCCCATTGGTTGTAGCTGAATGATGGTATTTCATCTGTGAGATACCCACCAGCTACATTCAGCCAGAGATTAGATTCTGCATCTGTCAAGGTAATGCAGCCCAGTGGGTGAGCATAACCTGCGTCCACCTGCGCTGCTGGCATCGACTACTGTCCCATCATCAGCACGATTCATGAAAGGAACACGTTGTCACCTGGCGACCGAAGTACAAATTGACGGAGCGGACTCCGTTGGTGACTTAACAGCCGTGTGCGGCAATGATGCAAACCTGGCTGCGGGCCATCCTCAGGGCAATGTGACACACGTGCCTTGTATGGCTCACGTGTTAAACCGAATTCTCCAGCAATTTTTAAAACACCATCACGGCCTACATGGCCTTGTGCAGCGGGCACGCTCGCTATGTGCTCACTTCCATCGTGCGCACACAGCAGCTCAACAACTTTCGTCGCTACAGAAGTCTTTAGGTCTGGTGGTTAAACGCCTGAAATGCGATGTGCCCACACGCAGGAATTTGAATCTGCACATGTTGCAGCGTTTGTGGCAGCACCGCCGAACCCTGCTGCAATACGTTATGACATATAGCCTGGGATAACTTGATCAAGAGGTGGTGCAGATCACGCTGCTGGAGTGGTGTCAGATCAAGGACCTATGCACCCTGCTACACAGTTCACAAATGTCGACGAAGATGTTTAGCACTGGCAATGTCATTCTCAGCGTGACAATTCTGGTCATCTACATGATGGAGCACACTGTAATTATTATTCGGAGTCAGGTGTTGGGACAAGAGGAAGGGGAGGAAGTACAGGAGGAGTCATATGCGGAAGGGATAACAAGATCTACGAGGTCCAGATGGTCAGCGGCACCTATGCGGCAGTCATGGTGAGGTAGAGGGATTAACAAGGGCGCATAGTATCAGCAAAAAGTGTTGATGAAAGTGCAGGAGCCCATGAAGAAATAGAGGACGAACTGGCGATGGGCATGGAAGACTCAGCAGATGAGTGAGAGCTTGCTCACATTTCGGTTGTGCGAGGTTGTGGGGAGAGGGCAGAGGAAGGAGGCACGATTCTCACCTCTCTGCCACCAACACACCAAGGACTTGGTCCTCCTGGATGCACAAGACACATGAGCGCCTTCTTGCTGCACTACCTACATGACCCTCGGATTGTATGAATTTGAAGTAATCCTGAATACTGGGTTGCCACACTGTTAGATCCCCGGTACAAGACAAAATTTGGCGAACTAATTCCTGCCATAGAAATGTACGCATGTATACAGGAGTATCTGCAGAATGTGGTACGCAATCTTAGATCTACTTTTCCACTAAACACCAGTGCTGCACAGAGTGAATCACAACGCTTTGTCATGGATAGGAGGAAATGGTCTTTTACTTGTCCACATCGGAGGGACCGAGGGATGGCTGCTGTGCTGAGATGGCGTTGAGTACGGTGTCCCTGCACAGTTGCACTTTTGGTCATATCCCAAAATGAGTTGAAAAAGGACAGATGCTGTTGGAAAGGGGAACAGGTGTGTTGGAAAGGGGAAAAAAGTTTTGGTCCGTGGATTTGGTGGTTAAGCAACTGTAACATTTGCTGAAGAAACACCATCTGTTACAGTGGGACTGGCAGATTTGGATAAAGTGGTATATAATCTGTGACCGCTATATAACGAAAATTAATAAGAAAAGAAAGAGAAAGGTATATATCCCCATCAGCAGTCAGTGTCCACCGTGCTCCCAGTTGGAAAAGGAGAGGTTGGCAACTGGAAGGTTTGGTGGAGGATACAGAGCTGTGTGGCTATGAAACTAATAGTAGCCTGAACCGAGTTAGACGCCATTCGGATCTGAAGACTGTGAGCCCTGTTAGCGTCACAGGGTCCACATGCCCACCCAGCCCAGGAACTCACTGTTAACAACACAGGGGCCATTGAGTACGCTGACCGTGTGCGTAGGGGCCACACCTGTGGACAGCAGGCGCATCAGCAGCAGCAGGCCTGTTAATGCCACTGGGCTGCACAAGCAGGACTGGTAGGACAGGAGCTGGTCTTAACCGTTCTGCGTTACCAACTGTGGTGGTGGCCTGCATCCACCACCCTATCCCTGCCTACCTCTGGCCTAAAGCCGCAATGGGTTCAACACATGGAGGTGTGCTCTTTCGGAGCATAATAGAAGACTGCGCACCTCCTTGTTGGCTCCAGCCCCTTTTATAACCTGGGTCCGCCCCAAACCAGGGTGAACCACAATGCACCTCCTGGAGACAAAAGTAGAGTGACACGTCATGAGTGGCATAACTAGCGTCCTATTTGGAAACGCAACTTCAATGATGACCTCATGGCTGCCATGACCCAAACACCTCACCAGTCATCGTCTGACCATCAATAATGCGGTGACAAGTCATAGGTGTGGGCCTCTGCAAGCCATTTGGGAGGACACCTGATGCCCTGTGGTCTATATGGGACCCCCACATCAGGGCCAGGGCCAAAGAGTTCATTACCGGACCTAGTCTCAGATGCAGGAAGTGCCTGAGCATGCTCAGTAGCATGAAATACAGTCTCTGAAAAAAGACTATCAGCTTTAGCATGGTGTCTAGGCACAAAACAGGACTTAGACCCGGCACGGAATGCAAGCACCTGTGCAAAGAGGCTTTTCACACTTAGTGTGGGAGCATGCGCTGTATCCCGAAAAGAAGACTTAGCGTCAGGAATAACACAGTCAGGCTGAGCATACTCACTACGCGAAACACTGTAATTATGCTGCAGCTGGGGTACATCGGCACACGCATGCGCACTAGCTGCCTCTCCACACTTAGACGTGGAGGGGAAATTGCTCTTGGAGATGCTGTCTATGAACAGAAGGAAAAGCTAAAGGAAGCCTGACTTTCTATCCCTCCGAATTATGAAATGCAGCAATGAATTCCATGAGTTTGCTATAACATTAGCGTAGCAAAATGTGCATGAGGGTGTGATGTAGAGGTGCTAGAAATAGCTTGTCACCAGTGGGGCACTAATGGAATACAACAGCCAGTTCTATGATGCCACTAAATGGCAGTATTTTCTGCTATCATTATAGCTTATTAAAAACAGAGCAGGAGGTTGTCATGCAGAGGTGCTGCACATAGATTTGCAGTAGTGTGAATAGACAAAAGTACAATAGCCACGTTTAGGATGCCAATAGGTACACTGAGTGTTTGCTAGTATAATGGCTGAGTTTAAAAAAGTTTGAGTGTGCAATGCAGGCAGACGTGCTGCAAATATCGTTCCAATAGTGTGAATAGACAAAAGTACAATAGCCACGTTTAGGATGCCACTAGGTACACTGAGTGTTTGCTAGTATAATGGCTGAGTTTAAAAAAGTTTGAGTGTGCAATGCAGGCAGACGGGCTGCAAATATCGTTCCAATAGTGTGAATAGACAAAAGTACAATAGCCAAGTTTAGGATGCCAATAGGTACAATGAGTGTTTGCTAGTATAATGGATGAGTTTAAAAAAGTTGGAGTGTGCAATGCAGGCAGACGTGCTGCAAATATGTTTACAATAGTGTGAATAGACAAAAGTACAATAGCCACGTTTAGGATGCCACTAGGTACACTGAGTGTTTGCTAGTATAATGGCTGAGTTTAAAAAAGTTTGAGTGTGCAATGCAGGCAGACGTGCTGCAAATATCGTTCCAATAGTGTGAATAGACAAAAGTACAATAGCCAAGTTTAGGATGCCAATAGGTACAATGAGTGTTTGATAGTATAATGGATGAGTTTAAAAAAGTTTGAGTGTGCAATGCAGGCAGACGTGCTGCAAATATCGTTCCAATAGTGTGAATAGACAAAAGTACAATAGCCACGTTTAGGATGCCGCTAGGTACACTGAGTGTTTGCTAGTATAATGGCTGAGTTTGAAAAAGTTTTAGTGTGCAATGCAGGCAGACGTGCTGCAAATATGTTTACAATAGTGTGAATAGACAAAAGTACAATAGCCACGTTTAGGATGCCACTAGGTACACTGAGTGTTTGCTAGTATAATGGCTGAGTTTGAAAAAGTTTGAGTGTGCAATGCAGGCAGACGTGCTGCAAATATCGTTCCAATAGTGTGAATAGACAAAAGTACAATAGCCACGTTTAGGATGCCAATAGGTACACTGAGTGTTTGCTAGTATAATGGCTGAGTTTAAAAAAGTTTGAGTGTGCAATACAGGCAGACGTGCTGCAAATATGTTTACAATAGTGTGAATAGACAAAAGTACAATAGCCACGTTTAGGATGCCACTAGGTACACTGAGTGTTTGCTAGTATAATGGCTGAGTTTAAAAAAGTTTGAGTGTGCAATGCAGGCAGACGTGCTGCAAATATCGTTTCAATAGTGTGAATAGACAAAAGTACAATAGCCACGTTTAGGATGCCACTAGGTACACTGAGTGTTTGCTAGTATAATGGCTGAGTTTAAAAAAGTTTGAGTGTGCAATGTAGGCAGACGTGCTGCAAATATCGTTCCAATAGTGTGAATAGACAAAAGTATAATAGCCACGTTTAGGATTCCAATAGGTACACTGAGTGTTTGCTAGTATAATGGCTGAGTTTAAAAAAGTTTGAGTGTGCAATGCAGGCAGACGGGCTGCAAATATCGTTCCAATAGTGTGAATAGACAAAAGTACAATAGCCACGTTTAGGATGCCACTAGGTACACTGAGTGTTTGCTAGTATAATGGCTGAGTTTAAAAAAGTTTGAGTGTGCAATGCAGGCAGACGTGCTGCAAATATGTTTACAATAGTGTGAATAGACAAAAGTACAATAGCCACGTTTAGGATGCCACTAGGTACACTGAGTGTTTGCTAGTATAATGGCTGAGTTTAAAAAAGTTTGAGTGTGCAATGCAGGCAGACGTGCTGCAAATATGTTTACAATAGTGTGAATAGACAAAAGTACAATAGCCACGTTTAGGATGCCACTAGGTACACTGAGTGTTTGCTAGTATAATGGCTGAGTTTGAAAAAGTTTGAGTGTGCAATGCAGGCAGACGTGCTGCAAATATCGTTCCAATAGTGTGAATAGACAAAAGTACAATAGCCAAGTTTAGGATGCCAATAGGTACAATGAGTGTTTGCTAGTATAATGGATGAGTTTAAAAAAGTTGGAGTGTGCAATGCAGGCAGACGTGCTGCAAATATGTTTACAATAGTGTGAATAGACAAAAGTACAATAGCCACGTTTAGGATGCCACTAGGTACACTGAGTGTTTGCTAGTATAATGGCTGAGTTTAAAAAAGTTTGAGTGTGCAATGCAGGCAGACGTGCTCTGCAAATGTCTTTGCACTAGTGGGACTATAGCAAAGTCCAATAGCCACGTTTAGGATGCCACTAGGTACACTGACTGTTTGCTAGTATAATGGCTTAGTTAAAAAGAGTTGGAGTCTGCAATGCAGGCAGACGTGCTATGCAAATGTCTTTGCACTAGTGGGACTATAGCAAAGTCCAATAGCCACGTTTAGGATGCCACTAGGTACACTGAGTGTTTGCTAGTATAATGGCTTAGTTTAAAAAAGTTGGAGTGTGCAATGCAGGCAGACGTGCTCTGCAAATGTCTTTGCACTAGTGGGACTATAGCAAAGTCCAATAGCCACGTATAGGATGTCACTAGGTACACTGAGTGTTTGCTAGTAAAATTGCTTAGTTTAAAAAAGTTGGAGTGTGCAATGCAGGCAGACACGCTCTGCAAATGTCTTTGCACTAGTGGGACTATAGCAAAGTCCAATAGCCACAGATAGGATGCCACTAGGTACACTGAGTGTTTGCTAGTATAATGGCTTAGTTATAATGAGTTGGAGTGTGCAGAGGACAAGAGGGTACAGTGGCAGGATTGTGGTGCTCTGGGTAGAGGAATGGAAGCCTGCCTTTCTATTCCCTCCTAATGGTGAAATGCAGGGAGGAAATCCCTGACCTTGGCTACACAGACGCTGTTGCTGTTTGCAGGACCTGTCACCTATGGCTCTCTGACCCTGCCGGTTTGAGCCCTTAAAAGGACTGCTATAAAGTGCTCTCCCTAAGCTGTCTAACGCTGTGTATGCAGCGCATACAGCTGTATCGGCGATAGGACTCAGGAGGAGGACGGAGCTGCGACAGTGATGTCTGACACCAAAGACGCAGAAGGCAGATAATGGCGTCCTGGAAGAAAATGTCCGTTTTTATAATGCAGGGACATGTGACATGGACATCCTATCACACATGCCGTTGCTTCTCTGGCTCAAAGTCCACTTAGCTGTGTGTGTGTCTGGGATTGGCTGACATGCTGGCCCGCCCCACAAGACGCGCGCGCTTAGGGAAGGAAGACAAGGAAAAAAAAAAAATGGCGATCGCCATTATAGAAACAGCAGTGATCTGAAGGCGCTGTTCACGCACACTATACACTGAAATGTGATAATAGTTTGATTCACAGAGTGACTTACACTATTACAGCAGAAACCAAGCTATGATTTAGCTGGTTTTTTGCTGCTAGAACCGTTCTCAAACGTTTCTAGAACTATCGAGCTTTTGCAAAAAGCTCGAGTTCTAGTTCGATCTAGAACAGGCCCCAAAATCACTCGAGCCTAGAACTGGAGAACCACGAACCACGAACCGCGCTCAACTCTACCAGAGAAGCAACAGCATGCGTGATAGGATCTCCATGTCAGATGTCCCTGCATTATAAACACGGGTATCTGCCCGTCCGGACGAAATGATCTCTTCTGCGTCTGGGTGTCAGTCACCGCTGGCGTAGCTCCTGTCTCTGATACTGCTGTGTACGCTCTACACACAGCGCTATACAGAATAGGGATAGAAGTTTCTATTAGCCCTTGTAAGGACTAATAACAGCAGGCTCAGAGCCACAGGTCAGTCAGATCCGTGGAAACAAATTTTAACAGCTACAGAAAACAGCGTCTGTGTAGCTAAGGTCAGGGACTTCATCGCTGCATTTCCCCAATAGGAGGTATAGAAAGTGAGGCTTCCTTTCCTGTACACTGACCCACAACCCTGCCACTGTACCCTCCTGCCCTTTGCACACTAAAGCTCATTGTTACTAAGCCATTATACTAGCAAACACTGAGTAAACATAGTGGCATCCTAAAAGTGGCTGTTGAACTTACATTAGTGTCCCACTAGTGCAAATCTATTTGCAGCACCTCTGCATTGCACACTCAAACTCATTGTTACTAAGCCATTATACTAGCAAACACTGAGTAAACTTAGTGGCATCCTAAAAGTGGCTGTTGGACTTCCATTAGTGTCCCACTAGTGCAAATCTATTTGAAGCACCTCTGCATTGCACACTCAAACTCATTGTTACTAAGCCATTATAGTAGCAAACTATGCTGCCAGTTTAAGGGCCGTAGTTGCATTGTCAGGGATAGTTATTGTTGTTTATTCTGCTGTTAATAAAGATAGACCACCGCTGCAATCTACACCACCTCTCAATTTTTACTACCACATTTTAAGTGCAGAATCTTGTCGCAATCAAAATGAGTGGCAAAATGACAGATGCTGGTGGAAAGGGGAAGAGGCGTGTTGGAAAGGGAAAAAAAAGGTTTGTCCATGGGGAAGGTGGCAAAGCTCCATTAACATCTGCTGAAGATAGACCATCTTCCAGCAAAAGTAAAATGTCTACTACTTACCGTGGACAATCCGATGTGCTCCCTTTTTTACGGACATGAACAACTGGAACAAAAGGTAGATGATGGCCAAAAAAAGAAAATGCTTGAATGGATCTCAAGTGGTCCAACAAGTGCCCTCTCCGCCACCTCAACTACCGCATCCAAAAAACACCAGTCCTTTGAGTTCTCATCCCAATCAAACTTGCTTTCTCCCAGCTCTGAAATCTCCATCCGCCCTGCACAGTATGGTGGAACTGAGATGGCTGAGTCTGCAGAGCTGTTCAGTCACACTATAGCCTGGGAATCAGAGGTCTGCTCCCAAGCTACAGTGAGTACAGACCAGGAAATGGTCTGCAGTGATGCCCAGAACCTTTGTGACTCTGATTCAGGCCGTGAGGACCAAGTTTCTGAGCATAATGTTGACCCTTATTCACAAACTGTAACACCTGTGGTTATAGACAATGAGGAACATACTGATGACGATGAGACGCAGATACCAGATTGGGATGACAACTTAAATATTCAGTCAGGGCAAGAAGAGGCTCGGTCTGAGGGTGAGGGGAGTGCAAACACAACAATTGATGAGGAAGTTCTAGATCCCACCTACTGTCAACCCACAGTCAGGCACTCGAGGAGGTCAACAGAGGCGGTGGAGGAGGATGCTACTGACGACGAAGTTACCTTGCGTCTTCCTGGACAGAGGAGTAGTACTGGTAGCACGTCTACAACTGCATCCTCAGCCACCACTCTGCCTCTGAGCACTAGTCGGGGGGGCTCAGCAGGTCGCATGCTCTCTAAGCCTTGCCTAAACCTGGACCTTTTTTGATATAGAAAAAGATCGCACAAATCATGTGATATGTAAAATTTGTCGTGATTCTGTTAGTAGAGGGTAAAATCTCAGGAGTTTGACAACTTCTTCCATGAATCGTCACATGAATAAATATCATATGTCCCAGTGGGAAGCTCACCGTGCTGCAATGCGGTCTAGCGGAGCGAACCATCCATCGCCTGCCCCTTCAAGTGCATCCACGCACTCTTCATCTTCTAGGACTGTGGGGACAGCTGTCACACCTGGTTTTCCATGCAAAACTTCCACCACTGTAACCGCAACAGGCAGTTTGCTTGGTAGGTCGTCATTTGGTTTGGAAGGGGAAACAAGTGCATGTGTACAGCTCTCTCAGACATCGATAGCATCAACGTTGGATGAAGGCAACATCATGTCTACGCCTGCACTTTCCTCACAAACCTGCGTTTTTTCACGGACACCCTACTCACCACCGGCTACACACAGCAGCCAGATCTCTGTCCCTCAGATGTGGACAAATAAAACGCCCCATGACAAAGGTAAGAGGTTGACTTTATCCCTCTGTAAGCTCTTGGCTACCGAAATGCTGCCTTTCCGCCTGGTGGACACACAGGATTTTAGAGACCTTATGTCTGTCACTGTGCCCCAGTACCAGATGCCCAGTTGCCACTAGTTCTCTAAGAAAGGTGTGCCTGCGCTACACCAGCATGTCGCACACAACATCACCGCTTCCTTGAGAAACTATGTGTGTGAACGGGTGCATTTCACCACCGATACTTTGCCCAGTAAGCATGGATAGGGACGTTACATGTCGCTGACTGGGCACTGGGTAACTATGGTGATAGATGGTGAGGGGTCTGCTGCACAAGTCTTGCCGTCCCCACGACTTGTGTGTCATTCCTCTGTCTGTCCAAGTTCCGCCACTGCTTCTACCTCTTCCACCTCGTCTGGGTCCTCCACCTCCGCCCCAAGCCTGCCTGGTCAGGCCACCAGTGTTGTAACTGCGCAGAAGGAATCACGCACCCCACATTACTATGCTGGCAGCAGAGCGCAACGGCATCAGGCGGTCTTTAGCTTGAAATGTCTTGGAAATAAGAGCCACACAGCGGCTGAGTTGTGGGCAGCTCTGGAGACTGAGTTTAATAAATAGTTGTCTCCACTCAACCTGCAGCCTGGTAAGGCCGTGTGCGACAATGCTACAAACCTGGGTACGGCCCTTCACCTGGGCAAGGTGAAACACGTGCCTTGTATGGCTCACGTGTTGAACCTTGTTGTCCAGCATTTTTTAACACACTATCCCGGCCTAGATGGCCTTCTGAACAGGGCACGAAAACTGTCTGCTCACTTCCGCCGTTCAACCACTGCTGCTGAGTGACTTGCATCGCTCCAGAAGTCTTTCGGCCTGCCAGTTCATCGCCTGAAATGCGATGTGCTGACACGCTGGAATTCGACTCTCCACATGTTACAGCGACTGTGACAGCACCGTCGAGCCCTGGTGCAATACGTCATTACGTATAGCCTGGGCCAACGAGATGCAGAGGTGGGGCAGATCACCCTGATGGAGTGGTCTCAGATCAAGGACCTATGGACCCTTCTGCACAGTTTCGACATAGCGACGAATATGTTTAGCGCTGACAATGCCATTATCAGCATGACAATTCCAGTCATTTACATGCTGGAGCACACGCTAAACACTATTCGGAGTCAGGGAGTGGGACAACAGGAAGGGGAGGAACTACAGGAGGATTCATATGCACAAGACACAACAACATCACCAAGGTCCAGACGTTCAACATCACCAACGCAGCAGGCATGGGACCATGGGGGACAGGGATTAACAAGGGCTCATAGTAGCAGGCGAAATGTTGAGGAAGGTGCAGGAGAACATGAAGAAATAGAGGACGAACTGTCCATGGACATGGAAGACTCAGCGGATGAGGGAGACCTTGGTCAAATTTCCTTTGAAAGAGGTTGGGGGGAGATGTCAGGGGAAGAAAGAACAGTAAGCACCTCTATGCCACAAACACAGCGTGGACTTGGTCTGCATGGCTGCGCAAGACACCTGAGTGCCTTCTTGCTGCACTACCTCCAACATGACCCTCGTATTGTCAAAATTAGAAGTGATGATGACTACCGGCTTGCCACACTATTAGATCCCCGGTACAAGTCCAAATTTTGTGACATAATTCCAGCCATAGAAAGCGACGCACGTATGCAGGAGTATCAGCAGAAGCTGTTACTCGATTTTAGATCGGCTTTTCCACCAAACAACCGTGGTACAGGGAGTGAATCTCCGAGTTGTAACTTGACAAACATGGGATGGTCTCGTCATCTTCAACAGTCTACCCGTACCAGTAGCACTGTATCTGGTGCTGGTAACAGCAATTTTATTGAATCTTTTCATAATTTTTTTTAGACCATCCTTTGCAAGGCCACCAGAGACAACAAGTCTGACACATAGTCAACGGCTGGAGAGGATGATACAGGAGTATCTCCAAATGAACATCGATGCCATGACTTTGCAAATGAAGCCTTGCTTATTTTGGGTTTCAAATCTTGAAAAATGGCCAGAGCTCTCCACTTACGTCTTGGAGATTTTGTCGTGTCCAGCTGCCAGCGTTGTCTCTGAATGTGTCTTCAGTGCTGCTGGGTGTGTGCTGACAGATAAGCGCACGCATCTGTTCAGTGACAATGTGGACAGACTAACGTTCATCAAAATGAACAAGTCATGGATCCACAAGGAATTTACTACCCGTGTGTCATCCTGGGGAGAGTAAATGATTGTGGATTTTGAATGTGCTTAATGCAAATCTACCTGTGAAGTGTACAACTGGGGCACAAGTGCTGCCACTGAAGGGGTGGGTGTGTGTGTGGCCCAATTTTTGGAAAAAAATGGAGACTCCACTTGGAGAAACCCTTGCTTACAGTGTTTTTAAAAATGATCCAAGATGAACAGAGCTTTGATCAGGAAAGACTTAGCTACCTACCCTGGTGTCATCCTGGGGACAGTTAAGGATGGCATATTTTTCAATGTGCTTGATGCAAATCTACCTGTGAACTGTACAACTGGGGCACAAGTGCTGCCACTGAAGGGGTGGGTGTGTGTGTGGCCCAATTTTTGGAAAAAAGGGAGACTCTGCTTGGAGTAACCCTTGCTTGCTATGTTTTTTAAAAGGAGCCAAGATGAACAAGTCATGGTTCAGCAAAGACTTTGCTACCTACCCCGGTGTCATCCTGGGAATGGTTAAGGATGGCGTTTTTTTAATGTGCTTGATGCAAATCTACCTGTGAAGTGTACAACTGGAGCACAAGTGCTGCCACTGAAGGGGTGGGTGTGTGTGGGGCCCAATTTTTAGAAGAAAGGGAGACTCCGCTTGGAGTAACCCTTGCTTACAGTGTTTTTAAAAATGATCCAAGATGAACAGAGCTGGGATCAGGAAAGACTTAGCTACCTACCCCGGTGTCATCCTGGGGACGGTTAAGGGTGGCGTATTTTTGAATGTGCTTGATGCAAATGTACCTGTGAAGTGTACAACTGGGGCACAAGTGCTGCTACTGAAGGGGTGGATGTGTTTGGGGCCCAATTTTTGGAAAAAAGGGAGACTCCACTTTGAGTAACCCGATCCAAGATGAACAGAGCTGGGATCAGGAAAGACTTAGCTACCTACCCCGGTGTCATCCTGGGGACGGTTAAGGATGGCGTATTTTTGAATGTGCTTAATGCAAATCTACCTGTGAAGTGTACAACTGGGGTACAAGTGCTGCCACTGAAGGGGTGGGTGTGTGTGTGGCCCAATTTTTGGAAAAAAAGGGAGACTCCTCTTTTAGTAACCCTTGCTTGCTGTGTTTTTTAAAAGGAGCCAAGATGAACAAGTCATGGTTCAGCAAAGACTTTGCTACCTATCCCGGTGTCATCCTGGGGACAGTTAAGGATGGCATAATTTTGAATGTTCTTGATGCAAATCTACCTGTGAAGTATACAACTGGGGCACAAGTGCTGCCACTGAAGTGGTGTCTGTGTGGCCCAATTTTTGGAAAAAAGGGAGACTCCGCTTGGAGTAACCTTGCGGTGTTTTACATGATTTTAGAAGGGCATGCTATGCCTATATCTGTGTCTCCTCCTCTTTTTCCTTGTCCAGCTCTTTTGTTTTCGCATGAGTATATGTCCTTGTCACTTTACCATGTTTTTGTGTTGTGAGTTGTTTGTCACCTTTTCGACACCTTTGAGGGTGTTTTCTAGGTGTTTTTATGTGTTTGTGATTGCCTCCCATTGTTTCCTATGCGGTTCGAGTGGTTCGCCGAACCGGTTCGCCAAACCAAACTCGAACGAGACCTCCGTTTGGCGAACCGAACTCGAGTCGAACCACGACAGGTTCGCTCATCTCTAGCTAGGAGTACAGGGAGCCAGCGCTAAGCAGTGTGCGCTGGTAACCAAGGTAAATATCGGGTTGGTTACCCGATACTTACCTTAGTTACCAAGTGCAGCATCGCTTCCACGTGTCGCTGCTGGCTGGGGGCTGGTCACTGGTTGCGGGTGAAATCTGCCTGTGTGACAGCTCACCAGCAACCCGTGTAGCGACGCTCCAGCGATCCCTGCCAGGTCAGGTTGCTGGTGGGATCGCTGGAGCGTCGCTTAGGGGCACTTTGCACACTGCGACATCGCAGGTGCGATGTCGGTGGGGTCAAATTGAAAGTGACGCACATCCGGCATCGCATGCGACATCGCAGTGTGTAAAGCCTGGATGATACGATTAACGAGCGCAAAAGCGTCGTAATCGTATCATCGGTACAGCGTCGGCGTAATCCATAATTACGCTGACGCAATGGTCCGATGTTGTTCCTCCCTCCTGCGGCAGCACACATCGCTGTGTGTGAAGCCGCAGGAGCGAGGAACATCTCCTACCGGCCTCACTGCGGCTTCCGTAGGATATGCGGAAGGAAGGAGGTGGGCAGGATGTTTACATCCTGCTCATCTCCGCCCCTCCGCTCTGATTGGCCGCCTACCGTGTGACGTCGCAGTGACGCCGCACGACCCGCCCCCTTAACAAGGAGGCGGGTCGCCGGCCACAGGGACGTCGCACGGCAGTGAGTGTGTGTGTGAAGCTGGCGTAGCGATAACTTTCGCTACGCCAGCTATCACCACATATCGCTGCTGCGACGGGTGCGGGCACTATCGCACTCGACATCGCAGCATCGGCCTGCGATGTCGTAGTGTGCAAAGCCCGCCTTAGTGTGACAGTACCTTAAGATCAGAGGCCAACTCTGCCTAAAAACATCCTGCTTGAATCTGTTATACGCATTATAGTTCACACATGGAAAATAAAGTAAACTAAGTTGTAACTCAAAACTACTACACCTGATCAACACGGATAATAATGCCCACATGTTGATCATCCCCTCCAGAAGACACTGGTTTGAGGCGAAAATACAGTGTACATGAAGAGGAGTAAATGTAAAACTTACTTCGGTCCCTGTCAAAGCAGTCTGGCAATTTTATCTGTTCAGACAATCTTTGGATGGGCCGAAACCTGTGCAGCAGTAGCAGATGCATGTTATTGTTGTTTAATGCCCGCAACTTGCAAAGTTGTTTCCAGCATCCATAGTGATGTCTCAGCACACACGAAAAGTCAGGTGTGGTGGGGATAAAGTTATGTGCACTATAAGTTGAAAATAAAGTAAACTAAGGTATAGTTACATAGTTACTAGTTACATAGTTACTAAGGTTGAAAAAAGACCTAGGTCCATCTAGTTCAACCTTTCTCCACCAGTTCTACATTTGGTCACAAAGTCATTTATAACCAACAATGTTTTGCGTAATAAGGAAATCATCCAGCCCTTTTTTGAAAGCTGTTATAGTATCTGCCATTACTACCTCTTGTGGTAGGGCATTCCACAGTCTGACTGCTCTAACTGTAAAGAACCCTTTCCTATTTAGCTGTCGGAATCGCTTTTCTTCCACTCGCAGAGTATGCCCCCTCTCATTTGCCAAGTATCTGCCCATTCTGACATCTTATCCAGATCTTTTTGTAATATTGTACTATCAAGGTCAGTTTTTAATATCCTACATAGTTTGGTGTCATCAGCAAAGACTGACACTTTACTATCAATCCCATCCACAAGGTCATTAATAAAGAGATTAAAAAGAATTGGTCCTAGCACAGATCCCTGCGGCACCCCACTGCTGACTATGGCCCATTTAGAGAATGTTCCATTTATGACTACTCTTAGTTTCCTAACTTTTAGCCAATTCCTTACCCAGTTGCATATAGTTTCCCCTAGTCCTTGCTTCTGGAGCTTTAGTATAAGGCTATTATGTGGTACACTATCAAATGCCTTTGCAAATTCCAAATAAATCACATCAGCTGCATTACCAATATCCAGGTTTGCACTTACCCCCTCATAGAACCCCAACAGGTTGGTTAGACACGATTTATCTTTCATGAATCCATGCTGTCTGTCAGTTATTATATTATTTTCTGCAACAAATTTTTGCATGTCATCCCTTAAAATGCCCTCAAAAACTTTGCATACTACTGATGAAAGGCTTACTGGACGGTAATAGCCTGGATCTACCCTCTTACCTTTCTTAAATATCGGTACCACATCAGCAATCCTCCAATCCTGAGGCACCAACCCTGTTACAAGCGAGTCTAAAAAGATGAGATACAGCGGTCTGTCAATTACTGAGCTCAATTCCCTCAATATTCGTGGATGAATGCCATCTGGCCCTGGGGATTTGTCAATGTTTAATTTACTCAGACGTAGGTGTACTTCTTCTTGTGTTAAATTAATGATATCAGGTGGGGAACTTTGATTTTTCACTTGTTGAATGATGCCTGGTACAGTCAGTTCCTTGGTGAACACAGATGAGAAATGCCTATTTAATATCTCAGTCTTTTGTTTGTCCTCTATAACTAACTTGTTATTATATTTTAAGAGGCCAATAGTATCCTTTGTTTTCCTTTTGGCATTAATGTATTTATAAAAGATTTTGGGATTTATTTTAATGTCATTGGCGATTTTTGTTTCAGTAGCTAGTTTTGCTTGTTTGGTTTCTTTTTTGCATTGCCTATTGATATCTTTATACTCCTGAAATGCTATTTCTGTATTCTCAGCCTTCAAGATTTTAAACGCCCTTTGTTTTTGTTTTTATTATACTTTGTACAGTCTTATTTATCCATAGTGGTTTCTTTTTATTCCGGGACATTTTCTTACCAGAGGGTATAAGTTTTTTACAGGACTCTAGCAGTATATCCTTAAACTTTCCCCATTTATGTTCAGTATCCCCAGTTACCATGACTTTGTCCCAATCTACACATTTAAGCTCTTCCCTTAATTTGTTGAAATCAGCTTTCCTAAAATTCCAGGTTTTAGCATTTCCCCTTTGAAATGTTCTATTGAATATTACGTTGAAGCTTACTGTTATGGGGGGGCCGGCAGATTAGGACCAGGGGGTATATATCCTAATCGCCAGTCGGGGCCCACCGTGCTCCAGATGACAATGGAGCTGCTGGCACCTGAGGGTTAGGCGGAGACTATAGAGCTGGATGGCTCTGAGATAACCCAGGAACTCTGGGAACCGTTCACGTGTGTTGGGACACATCAGACCGGACGACAACCCGATTAGCGTTTTGGTGCACCTAGCGCTACACCAACCACGTGTGCCGGAAACACGTCAGGCCGGGTGGTAACCAGGTAGCGTTGACCGGAAGACCGCCACGAAAGCGCCCTGTCGGCCACGTGTGTAGGACACGTCAGGCCGAGCGGTCCTCCGATTAGCGTTTCTGGCCACCTCTCAACTGGCCACGTGTGTGTAGGACACGTCAGGCCAGATGGGTACACCAGTAGCGTTGACCGGGAAGCCGAGGAAAATAAGGAACACCCTGTTAACTCCACTGGGGTCCTGGAGTACGCTGTCCGTGCGCGTAGGGGGCACAACCGGACAGGTGGCGCAGCAGGTGCGTTGTCTGTGTGCGTAGGGGGCACAATCGGACAGGTGGCGCAGCAGGTGCGTTGTCCGTGTGCGTAGGGGGCACAATCAGACAGGTGGCGCAGCAAGTGCGTTGTCCGTGTGCGTAGGGGGCACAATCGGACAGGAAGCACAGCAGCTGCAGCCCAGTTAACGCCACTGGGCTGCTATAGCAAGACTGGAACGGCAGGAGGGAAGCACGGCGTCTGACCCTGATGTGCCGAGCCACGAATCTTGGCGTGACAGGCACCGTTCGCCTAACCCTACCTACCACTTCCCAACATAGGCTTATGCCGCAATGAGGCTCTAACATGGAGGTGTGCTCTGACTGAGCAAATGTGAAGACTGCGCACCTCCATGTTGTCTCCAGCCCCTTTTATAACCTGAGTCCACCCCAAACCCAGGGTGG
The DNA here is from genome assembly GCF_048569485.1 of Anomaloglossus baeobatrachus. NCBI lineage: Eukaryota > Metazoa > Chordata > Amphibia > Anura > Aromobatidae > Anomaloglossus > Anomaloglossus baeobatrachus. Next base: position 206,981,138 of record NC_134359.1, on the reverse strand, counting down.
AACCACCAAGGTCCAATAGCAGAGTGCCATGTCATCAGTGACGTCACATGCGACCTATCCGGAACCGCCACGTCATTGGTGACCTCATGGCAGCCACGCCCCAAACACTTCACCAGTCATCATCTGACGACCAATACTGAGGTGCCAGATCATAGGGGCGGGCCTCTGCGAGCCAGTCCGGAGTTGCCACGTCATCAGGACACCTGACACCCTCTGCCCTATCAGGGCCTGCCACCTCACGGACATGCTCAGTGAGGTCCTTACCGGACCTAGCCTCTGGTGCACTAAGTGCCTGAGCATGCCCAGTAGCCTGAGCAACAGGCTCAGAAAGCAGACTATCAGTTTGAGCATGCTCAGTAGGCACATCCCAGAACTTAGACACAGCACGAAGTCCAAGTACCTGTGCAAAGAGGCTGTTAGGGTTAATTGTGGGAGCATGCTCAGTAGCCTGAAATGAGGACTTAGTCTCAGACATAACACAATCAGGCTGAGCATGCTCACTAGGCAAAACACCGGGCTTAAACTCTGGCTGGGGTAAATCGGCGCACGCATGCGCACTAGCCGCCTCTCCACACTTAGACGTGGTGGAAGGAACAGCCAACTGGATGACCCGAGGCACGGCCAAGAACGGCAGCCGGCGCCTGGGCGCAACAGGAACCGCAGCAGGCTGCTTGCGGCTATGGCGGCGCCGGTTCGTAACAGTACCCCCCCTCTAGCGGCCCTCCCACTCGAATGGTCTATAGTCGCCACAGATACCACTTAGCGACGGGCGGAAGATGGAGACATGCAGTGGGAGCTACAAGACTCGCTCCACCGTGTAATCACCCCAGATGACCAATCGATATGTGGGGAATGTTGCTTCAACCAAGGAATACCCAGCAGAATATCATCTGCACCCTTAGGGAGAACCAGAAATGAAATGGTCTCCCTATGCCCAGATGACATGGCAAGGGTAATGGGCACTGTCCGCTGGTGAATTACCTTGGGCAACAAGGACCCATCCAATACACGGACTCTCACTGGCCTTGGCATTTGCACCAGTGGGATGGCATGCCGCCGGGCAAAAGAGGAGGAGATGAAACTATCCCCAGCACCTGTGTCCACACTTGCCCTTGTGGACCATGTTGACCCCTTAAAGGAAATGGACGCGGGAAACGTCACCCTAATGGATGACACAGAGTCCAGTCTACCTTCAGCTATGGTCACCAATCGTGGTCGCTTATCCTGACGCTTTGGGCAACGGTTGGCATAATGACCATACTGCCCACAAGCGAAACAGGAAATGCCCTTGCGACTCGAAGACCTAGCAACACCAACCCTAGAGATGTCCATAGGGACAGAGATATCCTCTAAGGGAGGTGCAGTAGGAGAGACCACTACAGTGGCTGAACGACCCTCTGACCTGCGCTCCAGCTGACGTTCGGAGGTCCGCAGGTCAATGCGGGTAGCCAGAGTCATGAGGCCCTCAAGGGTGGTTGGTACCTCACGCGACGCTAATGCGTCCTTCACGTGTGAGGCTAATCCCCTCCAGAACAGTGGAATGAGAGTCCTCTCTGACCACCCCAGTTCTGCAGCAAGTGTCCGGAAACTCACAGCATATTGACTTGAGGAGGTACGCCCCTGCTCCAAAGTCAGTAGCTGTAGGGCCGAGTCGTGAGTGACCTGAGGCCCCAGGAACACTTGTCGCAAGGACTCCAAAAACTCCTTAGAGTCCTGTACTACGGGGTCATTCCTCTCCCACAATGGTGTAGCCCACTCCAGTGCTCTATCAGAGAGCAAGGAGATGATAAACCCCACCTTCGACCTCTCTGTAGGAAACCGTGCAGCCAACAGCTCTAGATGGACTGAGCACTGGTTCACGAATCCCCTACATGCCTTGCTGTTCCCTGTTAACTTGTTGGGCAGTGAGAGGTGAGGGAGGGTTGGAGTAGGCTTGGTGACTGACACCATTACAGCCGCTTGAGCCACCACATCATCCATATCAGCAGCAAGAGCAGACTTCTCCAGAGACCTCACTCTGGCATCAAGCTGCAGCATGAACTGATGTAGCTGCTCCATCTCCGCCATGCCAGCCAGACCCTGGCGCAGTCTTACTGTTACGGGGGGACCGGCAGATTAGGACCAGGGGGTATATATCCTAATCGCCAGTCGGGGCCCACCGTGCTCCAGATGACAATGGAGCTGCTGGCACCTGAGGGTTAGGCGGAGACTATAGAGCTGGATGGCTCTGAGATAACCCAGGAACTCTGGGAACCGTTCACGTGTGTTGGGACACATCAGACCGGACGACAACCCGATTAGCGTTTTGGTGCACCTAGCGCTACACCAACCACGTGTGCAGGAAACACGTCAGGCCGGGTGGTAACCAGGTAGCGTTGACCGGAAGACCGCCACGAAAGCGCCCTGTCGGCCATGTGTGTAGGACACGTCAGGCCGAGCGGTCCTCTGATTAGCGTTTCTGGCCACCTCTCGACTGGCCACGTGTGTGTAGGACACGTCAGGCCAGATGGGTACACCAGTAGCGTTGACCGGGAAGCCGAGGAAAATAAGGAACACCCTGTTAACTCCACAGGGGTCCTGGAGTACGCTGTCCGTGCGCGTAGGGGGCACAACCGGACAGGTGGCGCAGCAGGTGCGTTGTCTGTGTGCGTAGGGGGCACAATCGGACAGGTGGCGCAGCAGGTGCGTTGTCCGTGTGCGTAGGGGGCACAATCAGACAGGTGGCGCAGCAAGTGCGTTGTCCGTGTGCGTAGGGGGCACAATCGGACAGGAAGCACAGCAGCTGCAGCCCAGTTAACGCCACTGGGCTGCTATAGCAAGACTGGAACGGCAGGAGGGAAGCACGGCGCCTGACCCTGATGTGCCGAGCCACGAATCTTGGCGTGACAGGCACCGTTCGCCTAACCCTACCTACCGCTTCCCAACATAGGCTTATGCCGCAATGAGGCTCTAACATGGAGGTGTGCTCTGACTGAGCAAATGTGAAGACTGCGCACCTCCATGTTGTCTCCAGCCCCTTTTATAACCTGAGTCCACCCCAAACCCAGGGTGGAACCACCAAGGTCCAATAGCAGAGTGCCATGTCATCAGTGACGTCACATGCGACCTATCCGGAACCGCCATGTCATTGGTGACCTCATGGCAGCCACGCCCCAAACACTTCACCAGTCATCGTCTGACGACCAATACTGAGGTGCCAGATCATAGGGGCGGGCCTCTGCGAGCCAGTCCGGAGTTGCCACGTCATCAGGACACCTGACACCCTCTGCCCTATCAGGGCCTGCCACCTCACGGACATGCTCAGTGAGGTCCTTACCGGACCTAGCCTCTGGTGCACTAAGTGCCTGAGCATGCCCAGTAGCCTGAGCAACAGGCTCAGAAAGCAGACTATCAGTTTGAGCATGCTCAGTAGGCACATCCCAGAACTTAGACACAGCACGAAGTCCAAGTACCTGTGCAAAGAGGCTGTTAGGGTTAATTGTGGGAGCATGCTCAGTAGCCTGAAATGAGGACTTAGTCTCAGACATAACACAATCAGGCTGAGCATGCTCACTAGGCAAAACACCGGGCTTAAACTCTGGCTGGGGTAAATCGGCGCACGCATGCGCACTAGCCGCCTCTCCACACTTAGACGTGGTGGAAGGAACAGCCAACTGGATGACCCGAGGCACGGCCAAGAACGGCAGCCGGCGCCTGGGCGCAACAGGAACCGCAGCAGGCTGCTTGCGGCTATTGCGGCGCCGGTTCGTAACACTTACCATATTATGATCGCTGGTGCCCAAGTGCTCCCGGACCTGTAGATCTGAAATTGTATCCGGTCTATTTGACAGGACCAGATCTAGCAGATTATCTCCCCTTGTCGGTTCATCTACCATCTGAGAGAGGAAATGGTCTTGAATGGTAGATAAGAATTTACAGCTTTTAGCACAACCAGAAGATTCTATGTCCCACTGTATGTCTGGATAGTTGAAATCCCCCATAATAAGAACCCGATTATTATTATTAGCTGCCTTTTCAATTTGTTCCAGCATTTCACCCTCTATTTGTTCAGGTATGTTAGGAGGCTTATAGCAAACTCCAATTAGCATTTTTCCATTATTCCCCTCCCCATGTACATTTACCCATACTGACTCTACATTGTTGCAGTTCCCCCCAATGTCATCATTCAACAAAGGTTTTAGGTTAGATTTGATAAATATACACACCCCACCACCTTTTTTGTCTTTCCTGCCCCTCCTAAATGTACTATAACCATGTATGTTTGTCACCCAGTCATGGCTTTCATCCAGCCAGGTTTCCGTAATGCCCACCACATCATAATCCATGGTTGACATAAGAGTCTCCAATTCATTCATTTTGTTTGCAAGACTTCTTGCATTTGCCAGTAGACATTTAATCCTATTAACACCTTTATTATTCCTAGCCTCCCTACGTTCCTTGCATGTCCCTTCCCCCCCTAATCCTTCATTGACCCCTACCATCTCACTGTCTCTATCTGCTCTATCTATCCCCTTTTTTGCTCCACTACCCTCCCTCCCCCCAGATGCTAGTTTAAAAGCTCCTCCATCCGTCTGACCATTTTCTCCTCAGCACAGCTGCACCTTCCCCATTGAGGTGCAGCCCGCCCCTACCGTAGACCCTTTAGCCGACTGAGAAGTCAGCCCAGTTCTCCATGAATCTGAACCCTTCCTTCCTGCACCAATTTCTAAGCCACGTATTTATCTCCCTAAGCTCTCGCTGTCTTTCTAGTGACGCTCGTGGCACCAGTAGTATTTCTGAAAACACCACCTTGGAGGTCCTGGACTTCAGCTTCTCTCCTAGTTCCCTGTAATCATTTTTAAGGACCTTCCACCTGCCTCTAACTTTGTCATTAGTACCAATGTGCACCATGACCGCTGGGTTTTCCCCAGCCCCACCCATCAATCTGTCTATCCGATCCGCAATATGCCGAACCCGAGCACCCGGCAGACAACACACTGTTCGGCATTCACGGTCTCGGCGACAGATGACCTTGTCTGTCCGCCTAATTATAGAGTCCCCTACCACTAACATCTGTCTGGGCTTTGCTGCACTCCTATTTCCCTCCTTCCTACAGCAGTTGTTTTCCTGGTTGCTAGGAGCAACATCCTGCTGTAGTGACCCTAGTCCTGGCCCTTCATTCCTAATATCAGCAAAACAGGCATATTTACTAGGTTGTGCCAGATCAGGACTAGGCTCCCTGACACTTTTCCCCCTACCTCTTCTTCTAACTGTTATACAATTACCTACCTCTGGGTCCTGATCTTCTCCACCTCCACCTCCACCCTCCTCCATATCACTATAACTCCAAACTACTACTCATGATCCACCTGGTTATTGCACAGAAAAGAGGTCCCAGCTATGCAGTGCCTAAAGGCCCCATGCACAGACTGAAACAACCCTAACTGGATGACTAAGATGAACCACTCAGACCTTTGCTTCCTAAGTAGCCTTCAAGGGAATCATGTACCTCCTTAAGATTTTGAAGAAGGTGCAGAGTAAAAAATAAGGTAATCTAAAAGTAACAGTCTTCAAGGAAAAGCACTTTGCAGAGAGGCTATGATTCCAAGTAGTGTCCACTTCAGAAATATCACCAGCAGAAAATACAAGGCTGGGGAGGAATAAATAGTTACACCCATCAGGTGATGTGGCATACTGAATTGCACCATTGGAAACACATGTTGGCAAAAAGGAAATTAACACAAAGTGTTTAGAACCAGGACAGTGACCAAATCTTCCTGTGGCTCAGTAGATAGGAAAATAGACCACATCACAGGAGATTGTGGGATCATAATCCAAGGCATGACACTAGCCATGAAGGGCTAGTGGACCCTCCAAAATACCCATCCCTGACATTGCTGATAAAACCCTTTTTTCCAGATGATCAGTTTGCAGATCTTCTGCCCTAAACAAAGAGCTATACTCTGGACCAGGGGTCCCCAACTCCAGTCCTCAAGGTTCACTAACAGTGCATGTTTTCAGGGTCTACTTAGTATTGCACAGGTGATAATGTAATCACCTGCACAGGTGATGACTCCAACACCGATGCAATACTGAGGAAATCCTTAAAACATGCATTGTTAGTGGACCTTGAGGACTGGAGTTGGGGACCCCTTCTCTGGACCGTAACCCTTCCATTTAACAAGACACTGCAGCTGGAGACCGACTCGTCTGACATCCATTACTTGCTCCACCTCATACTCCTAATCTTTTAAGGAGTGAGGAATGGAGAGAATTATTAATCCTCTATGCCACTGGTAATTGGACTTTAACCATAATAGGATTAATTATTTTAATAATGTCAGCAAATTTCTTAGCTGATACTTTAACACTAGAACGTGCAACCATAGAAATCTACCATAGAAAACGAGTAACCTACCAGGCCTGCGAGACCCCAGGTATGCATTCTAGGGTTAAGGTATAGATTTTTTGAGTATAATCAAACAATTTTTCCCACCCTAAGGACAGAAGCCCTCTTACGTCTGCATTTCTCAGTTCTCTTGATTCGGTTACAAATAACCATAAAACTTTGTCAACTTTCCTCCAGACATTAATCAAGAAGAAAATAAGAAAATCTCTCTTTGTCTGGTACAAAGGACAGCAAACTGGAAAAGGTTCATAAAACAGGTTGAAAACCCCTGCAGCAGAAAAACGTGAGCTACCGGTAGCTGTAGAGGTGTGATTATTGAGAGCAAACTCAGCAAGAAGGAGAAAATCCACTCAGTCCTCCTGATTAGATGAAACAAAACATCTTAACTACTGTTCTACCTCTTGGTTCATGCTTTCTGTCTGTCCATTAGTCTCGAAATGATAACCTGAGGAGAATGAAAGTTTAATACCCAATCTGGAGGAGAAAAGCTATCTAAAAATGAACCCCTCTATCAGAAATAATGCTCTTATGCACTCCATGTAATTTCACAATTTGCAGGAGAAATCATGTGGTTACTCTTAGCTTGCTGAAATTGTCCACCACCACCAACACTACAGTATTACCACCAGATTTAGGTAGATCATTGACAAAGTCAATGGACAAGTTCATCCAGGGCTGAGTCAAGACCTTGTTAAGTAAGAGAAATCCCACCAGGGACTGGAAAGAAGATTTAGCCCTGGCACAAACTTTGCATTGACAGATATATTCATCAACATCTTTACAAGCTTTTTGCCACCAAAAGGCCATCAAAATAGCTGTCCAAATGCCAAAAGAACATGGGTGACCGGCTAATATGGAATCATACACTTCATTAAGAAGATCTGTGAAAAAAGAGGCTGCTACAAAAAGTTTGCTCACAGGCAATCTTTCTGGTGCACTATCATGTGTCTCCTGAATGCGCTGTCTGAGATTAATCCCCAGAGCACTCACCACCACCCCTTCACTAAGAATTTTAACTGAACTTTGATCCCTCAAATTTGGAACAAAGCTAGAGATAAAACCAGAAGTTTACATACACTAACAAAAAAAACACATATACATGTTTTTCTCACTCTCTGACATGAAATCAGTTTAAGTAGACAGCACCAGTGAGAAATAAATCAAAAACTTAGCCTTTAGTCTTAATCATTAAAAATGTGTAATATATTAAAATACATTCAAAATTAGATCACCCTGCGGGTAGCCAAGGCCCGTATTCTTACACTGAGTCGGGATACCGTTGGACAATTACCATTAGGGGATAACAATAAAGTGTGTTTACGGTGATGGTAAGACTGTTATAATGCACAGTGATACAGGGGTAACGGACAGTGGTCCTGCTATTAGCATACAGTATATGTATATGTAGCATCAAATCCCACAGTTACTGGCAACAGAATATAATAGGTTTGCAGCATTTGGTGTATGGACCTTGCAGGTGTCACACCACTCTTTGGCCCTCCATACTTTGCTTTCATGCCCAGTCCCCTGAAGAGTCACTTCTTTGTGACGAAACGTGTCGGGAGGCATGTGGGGCAGTTGTGCACAAGGACTTAGGTTCAGATGTGGACCGTCCTTGTAAGGACGGGAGTCAAGGGGGCATAGGGCAAGTTACATCAAGCCCGGATTTCAAGCCCCGCTGTGACCCCTCCAATGTGGAAATGCTGTGCAAAACTTAGGAAGATCATCTAAATGGGTGAGACCCTTCCAATTTTGCTTTTGTCTGTGTGTTTAATAACCTAAAAGAGGTATAAGGCTATATTCTGTTGCCAGTAACTGTGGGATTTGATGCTACATATATATATATACTGTATGCTAATAGCAGGACCACTGTCCGTTACCCCTGTATCACTGTGCATTATAACAGTCTTACCATCACCGTAAACACACTTTATTGTTATCCCCTAATGGTAATTGTCCAACGGTATCCCGACTCAGTGTAAGAATACGGGCCTTGGCTACCCGCAGGGTGATCCAATTTTGAATGTATTTTAATATATTACACATTTTTAATGATTAAGATTAAAGGCTAAGTTTTAGATTTATTTCTCACTGGTGCTGTCTACTTAAACTAATTGTGAGCATTGTCCCTGCAGAGTCACAAACTGGTGAATCTAGTTGCTTATAAATATCTGACATGAAATCAGAGTAAATCGTTCCCGATTTAGATCAATTAGGAACCAAAATTATTTATATTTGCCAAATGCCAGAATAAATAGAGAGAGAGGATATTTTAGGAAATTTTTGTTACTTTCTACAAAGTCAAAAGTTTACATACACTAAGTACTATGCGTTTAAACAATATGGAACAGCCTATATGATGATGTCATGTCTTTGGAAGCCTCTGATAGGTTTATTGGCATTATCTGAGTTAATTAGAGACACAATATCTGAAGGTGCCTTGTTCATCTGTACAAACAATTATATGCAAGTACAACCAAGATGGGAATGTCCAGCCATCATACCACTCAGAAAGTAGATAGGTTCTGTGTACCAGAGATGAACGTGCTTTGGTCAGACATGTGCATATCAACCCAAGAACAAAAGCAAATGTGAAGATGCTAGCGGAAGCTGGTAAGATTGTGTCATTATCCACAGTGAAACCAGTACTGCATTAACATGGGCTGAAAGTCCACTCTGCCAGAAAGAACCCGTTACTCCAAAAGAAACATAAAAAGTCAGATAAATGTTTGCGATGCACAAAAGAACAAAGACTTTAATTTTTGGTCTGCCAGGAAAAGCACTTTGCAAACAGGCTTTAATTTCAAGCAAGGGCCACTTCAGAAATATCACTAGTGATAAATGCAAGCCCGGGGAAGCTTTAAATAAATACATCCACCAGATAAAAGGACAGACTGAATTGCAGCATTAGAAACACTTGTTGGCAGAAAGGCAATGAACACAAAGTGATCAGAACTAAAACAGCAATGGAATCTGACTGTGGCTCAGTTGCGAGGAGAACAAACCACGGCACAGGAGATTTTCGGATCAAATCCAAAGCAAGACAGAAGCTTTGCTATGGGGTAAGATACTGTTGATCAATTTCTTGGGGGCATATAGGTATCATAATGTGAACATCATGAAAAGGAGGATTGTTTAAAACCAATTCTAACTGAACACATACATTTTCTGGGCAATTCATTGATCAAACACCCTTTTTGATTTTTTTCTGTTAAGCTCCTTGAACAGTCGAGCATGTGCATTCAAAAGTTTAGAGAATGTCACATTAAGTTCCCCTGAAAAGATTAAAGTGCATTTTAGGATCATCCTGAAATTTCACCGGAAAGCCAAATAACCTAACGTTTTGTAGTGTACAAAACTAGTAGTGTATTTTTTGTAGTGTATTTTCTATCAATAGCAATAATATAAACTTGAAGGCTTTTTCCAATTGTATTTAGTGAAAAAGTATTAAAATTTACATGAATGTCCACAATAATTTTAAATAGGTTACAGGACTAGAGGTGGATATCTCTATGATGAACTTCCATGGGTTCGCTCACCTCTAGCTATAACACAAGACAGTATAAATATACATAACCACTCAAAAAAATAAATGCATATGTAATTTCATATTGTCTCTCCAGTAAAGGAGACAAACTCTAGCACAGCGCCACCTATTGGAAGTAGCGATCCTAAAAGTCACAAGTGGATTTTCAACAATACTTTGCAATATGACTCAGGATATATAAGCCAGATCAGAATCCCAATTTGCAGACACGGTGTTTCGGGGTGCTTGCCCCTCGTCAGTGCAAAGTATGGGGGTGTCTGATCTGGCTCATGAGAAAGCTATGTGGGGACCACGGGGGAACACTATTCTCCTTAAGGAGACTTTGCAAGCCAGTCTGGCTGCCAGGTAAGGGGACTTATAGCTGCAATGCCCCTCTGGGAAATATTCAAATTGTCTCTCCAGTAAAGGAGACAAACTCTAGCACAGCGCCACCTATTGGAAGTAGCGATCCTAAAAGTCACAAGTGGATTTTCAACAATCCTTTGCAATATGACTCAGGATATATAAGCCAGATCAGAATCCCAATTTGCAGACACGGTGTTTCGGGGTGCTTGCCCCTCGTCAGTGCAAAGTATGGGGGTGTCTGATCTGGCTCATGAGAAAGCTATGTGGGGACCACGGGGGAACACTATTCTCCTTAAGGAGACTTTGCAAGCCAGTCTGGCTGCCAGGTAAGGGGACTTATAGCTGCAATGCCCCTCTGGGAAATATTCAAATTGTCTCTCCAGTAAAGGAGACAAACTCTAGCACAGCGCCACCTATTGGAAGTAGCGATCCTAAAAGTCACAAGTGGATTTTCAACAATCCTTTGCAATATGACTCAGGATATATAAGCCAGATCAGAATCCCAATTTGCAGACACGGTGTTTCGGGGTGCTTGCCCCTCGTCAGTGCAAAGTATGGGGGTGTCTGATCTGGCTCATGAGAAAGCTATGTGGGGACCACGGGGGAACACTATTCTCCTTAAGGAGACTTTGCAAGCCAGTCTGGCTGCCAGGTAAGGGGACTTATAGCTGCAATGCCCCTCTGGGAAATATTCAAATTGTCTCTCCAGTAAAGGAGACAAACTCTAGCACAGCGCCACCTATTGGAAGTAGCGATCCTAAAAGTCACAAGTGGATTTTCAACAATCCTTTGCAATATGACTCAGGATATATAAGCCAGATCAGAATCCCAATTTGCAGACACGGTGTTTCGGGGTGCTTGCCCCTCGTCAGTGCAAAGTATGGGGGTGTCTGATCTGGCTCATGAGAAAGCTATGTGGGGACCACGGGGGAACACTATTCTCCTTAAGGAGACTTTGCAAGCCAGTCTGGCTGCCAGGTAAGGGGACTTATAGCTGCAATGCCCCTCTGGGAAATATTCAAATTGTCTCTCCAGTAAAGGAGACAAACTCTAGCACAGCGCCACCTATTGGAAGTAGCGATCCTAAAAGTCACAAGTGGATTTTCAACAATCCTTTGCAATATGACTCAGGATATATAAGCCAGATCAGAATCCCAATTTGCAGACACGGTGTTTCGGGGTGCTTGCCCCTCGTCAGTGCAAAGTATGGGGGTGTCTGATCTGGCTCATGAGAAAGCTATGTGGGGACCACGGGGGAACACTATTCTCCTTAAGGAGACTTTGCAAGCCAGTCTGGCTGCCAGGTAAGGGGACTTATAGCTGCAATGCCCCTCTGGGAAATATTCAAATTGTCTCTCCAGTAAAGGAGACAAACTCTAGCACAGCGCCACCTATTGGAAGTAGCGATCCTAAAAGTCACAAGTGGATTTTCAACAATACTTTGCAATATGACTCAGGATATATAAGCCAGATCAGAATCCCAATTTGCAGACACGGTGTTTCGGGGTGCTTGCCCCTCGTCAGTGCAAAGTATGGGGGTGTCTGATCTGGCTCATGAGAAAGCTATGTGGGGACCACGGGGGAACACTATTCTCCTTAAGGAGACTTTGCAAGCCAGTCTGGCTGCCAGGTAAGGGGACTTATAGCTGCAATGCCCCTCTGGGAAATATTCAAATTGTCTCTCCAGTAAAGGAGACAAACTCTAGCACAGCGCCACCTATTGGAAGTAGCGATCCTAAAAGTCACAAGTGGATTTTCAACAATACTTTGCAATATGACTCAGGATATATAAGCCAGATCAGAATCCCAATTTGCAGACACGGTGTTTCGGGGTGCTTGCCCCTCGTCAGTGCAAAGTATGGGGGTGTCTGATCTGGCTCATGAGAAAGCTATGTGGGGACCACGGGGGAACACTATTCTCCTTAAGGAGACTTTGCAAGCCAGTCTGGCTGCCAGGTAAGGGGACTTATAGCTGCAATGCCCCTCTGGGAAATATTCAAATTGTCTCTCCAGTAAAGGAGACAAACTCTAGCACAGCGCCACCTATTGGAAGTAGCGATCCTAAAAGTCACAAGTGGATTTTCAACAATCCTTTGCAATATGACTCAGGATATATAAGCCAGATCAGAATCCCAATTTGCAGACACGGTGTTTCGGGGTGCTTGCCCCTCGTCAGTGCAAAGTATGGGGGTGTCTGATCTGGCTCATGAGAAAGCTATGTGGGGACCACGGGGGAACACTATTCTCCTTAAGGAGACTTTGCAAGCCAGTCTGGCTGCCAGGTAAGGGGACTTATAGCTGCAATGCCCCTCTGGGAAATATTCAAATTGTCTCTCCAGTAAAGGAGACAAACTCTAGCACAGCGCCACCTATTGGAAGTAGCGATCCTAAAAGTCACAAGTGGATTTTCAACAATCCTTTGCAATATGACTCAGGATATATAAGCCAGATCAGAATCCCAATTTGCAGACACGGTGTTTCGGGGTGCTTGCCCCTCGTCAGTGCAAAGTATGGGGGTGTCTGATCTGGCTCATGAGAAAGCTATGTGGGGACCACGGGGGAACACTATTCTCCTTAAGGAGACTTTGCAAGCCAGTCTGGCTGCCAGGTAAGGGGACTTATAGCTGCAATGCCCCTCTGGGAAATATTCAAATTGTCTCTCCAGTAAAGGAGACAAACTCTAGCACAGCGCCACCTATTGGAAGTAGCGATCCTAAAAGTCACAAGTGGATTTTCAACAATCCTTTGCAATATGACTCAGGATATATAAGCCAGATCAGAATCCCAATTTGCAGACACGGTGTTTCGGGGTGCTTGCCCCTCGTCAGTGCAAAGTATGGGGGTGTCTGATCTGGCTCATGAGAAAGCTATGTGGGGACCACGGGGGAACACTATTCTCCTTAAGGAGACTTTGCAAGCCAGTCTGGCTGCCAGGTAAGGGGACTTATAGCTGCAATGCCCCTCTGGGAAATATTCAAATTGTCTCTCCAGTAAAGGAGACAAACTCTAGCACAGCGCCACCTATTGGAAGTAGCGATCCTAAAAGTCACAAGTGGATTTTCAACAATACTTTGCAATATGACTCAGGATATATAAGCCAGATCAGAATCCCAATTTGCAGACACGGTGTTTCGGGGTGCTTGCCCCTCGTCAGTGCAAAGTATGGGGGTGTCTGATCTGGCTCATGAGAAAGCTATGTGGGGACCACGGGGGAACACTATTCTCCTTAAGGAGACTTTGCAAGCCAGTCTGGCTGCCAGGTAAGGGGACTTATAGCTGCAATGCCCCTCTGGGAAATATTCAAATTGTCTCTCCAGTAAAGGAGACAAACTCTAGCACAGCGCCACCTATTGGAAGTAGCGATCCTAAAAGTCACAAGTGGATTTTCAACAATCCTTTGCAATATGACTCAGGATATATAAGCCAGATCAGAATCCCAATTTGCAGACACGGTGTTTCGGGGTGCTTGCCCCTCGTCAGTGCAAAGTATGGGGGTGTCTGATCTGGCTCATGAGAAAGCTATGTGGGGACCACGGGGGAACACTATTCTCCTTAAGGAGACTTTGCAAGCCAGTCTGGCTGCCAGGTAAGGGGACTTATAGCTGCAATGCCCCTCTGGGAAATATTCAAATTGTCTCTCCAGTAAAGGAGACAAACTCTAGCACAGCGCCACCTGTTGGAAGTAGCGATCCTAAAAGTCACAAGTGGATTTTCAACAATCCTTTGCAATATGACTCAGGATATATAAGCCAGATCAGAATCCCAATTTGCAGACACGGTGTTTCGGGGTGCTTGCCCCTCGTCAGTGCAAAGTATGGGGGTGTCTGATCTGGCTCATGAGAAAGCTATGTGGGGACCACGGGGGAACACTATTCTCCTTAAGGAGACTTTGCAAGCCAGTCTGGCTGCCAGGTAAGGGGACTTATAGCTGCAATGCCCCTCTGGGAAATATTCAAATTGTCTCTCCAGTAAAGGAGACAAACTCTAGCACAGCGCCACCTATTGGAAGTAGCGATCCTAAAAGTCACAAGTGGATTTTCAACAATCCTTTGCAATATGACTCAGGATATATAAGCCAGATCAGAATCCCAATTTGCAGACACGGTGTTTCGGGGTGCTTGCCCCTCGTCAGTGCAAAGTATGGGGGTGTCTGATCTGGCTCATGAGAAAGCTATGTGGGGACCACGGGGGAACACTATTCTCCTTAAGGAGACTTTGCAAGCCAGTCTGGCTGCCAGGTAAGGGGACTTATAGCTGCAATGCCCCTCTGGGAAATATTCAAATTGTCTCTCCAGTAAAGGAGACAAACTCTAGCACAGCGCCACCTATTGGAAGTAGCGATCCTAAAAGTCACAAGTGGATTTTCAACAATCCTTTGCAATATGACTCAGGATATATAAGCCAGATCAGAATCCCAATTTGCAGACACGGTGTTTCGGGGTGCTTGCCCCTCGTCAGTGCAAAGTATGGGGGTGTCTGATCTGGCTCATGAGAAAGCTATGTGGGGACCACGGGGGAACACTATTCTCCTTAAGGAGACTTTGCAAGCCAGTCTGGCTGCCAGGTAAGGGGACTTATAGCTGCAATGCCCCTCTGGGAAATATTCAAATTGTCTCTCCAGTAAAGGAGACAAACTCTAGCACAGCGCCACCTATTGGAAGTAGCGATCCTAAAAGTCACAAGTGGATTTTCAACAATCCTTTGCAATATGACTCAGGATATATAAGCCAGATCAGAATCCCAATTTGCAGACACGGTGTTTCGGGGTGCTTGCCCCTCGTCAGTGCAAAGTATGGGGGTGTCTGATCATGTAATTTCATGAAATATTCAAGAACAACAAACTTACATATATAAATGTGGGAAACACAAAAGGAAGTTTTACACAAAATGCATCAAATACTTTTGTAGTCTAAGTGATCAATAAACTCTGAGGTAACGTTGCTATGACATATGTAGCATGTATAAATATATTATCTAGTAAAATAAAATTAAATAGCTGAGACTTATATGGGGACCAAATTCAGGTCAGATAACCGAGATCAATCCCAGTCCAGAAAGGTTTGTTTTTGGTTTTTTTTACCCGGTTATCTGCAAGTCCGCCCATCACTAGTAGATTTACAAAATACTAACAAAATAATAAAAATTAAAATTTCAATTTTTAGGTACAAAACAATAACAACACATTACCATGCAAAGAATCTGCATAACTAATCGTATGCTAAATAGATGGAAGTCAAAATCATGTATGAGATAGCCATGATGATTGTCTATAAAATGAAGGTAATCTTACGCTCAAAGATATAATGGATGGTGAGATATGGAGCCTGAAAATCAAAAGTATAATGGTCAATTACTTTGCAGAAATCTCAAATTTCTTGTTCCTTCTCCTTCAACCACATACAAATGTAAACTACTTTTCTGGTACTTCATCTGTTAAGTCATGTCTCGTACAATATAAACTACCTAAGGAAACCTGCAGAGTGTTGAAATAATCTATGCTGTATGTGAATGTCTAACTCAGCTCAAGGTCAGAAACATATTTGGTGTTACATTTCAAGGAGACATTAAAGAGGGCCTGTCATCAGGGCGCCTCTGAGAACAATATTGTCAGAGTATTAGGCCACTTTGAAGAATTTTCCCCCACAGCGCAATCTGGCAATCCAGTAGCTGTGAGGCCTGGAAACCTTAAAGGAGCCTTTAAGGTAGACTTCAAGCTTCCAGGAGTTCCAAGCTGTTGGGACACCTGGAGGATGTGAACTCTTATCTGACTCCACAGCTTCCAGGTGTCCCAACAGCTTGGAACTCCTGGAACTTTAACTGCTCCTTAACTTTAAGGAAGCCTTTAAGGTTTCTGGAGTTTCCAGTCACTGGGACTTCTGATGCCTGTGAACTGTTGTAGAAGTCCGCATACAGAGCCCATGCATGGACACTAGGTGTCTGACACAGACCTCAAACTTTACAGTTCAGGTTTGCCCATCACTACTTACAGGGCTGGTAATGGGGGGTCTCATATACACATGTCCATTACCAACCAAGGGCATGATGGCAGCTGTTATTTTTGGAAAATCACAGCTGAGATTAACCCAATATATTACACCGATTGCCACTGCAGCATGGTAAGCAGTATAAGCCAAGTTAAGTCCCTAAATTGGCACATTGAATGGATGTACCAATTGTGGGGAGGTTGCAGGCTGCTATTTTTAGACTGAAGAGTGCCCAATAACCATAGAACTTCCAAGCCTGAGAATACCAGTCCCCAGCTGTACACTCTACCTGCGCTGCTTGTCACAAATAGGCGGGGGACTGCAAGTCCTTTTTTTCACTGCGCCTGACAATCACAATAATGGCAGTAGCAAAGATGGTTACTGTGATTTGCAAAGATGGCATTACTGTGATTGGAAGCAATTCCTGCATGTTTAGTGGCTGAACATCAGGCGCCAAACATGTGGGCGGGGGATTTGAAATTCATAAGGAGAATACCAAAATACTCGAAAAGTAACGATTATCCCGAATACCTTAATATTCTTGCAAGTAACGAACAGTGCCGAATATATTCACTCATGACTAATCCTTACCAGAAATCTACCAAGCAAATTAGGTATTGAAAATCAGAATCAATAGCAGAAATTGTAGTATGTATAAGCATAAAGTTGGGAATTGAATATATATTCTGACATTTTTACTAATCTGTCATACTGTTTACCAATTTTTAGAGCAAAAATAAATAAATTCAATGAACAATGTTTATTTTTATTTTTTTCAGTAAGAAAAGCAAATGGTATATATACGTATATATAGCTCTTTAAATACCACTGCACTTGTAATTTAAACATTTTTATCAAATGCAAAGAAACACATTGCCATCTAAAGGCTTAGCAATAAATAACACATATTGTATATGCAAATGCATATCATGCTGCCTATAATAAAATCATTTCTTTTAAAATTGTGTACAATTGTTTTAATTTTAATCTACAAACATTTATTTTATTCAGCATTTCTTTTCAGAAAAATACCTTTAAACCTAAAGTTGAATGATGGTAGCATAATTTAACTTGTAAACTCTATTATGCAAACACAAAATTGCCAAGTTGTTAAAAGGAAATGGTGAAAATAACTCTTCCACTTCACAAAAGGGAGAAAAAGGAAAAAGGTTGATTTAAGAATTATCGCCAACATGCCCGTACAGATTGATATATACTTGAACTGTATTGCTGCATTGAACCAGCTTTGGTCACAAATCACATGTGCAGAATGAAGGCATGGAGACACAATGATTCACTTCTTGATAGGTCCAGAATATAAAATATCAAGTGGTGTCTGCACATTGTAGGCAAAAGAAGCAAAGTGCAGTTAGTTAAAGTGGGAGTTCATTGGTGTGCATGTCGCGGGCGGGGAGGACGCCACTGCGCTGCGCTCGCTAACGCTCGGGTCCGGCACTGCTGCGATGGCTGCTCGGTGGCTCGAGCGGTGGGCCGGATCTGAGGACTCGAGCGGCGCTCCTCACCCGTGAGTAAAAGGAGTGGTTGGTTTGGGGAATTTAGTCTGTGACGCTACCCACGGGTCGTGGTGAAGATAGGCACCACCGCTGCTTATGACGGGGATCCCGAGAGCAATGGTAAGGAGCAGCTGGTATGTTGTTTTCCCCCTCCGTGGGTAGGGGTTGGTGGTCCCGGGGCCCGATGATGTGACAGGGAGGCAGGGTTGGTGAGGTGCAGGGTTGCAGGGACAGCGCGGCGTGGTGCCGGATGGCATGGGTGTACTCACTCAGCAAGAAAGGTACAAAGTCCTCGGTAAACCAAACGGCTGGATGGACGGGTCCCGCAGCCGGCTGCAGTGTCTCTCCCCGGACAGGTGATGGTGGCTGTCTTTCTCTGCACCTTGATGTTCTCCTTCTGACTACTATGGATTCCCAACGGTAGTCCGCTCCCCTGTGTATGGGTACCGGAGGAGCCCGTTTGCCCGCAGGCACTGGCCCTTAGGTCTCTAGCCTTAGGCAGTAGCTGTATACCCTCACGGTGTGGGCCGTTGCCTTCAATTGGGACTTTTGCTGTTATGAAACCCCTGGGGTTCCAGTCACATTCGGATCTGACTATTGATGGCGGATCCAAGCCTGGTCGCGGTCCGATGGCCCTGCCTGGGTGTGCTGGCTTCACTTCGCTTCCCGGTCGGTACCGGCGGGCCATCGCCCGACCCCGGTCCTACGGTTCCGCGTTGCTTCACCACTCCTGCAGACGGCCACCACCGTCTGCCAACCTTGCTGTCAGTGCCTAGGCCACAAACCCAGACACCCAAGTGTTCACTCCTCACTCTTCAAACTCCAAACTCTAAACTGTCACTTTTCCCGCCTCCAGGCCTGTGAACTCCTTGGTGGGTGGGGCCAACCACTTGGCTCCGCCCCACCTGGTGTGGACATCAGACACTGGAGGGAGGCAACAAGGATTTTGTGTTTGGCTAATGTTACTGTCTAGTGGGGGTGGGGGTGTATGTATGTTACCTGTGACGACCTGGCTAGTCCAGGGCACCACATTCCCCCTTGGTGAAATGCAGAATGTCCGCGGGCTGCCCGTCCATCACCAGTTATATTTTTCAGCTGTAAAATATAAATTAACATGTAAACATATAAAACATAAGCATTTTTGTCAGGTCACTTCAAACGTTGCACATATAAAACACTTTTAATAATGACGGACGGACGGATGTCTTCCAGTCTCCCACTCAAGCAACCTAGCCCTGATGCTGCCCCTAAGAAGTGGGCAGCACCCCTTGACCCCAGTCCAGGTTCAGGCTGCCCGAGCGGGAACGGGTATGGTTACTCGCACCCGGCTGTCACTTCAGGGGACCCCACGTCCAGGGGGACTCCTGACCCCCGGAGGATGGCCACCGGTCCTGGTGGTGGCCGAGCCCCAGCCTGCTCTGCTGCGGGCCCTTCCTCCAATCTGCCTCTCTGGAGGTGGCTCCAACGGAAAATCACCCCTCAACTTATTTACAAGCCCACAAGTTCGTGGGTGGCCTGCCAGTTCTCGGCCATGTCCATGAGTAGTTTCTCATGCAGGGGGGGTAAAAGCACACAGGGTCCCTCCGAGGACAACTTGCCGGCAACGGCCGGAATAATCACATGGACAATCATATGAAGGTTCACGGTTCATTAAAGTCATTCAATCAAAACTGCTGAGGGTCCCAACGGGGGACAACTGCTTGCAACGGTGAACCGCTGCCACTACTTAAGGTCATACTCCTCAAGGATCTCTTCCTGCTCCACATCCGGACGGCTTGGTGGAGGAGGGGGCTAGGGCCACATCTGCTCACTGCGGCTCTTCCTCTGCTTTACATCCAGAGCGAACCAGCCCCTCTCTCAGCAGTGGCGGGTATAAGTCACTAGGTCGCCCGGCAATAGATCACGACCTGGATGGCCCATGGGGAGGTGCGAATTGACATCGCGGCGGGCCACGAATACTTCGACCTCCAGGCCCGGATCATAGATAAAGCCAAACCCCCTCCGTTGGTCGAACTGCCGGACTTGACCCTCGTACACTGGGCCCCGCACCCGAAAGGTGGCATGACGGAGTGCATCCTTCTCCCTGATCACTCTCGCCATCACTTCGGCCCTCTGCTGCTCTCTGGCGGCAATCTCCCGGCCCAACGGGTTTGGTTCCCTGTCCCAGTATGGGGCGTTGGCAGACCCCTGCGCCCGGGTCTGGCCCCGCTGGACCGCACCCACACCGGCCACTACCGGTTCTCTTTCGTGGGGGTCCTGCGGTGACATGGCCTGGACTGTGGCTTTGCACTTGCAGCCCGGCGCAGCCTCAACCGAGGCGGGGGACTCAGGGTTAGCTGACCTCACCGGTTGAGCCTTTGGGCCAGCAGTGGCCGGTTCTTCCACGGCCGGGCGGACTGCCGGAGCCGGGACGGCTTCAGGTGCGGCCACTTCCGGGGCTGATGGCTCATGGTCGCGGACGGCTTCTTCCCGCCGGGCCTTCCACGGTAGCGAGAGGGACACAGGCCGTTCCCAAACAACGCCCCCAGGCCGGTCCTCTAGGGCAGATGGGTTGGATTCCGCTACCGGTGTTGGGGGTAGCGGACCGAGCGGAGGGGCAACAGCAGCCGGTACGGATGGCGGGGGAAGCAGGAGAGTGAGCAGGCGCAGGCCGAGCCCCTCAGCCGCAACGGCCGGTCCTTCTCGGACATAGGGGCATGGGTCGCTTACCCGCTCCTCCAACTCTGTCTCCACCTCGCATCTCCGCACGGCCGCCGCTACCTCCTCCATCTCGGCCACCCAATCCTCCACCAGGAACCAGACCTGGGCTTGAAGGTGGTAGCACATCTGTGCGGTCCGGGCTTCCACCCACGCCGCTGTTCCTGGTGTGGGCTCGGGGATTTCCGCGGTGCCAGACGGACGGAACATCATGCGCAGCCGTGTTCCAGGAACCAAATGCTTGCAGAGTCCTGGCGTCCCTGCTTTTATAGCCTCGGCTACATCAGGCAGACACACTCTCGCGCCCCCTTGGTACTCTTCAGCACTTCTGTTTGTTGGGGGCGGGGCTTCGCTTTCGCGCCTTCCCTGCTCAGAGAAGATGCTCAAGCGAGAGGTTTTCGCGCCAAGATGGCGGCGCTTCAAAATTTTCGGCCGGACGCCGCCGGCGGAGATCACAAGGCGCACTTCTACTGGTAAATAGAGGGGTTCAATCCTGTTCATGACGCCAAGTTGTCGCGGGCGGAGAGGACGCCACTGCGCTGCGCTCGCTAACGCTCAGGTACGGTGCTGCAGTGATGACTGCTCGGTGGCTCGAGCGGTCGGCCGGATCCAGGGACTTGAGCGGCGCTCCTCGCCCGTGAGTGAAAGGGGTGGTTGGTTTGGGGAATTTAGTCCGTGACGCGACCCACGGGTCGTGGTGAAGATAGGCACCACCACTGCTGATGACGGGGATCCCGGGAGCGATGGTAAGGAGCAGCTGGGATGTTGTTTTCCCCCTCAGTGGGTAGGGGTTGGTGGTCCCGGGGCCCGATGATGTGACGGGGAGGCAGGGTTGGTGAGGTGCAGGGTTGCAGGGACAGCGTGGTGCGGTGCCGGATGGCACAGGTGTACTCACTCAGCAAGAAAGGTACAAAGTCCTCGGTAAACCACACAGCTGGATGGACGGGTCCCACAGCCGGCTGCAGTGTCTCTCCCCGGACAGGTGATGGTGGCTGTCTTTCCCTGCACCTTGATGTTCTCCTTCTGACTACTATGGATTCCCAACGGTAGTCCGCTCCCCGGTGTATGGGTACCGGAGGAGCCCGTTTGCCTGCAGGCGCTGGCCCTTGGGTCTCTAGCCTCAGGCGGTAGCTGTATACCCTCACAGTGTGGGCGGTTGCCTTCAATCGGGACTTTTGCTGTTATGAAACCCCTGGGGTTCCAGTCACATTCGGATCTCACTATTGACGGGTTGCTGTCAGTGCCTGGGCCACAAACCCAGACACCCAGGTGTTCACTCCTCACTCTTCAAACTCCAAACTCTAAACTGTCACTTTTCCCGCCTCCAGGCCTGTGAACTCCTCGGTGGGTGGGGCCAACTGCTTGGCTCCGCCCCACCTGGTGTGGACATCAGACACTGGAGGGAGGCAACAAGGATTTTGTGTTTGGCTAATGTTACTGTATAGTGGAGGTGGGGGTGTATGTATGTTACCTGTGACGACCTGGCTAGTCCAGGGCGCCCCATACATCACAATGCTGCCAGTCAAAGAGCATGCACAGATTTTTTTTTGTGACAGATATTGCAAGTGACTTGTATGACTTGCAACATGTCTCATGACAATTTCCCTACACCGAATGCGGTTTGGCTGTGTTTTCTGGGCTTGGTAGTAACCATTGTACGCAGTAAAGAGATAATTGCTATAATAGGAATGTAGTGAAACAAACAAATTTCATGCCACAACAACTTCAAGTGACTACCAAGCTTACTGCCAAAGTACTAAAGCACGTAGCGACTGTTCCTGTTATAGCGTAACTTCCAAGTACGACCATTGTAGATGTACAGATCAGTTAGTTCAACCCTAGTTCTCAATTCAGGTCAGCGCACTCAGGCCATGAGCTGGAGCTGTGCAAATTTTTTAGCTTCCAGGTTCCCCGGTGAGGCGTTTGATTTGCCGACTTTGCGTGCAGTGCACATGTGATGTATAAACAGCCAGGCTAATGAAAAGCCAAGCCTGGAATCCCAGAGGTTAAAAAAATCCTGTCTACAGCCAAAGAGCATTAATCTAGATCAGAGGTCTCAAACACGCGGCCCGCTTTGGCCGGCGGTAGCCATTGGTATAATGCAGACTGCTCCTCTGAGCAGCATCGCAAATGATTCAAGTATAGTAAAGTCATGCCGGCGCCGGCCCCCGGACATAGAGCTGCAATCGTCATGGGCCGCAACAAGCAGATACATGCTCACAATCAGAACCCGCTGCGTCCTGGATGCGGCGGGTCCTCACCTGCGGGGCTGCAAGTCTCCTCCTTAGGAGACAGCAGCTGCCTGCGATCAGAGTTCAGGGTGCTGCGGTCTCCTCGCTGTGTTCTCCGCAGCATAAATTGACATGCTGCGGGTACTGTACATCACAGTGTTTTGGACGCAGCAGAAACATGCTGCATTCAAAACGCTACAAACACTGATCGTGGGCACACAGGGAACGGAAGAAAGGTGAGGAGAATTTTTTTTTGCGTATTACTAAAGGCTGGGCACAATACCACAAGGATGAGCACAGTACTGCAGGGCACAACACTGCAGGACACAATACTGCAGGACACAATACTGCAGGGCACAAGGATGAGCACAATGCTACAAGGATGGGCACAATAATGCAGGGCATAATACTACAAGGATGAGCACAATACAATTGAGCACAATACTACAAGGATGGGTACAATGCTACTGGGCACAATACTACAAGAATGAGCACAATACTACTGGGCACAATACTACAAAGATGAGCACAATACTACAACGATGGGCACAGTACTGCAGGACACAATACTGCAGAACACAATATTGTTGGGCACAAGGATGAGCACAATACTACAAGGATGGGCACAATACTGCAGGACACAATACTACAAGGGTGGGTGCAATACTACTGGGCACAATACTACTGGGCACAATATCACAAGGATGGGCACAATACTACTGGGCACAATACTACAATGATGGGCATAATACTACTGGGCACAATATTACAGGGATTAGCACAATCCTACTGAGCACAATGCTACAGGGCTCAATGATTGGCACAATACTACAGGGCACAATACCACAAGGATGGGCACAATACTAAAAGGATGGGCACAATACTACTGGGCACAATACCACAAGGATGGGGGATATTACTACAGGGCACACAGATGGGGACATTACTAATATATGTTGGCTAAGATTACTATATGATGCTGCTAATTTTAAAACAATATTACAAGAAGGTGATAAAATTCAAAATAAAGAATGACATTTTCTTTTTTTTTGCACCATTAAAAATTATTTTTTTATATATATAACCTTAATAAAACAAAAAAATGCAGGTTTGTTCTAATAAAATAGCAAAAAATGTTCAAAAAAATTATCCAAAGATGTATGGAAAAAAACCTATGGATTCATTAAAAATGTCACTTTGTCCTGCAAAGAATGCGGCCCCTCTCAATTTTTTTTTCTATATGCAGCCCATACACCCAGCTGAATTTGAGACCCCTGATCTAGATCAATAACTGAGGTTGCACAAAGTGATCTGCACATCTCTTGTCAGTCACCATGAAGACCTCTCTCAATACTCTCAATACTATATAGTAACCTTTATGACTGTATTCTTATTTGGAGACTGAGATCTTTATGCTTGCCTGCCTCACATTGAGTGAACTAGTTTGAGTTTACCTCTGCCATGTCTGTGCCAAACAATAAGACATCTGTGTATGTGGAGCTCTGACTGGGGTCAACGAGAAAGATACAAACACTGAGCCACTTACAGTGTATACAAGTAAGAAAATTGTTTTTCTTTTGCAAACTCTTTGACATTCAACAGAACAACATGGATCTACAGCAGGTGAAGTATGTATTAAATACATCACCAATTTTCAAAGTAAATATATTTGCTATTGACATGAATTTCTCAGCAAATGTCAGTAGAAACCCATCCAATCCACACAAGCAAAGAAATCAAACCATAGATGTCCACAAATTTAAAATAGTCCAAATAGGAGAATGAAGCAGCAACTCGACCTGGTAGTTGACAAACTTTTAATCTGTATCTACACATGACAACATAAGCGGGGAGTGGAAGGGGAGTGCGGGGACGGCAGATGGAAAAAATATAAGAAGAAGAAAAAATATAAGTTTATGTCCCATGGAAATATTACTTAGCTCCATGAGACAATAATGATATATAAGCAATTGGACAATAGAAAATTTGTCACACGATTTCTACTAAACTTGTCAATATCGCACTTGTGGCTGTAAAGTAACACTTAGGTAGATGGTGGAACTTGGGTGGGAAGAAGTGCTGTTCAACTCTTGTAACACAGATTTTCCTAGAATAGTTGATGGACTCCATATACAGAGCCTCTTAGTGACAGAAGAGCAGAATTCCCCTCAAATTACCCCATGTTAGAAACTCCACTCCTCTGGTAATTTTTAATACAGCTGTAGCATCGATTTTGACTTTATGGGTGTTTTCCTGAAACAAGCAGCAGACACAGGGAGCCATTTTGTGTTTCCAGAGCCTTTGTGTTGCCAGTAACGTGAAAGCTCCCTATATTTCTGTTAACAGATGAAAGACCTGAGCTGGGACTTGTGTTTATTGTGGATTGAGTTGAAGCTTTTATTAGAAAAACTTTGCATAACATTTTGGGCCACATTTATCCTGTGCTCTATGCTGAGCACTTACATTGGGGTTTCCATCTAACTCTCTGAATAACATGATTCAGATAAAACCACCATTGCATCCATTCACTATAATGGGACAGCAGAGATACTGTGCACTTCCTCTGGCCTCTGTTCTCAGTTGCCCTTCTTTTTAGAAGTGCACAAAACTGTGTTTGGCTGCAACCATAACACAAAGTCCAAGGTGACTTCATCAGCCTCCTCATAGAGAATCTTTGGCCAGTGTTCTGTCTCAATCATGTATTTCAGAGATTTAAACGGAAACCGGGATGTAAGTGCTCAGTGTAGACCACAGTATAAATGTGAGCCACGCCTTATAGCGATCTTTTGGGAGAAAGAATTAAGAAATTAACAACAGTTGAAAAATTGCTTTTATTTATTTTTACACCATTCATCGTTAAATATAAGTGGTTGAATGACTTTATTTTTCGGAAACAAAGATGGTCCTTCCACAGCACAAAGTTCAAGGGCAATTAGCCCACGCAATGAGATGCTTGTTTAACATACAAGGAGTCCACTCAGATATTGCATCATGGCAGAATTGTGACGCTGTCATATTTATTTATTCTTCGGGTCAGTACGATACCAGATTTATTTTGTTTTTTTTATGTTTGGCTATCACTAGAGATGAGCGAACCTCTGAAGGATCGAGTTCAGTTCGTCGAACGGAGGCCAGGTTCGACAAACGTTTGACGAACCATTCGACGAACCTCTCGAACCCCAGTGAAAACAATGGGAGGCACACACAAACACTTAAAAACACATAGAAAACACCTTCAAAGGTGTCCAAAAGGTGACAAACAACTCCCAAGACACCAAAAACACATGGGAAAGTGACAAGGACATATACTCATGCAAAAACAAAACAGCTGGATGAGGAAAAAAATGAGGAGACACAGATATAGGCATGTCATGCCCTTCTAAAATCATGTAAAACACATCAAGGGTACTCCAAGCTGAGTCTCCCTTTTTTCCAAAAATTGGGCCCCACAGACACCACTTCAGTGATGTCACTTGTGCCCCAGTTGCAAACTTGACAGGTAGATTTGCATGAAGCACAGTCAAAAATACGCCAGCCTTAACTGTCCCCAGGATGACACCGGGGTAGGTAGCAAAGTCTTTGCTGAACCATGACTTGTTCATCTTGGCTCATTTTTAAAAACACCGCAAGGGTACTCCAAGGAGAGTCTCCCTTTTTTCCAAAAATTGGGCAACACAGACACCACTTCAGTGGCATCACTTGAGACCCAGTTGCAAACTGGATGTCTTGATTAGCATCAAGCACATTCAAAAATATGCCAGCCTTAACTGTCCCAAGGATGTCACCGGGGTAGGTAGCAAAGTCTTTGCTGAACCATGACTTGTTCATCTTGGCCCCTTTTTTAAAACACTGCAAGGTGACTCCAAGCAGAATCTTCTTTTTTCCAAAAATTGGGCCACACACACCACTTCAGTGGCATCACTTGAGCCCCAGTTGCAAACTGGATGTCTTGATTAGAATCAAGCACATTCAAAAATACGCCAGCCTTAACTATCCCCAGGATAACACCGGGGTAGGTAGCAAAGTCTTTGCTGAACCATGACTTGTTCATCTTGGCTCATTTTTAAAAACACCGCAAAGGGACTCCAAGCAGAGTCTTCCTTTTTTCCAAAAATTGGGCCACACATACCACTTCAGTGGCATCACTTGTACCCCAGTTGCAAACTGGATGTCTTAATTAGCATCAAGCACATTCAAAAATACGCCAGCCTTAACTATCCCCAGGATGACACTGGGGAAGGTAGCAAAGTCTTTGCTGAAATATGACTTGTTTATCTTGGCTCATTTTTAAAAACACCGCAAAGGGACTCCAAGCAGAGTCTCCCTTTTTTCCAAAAATTGCGCCACACACACCACTTCAGTGGCATCACTTGTACCCCAGTTGCAAACTGGATGTCTTGATTGGCATCAAGCATATTCAAAAATACGCCAGCCTTAACTGTCCCCAAGATGACACCGGGGTAGGTAGCAAAGTCTTTGCTGAACCATGACTTGTTCTTCTTGGATCATTTTTAAAAACACCGCAAGGGAACTCCAAGCAGAGTCTCCCTATTTTCCAAAAATTGGGCCACTCACACTACTTCAGTGGCATCACTTGTCACCCAGTTGCAAACTTGACAGGTTGATTTGAATGAAGCATATTCCAAAATATGCCAGCCTTTAATCTCCCCAGGATGACACAGGGGGTAGTAAAGTCCTTGCGGATCCATGACTTGTTCATCTTGATGAACGTTAGTCTGTCCACATTGTCACTGGACAGACGCATGCGCTTATCTGTCAGCCCACACCCAGCAGCACTGAAGACACGTTTAGAGACAATGCTGGCTGTGGGACACGACAAGATCTCCAAGGCGTAAGGGGCGAGCTCAGGCCAATTTTCAAGATTTGAAGCCCAAAATGAGCAAGGCTCCAGTTGCAAAGTCATGGCATCGATTTTCATTTGGAGATACTCCTGTATCATCCTCTCCAGCCGTTGACTATGTGTCAGACTTCTTGTCTCTTGTAGCCTTGCATTGGATGGTCTAAAGAAATTTTGAAACGATTCCATAAAATTGCTGTTACCAGCAACAGATACGGTTTGACTGATAATGACGAGACAGTCCCATGCTTGGCAAGTTACAACTGGGAGATTCACTCCACTGGTGTTTGGTGGAAAAGCTGAGCTAAGATTGAGTAACAGCTTCTGCTGATACTCCTGCATACGTGCGTCCCATTCTATGGCTGGAATTATTTCACCACATTTTGGCCTTGTACCGGGGATCTAATAGTGTGGCAACCCAGTAGTCATCATTACTTCTAATTCGGAAAATCCGAGGGTCATGTTGTAGGTAGTGCAGCAAGAAGGTGCTCATGTGTCTTGCGCATCTATGCGGACCAAGTCCTCGCTGTGTTTGTGGTGGTGAGGTGATAACCGTGCTTTCTTCCTCTGACATATCCCCCCAACCTCGTTCAACTGAAATTTGACCAAGGTCTCCCTCATGTGCTGAGTCCTCCATGCCCATCAAGAGTTTGTCATCCATTTCTTCTTGGTCTCCTGCACCTTCCTCAATATTTTGGCTGCTACCATGCGCCCTTGTTAATCCCTCTCCCCAACCATCCCATGCCTGCCGCCTTGGTGATGCTGAACGTCTGGACCTTGTAGATTTTGGTATCCCTTGCTCATATGAATCCTCCTGTACTTCCTCCCTTTCATCTTGTTCCACCCCCTTACTCCGAATAGTGTTTAGCATGTGCTCCAGCATGTAAATGACTGGAATTGTCATGCTGATAATGGCATTGTCAGTGCTAAGCATATTAGTCGCCATGTCGAAACCGTGCAGAAGGGTGCATAGGTCCTTGATCTGAGACCACTCCAGCAGTGTAATCTTCCCCACCTCTGCATCTCGTTGGCCCAGGCTATACATCATAATGTATTGCAAAAGGGCTCAACGGTGCTGCCACAGTCGCTGCAACATGTGGAGAGTCGAATTCCAACGTGTCGGCACATCGCATTTCAGGCGATGAACCGGCAGGCCGAAAGACTTCTGGAGCGATGCAAGTCAGTCAGCTTCGGTGGTTGAACGGCGGAAGTGAGCAGAGAGTGACCGTGCCTTGTGCAGAAGCCCATCTAGTCTGGGATAGTGGGTTAAAAATTGCTGGACAACAAGGTTCAACACGTGAGCCATACAAGGCACGTGTGTCACCTTGCCCCGGCGTAGGGCCGCACCCAGGTTTGCAGCATTGTCGCACACGGCCTTCCCTGGCTGCAGCTTGAGTGGAGACAACTATTTAGTAAACTCACTTGCAAGAGCTGACCACAACTCCTCAGCTGTGTGACTCTTTATTTCCAAGACATTTCAAGGTAAAGACCGCCTGATGCCGTTGAGCTCTGCTGCCAGCATAGTAAGGAGGTGTGCGTGATTCCTTGTACGCAGTTACAATGCAGGTGGCCTGACCAGGCAGGCTTGGGGCAGAGGTGGAGGACCCAGACGAGGTTGAGGAGGCAGAAGCAGTGAGGAACTTGGACAGACAGAGGATTGACGCACAAGTCGTGGGGATGGCAAGACTTGTTTAGCAGACCCTTCTCCATCTCTCACCATAGTTATCCAGTGCTCATTCAGCGACATGTAACGCCCCTGTCCATGCTTACTGGTCCAAGTATCGGTGGTGAAATTCACCCTGTGACACACAGAGTTTCTCAAGGAAGCGGTGATGTTGTGTGCGACATGCTGGTGTAGCGCAGGCACACCTTTCTTGGAAAAGTAGTGGCGACTGGGCATCTGGTACTGGGGCACTGTGACTGACATAAGGTCTTGAAAATCCTCTGTGTCCATCAGGCGGAAAGGCAGCATTTCGGTAGCCAAGAGCTTACAGAGGGATAAAGTCAACCTCCTAGCTTTGTCATGGCTCGGAGGAAATGGCCTTTTCTTTGTCCACATCTGAGGGACCGAGATCTGGCTGTTGTTTGGAGACAGTGTTGAGTAGAGTGTCCCTGGAAAACTGCAGGTCTCTGAGGAAATTGAAGGCGGAGACATGATGTTGCCTTCATCCAAAGTTGGTGCTCTTGATGTCTGAGAAAGCTCTACACCAGCACTTGTTTCCCCTTCCAAAACAACTGACGACCTGCCAAGCAAACTGCCTGTTGCGGTTAAATAGGTGGAAGGTCTGCGTGGAAAAACCAGGTGTGACAGCTGTCCCCACAGTCATAAAGGATGAAGAGCGCGCGGATGCACTTGAAGGGGCAGACGGTGGTTGGCCCGCTCCGCTAGGCCGCATTGTAGCACGGTGAGCTTCCCACTGGGACTTATGCTTGTTATTCATGTGACGATTCATGGAAGAAGTTGTCAAACTAGTGAGGTTTTGGCCTCTACTTATAGATTGGCGACAAATCTTACAGATCATATGATTTGGGAGATCCTTTGCGATGTCAAAAAAGGACCAGGCTAGGCAAGGCTTAGAGCCCATGCGACCTGCAGAGCTACTCCGACTTGTGCTCAGAGTACAGAGTTGTGGCTGAGGATGCAGTTGTTGACATGCTTCCAGTACTCCGACTCTGTCCAGGAAGGCACAAGGTAACTTCGGCGTCCGTCGCATCCTCCTCCCCCGCCTCTGGTGACCTCCTCAAGTGCCTGACTGTGGGTTGAAAGTAAGTGGGATCTAGAACTTCATCATCAAGCGTTGTGTTTGCACTCCCCTCGCCCTCAGACCTAAACTCTTCCTGCCCTGGCTGAATGGTTAAGTTGTCATCCCAATTAGGTATCTGCGTCTCATCATCATCAGTATGTTCCTCATTGTCTCCACCAACAGGTGTTACAGTTTGGGAATGAGGGTCTACATTATGCTCAGAAACTTGGTCATCAGGGCCTGAATCTGACTCACAAAGCTTCTGGGCATCACTGCAGACCATTTCCTGGTCTGTAACCACTGTAATTTGGGAACAGACCTCTGATTCCCAGGCTATAGTGTGACTGAACAGCTCTGCAGACTCAGCCATCTCTGTTACACCATACTCTGCAGGGGGGGTGGAGACTTGAGGGCTGGGAGAATGCAAATGCGATTGGGTTGACAACTCAGAGGACTGTTGTTTTTTGGATGTTGAAGTTGAGGTGGTGGAGAGGGCACTTGTTGGACCACTTGAGATCCATTCAAGCATGTTCTTTTTTTGTGCATCATCTACCTTTGTTACAGTTTTTCGGTTCCATAAAAAAGGTAGTACATCCGATTGTCCACGGAAAGTAGTAGACATCTTACTTTTGCTGGAAGATGTCCTTCCTTCAGCAGATGTTAATGTAGCTTTTCCACATACCCCACGGACACAAACTTTTTTTCCTTTTCCAACACGCCTGTTCCCCTTTCCACCAACATCTGTCCTTTTGCCACTCATTTTGTTAGCAACAAGATTGGACACTTAAAATGTGGTAGCAAAAATGGAGAGGTGGTGTAGATTGCAGAGGTGGTCTAGCTTTATTGACACCTGAAGAACCAACACTGACTATCCCAGACAATTTTAGTATGCCCCTAACAGTGGCACAGTTTGCAATTAGAATTGCGTAGAAAAAATGGACAGGTTTGTATCATGCACAGGTGCTGTCCTGTGATTGGCAGCAAAGGAACACTAAGGTAGTATCCCAGACAAGTTTGCAATTAGAATTACGTAGCTAAAAATGGACAGGTGTGTACAATGCAGAGGTGGTCTAGCTTTGTTGACAGCTGAAGAACCAACACTGACTATCCCAGTCAATTTTATTGTGCCCCTAACAGTGGCAGCACAGTTTGCAATTAGAATTGCGTAGCAAAAATAGACAGGTGTGGAGTATGCACAGGTGCGGTACCGTGACTGGCAGCAAAGGAACACTAAGGTAGTATCCCAGTCAATTTTAGTATGCCCCTAACAGTGGCAGCACAGTTTGCAATTAGAATTACATAGCTAAAAATGGACAGGTGTGTAGCATGCACAGGTGCTGTACCATGATTGGCAGCAAAGGAACACTAAGGTAGTATCCCAGACAATTTTAGTATGCCCCTAACAGTGGCAGCACAATTTGCAATTAGAATTACGTAGCTAAAAATGGACAGGTGTGTACAATGCAGAGGTGGTCTAGCTTTTTTGACAGCTGGAGAACCTACACTGATTATCCCAGTCAATGTTAGTATGCCCCTAACAGTGGCAGCACAGTTTGCAATTAGAATTGCGTAGCAAAAATGGACAGGTGTGTAGCATGCACAGGTGCTGTACCGTGATTGGCAGCAAAGGAACACTAATGTAGTATCACAGTCAATTTTAGTATGCCCCTCACAGTGGCAGCACAGTTTGCAAATAGAATTGCGTAGCAAAAACTGGGCATATGGGTAGAATGCACGGGTGCTGTGGGTCCATGGACAGCAAAGGAACACTTACTTAGTATTCCAGACACTTTTAGGATGCCACAAAAAGTGTCAGCTCTTTGGGGAAATAAAATAGCGTGGCAAAAATGGGCAGGTGGGTAGAATGCTAGGATTTTTGTTGATCGAACCATTCTCAAACGTTACTCAAACTCCCCCCAAAATCACTCGAACATGAAATTGGCGAACCTTGAACCTCGAACATTGCTCATCTCTAGCTATCACACACAAAAAGCAATGTTTTACAAAAAAATATTTTTCATCACGATATTTTGAAAGCTATGATTTCATGTGAGTCATTTGAGTCATTGAGTATTTTTGTAGGTGGAGTTGACATTTTTATTGATACTATTTTTTGTCACATAACATTTTTTGATTGCTTTCTATTCCATATTTTGGGAAGCAGAATGAACATAAACATTAATTCAGGATTTTATTTTATTTATGCAGTTCATTGTGTGGTAAAAGTAATAAGACGGCTTTATTATTTGGGTCCAATTACCATGATACCACATTTATGTAGATTTGTTTATGTTTTTACACAATGAAAACTATTTTGCAGTAAAAATATATATTTTTTTGCATTTCTAGATTCTGAAAGCTATAGCTTTATGTGCTGATAGAGCTGAGTGTGGGCTTGTTTTTTGCAGGATAAGATTTCTTTTTCAATAATTCGTATAGACCTGGCTCACTATGAATGCGGGTGCTCTAGGGAAACAGTCAAAACTCCAAAAATACAAAATTATCCCCGGCACTCCAAGAGAAAAAAGAAACAATGTCTGGGTATTTTTGATGTTTTTTATTGTGAATAGTCTTATCTCGACGTTTCGGTCATACCTTGACCTTTATCAAGAGAATTAATCAGACTATGAAGCAGAGAAATCGGCATGTGCATACTACTCGAGGGAGGGAGCAATACGAGTCACCACTCATATGAAGAGGAACTTATCAGGTGCGTATGAGCGCTGTGACTGAATAATAGACAATCGGGATCAGCCAGTCAATAGTTATGCCAATACATTAGCTATAAGACATATAGCCCACAATGCCAAATGTTAATCTATGAGCAACCTACTCCACTACTCCTTTAGGAAGGTCTCCTATACGACCTTATTTCACGGCTGCTCATAGATTAACATTTGGCATTGTGGGCTATATGTCTTATAGCTAATGTATTGGTGTCACAAGTTTCCAGAGACACATTACCTCCCGCACACCATTTCATGCTGTTTGACAGGTCCTCTGCTCACTAACAAGATTGGCATGGCACCTATACAGTAGCCAATTATTGGACAGTCACGACATACGACTTTCTACCTCGGTGGAATACCACTACATGATTACCCCATAACTATTGACTGGCTGATCCCGGCTAATTCTCTTGATAAAGGTCAAGGTATGACCGAAACGTCGAGATAAGACTATTCACAATAAAAAACATCAAAAATACCCAGACATTGTTTCTTTTTTCTCTTGGAGTGCCGGGGATAAGATTTCTTTTTCAGTCATACCATCTTTATTTACATTCAAACTTTTCATTGCATTTTATTCCACTTTAAGTTTGGAAGCATGATGTAAAAGCATTGACAATTTTCCTGTCGCCTCTCACAGCTGTGTTCAGTGGCGACAAGTGACTGGAGATCCATGTACCAGGCGGTGAGAATACTTCGGTACACTGGCATTGTACTACTTATGCAATGCTACCAACCTTTTCTCACTGTTAGGGAAGTCCTTGCTCAAAGTAGGGCTGTGGCAGTGACTTCTTCCAGAGTTGGAAACAGGTCAGTATGATATTAGTAGTACAATGTCAGGCTGCCAATATGTTCTCACCACCGCTAAAGTGTTCAGAGCGCAGTAGTATAATCATCACGCTGCTGTGGTCTGAACACTGACTGAGCTCTGCTATGTCAATGTAATGTCTCAATGAGACATTTGTAATCTATGGACGCCTGAATGAGGCTTTATTATGGCTTTCATGCCCAGGCTACCGGGATGGAGATGGAAGTGGGTTCACTGGACCAAGGTACCATTCACTGACCTGGAGGAGTGGACCCAAGCTGCGACCAAAGTCTTCACTACTACTACTGAACGAGGTAACAGGTGCCCACACTGGTAAGTATCCACCTGGAGGCAACCCCAGGGCATCCCGATAACACATCAGCTGGTGCCACAGGATGTAGAACAGGAAGAGGGACAGATGTTTGGACCATCCAAGACTGGCTAGTACTAATGTTAATTGGCAGACGGTAGACACTTGCAGGGATCAGAGGAACCAGATAAAGAATATAGGAACATGGACACTACTGGATGTGAACAGAGATGGGGTTAGGCACCAATACAGAGTGCAGAATAACACCGAGGACCTGACAACTAGTATGGGCTATCTAACTACAGGGACACATTGAACAGGCACCTTCCAATGGAGGAGGATGCCTTATATACATTGGGCCCAATGACGGGACTGGGAACCACTTCCGGGTAAGGTCATTCTGGCCTTTTAAGAAAAGAAATAACAGCGCGGCTGCTCCCTAAGCACACTCCCTAGAGCCCTACTGCACATTCACAGGCCTCGGTACCTGGAGGAAGAAGCAGGCAGGCGGGGACATGGTGGCACCCCTGACAAACAGGGAGTCAGGGCGTCAGCATGGCAAAGGAGCTCCGAGAGCTGGAAGGGCTAGCGGGGCCCACTGGCACAGTGGAGGTAAACCGAGGAGAGCACTCAGGGGCTGGAATTGCCAATGACATAACATAAGTAGTCTTCTACTAGGCAATGCTCCCACTAGCCAGTTTCCTACTCCCCACTGATGAGGGGCAAATACCCTGAAACAGCTGTCTGTGGATGGATACCATGTTTGGCATAGGTGGTCTCCTTGACTGGAAACTGCCCTTCCCGTGGTTGGTCCTTCCCGGTAAAAGACCTGGCTAGTTTCCTGCCAGCAGTGAGAAACATGTGATGGTGTCTCCACAGGCTTTCTTGTTTTGAATATTTCCCAGGGGGCATTGCTCTAGAATCACTGCACTGAGAAACACGTGATGGTGTCTCCGCGGTGTTGGATGTTGATCTCCCTAAGGTCAACCATCCTTGCTTATGTAGTCTTCTACTAGGCAATGCTCCCACTAGCCAGTTTCCTACTCCACACTGATGAGGGGCAAATACCCCAAAACAGCAGTCTGTGGATGAATACCATGTTTGGCATAGGTGGTCTCCTTGACTGGAGACTGCCCTTTCCGTGATTGTTCCTTCCCAGTGAAAGACCTGGCTAGTTTCCTGCCAGCGTTGAGAAACACGTGATGGTGTCTCTGCAGGTTTCCTTGTTTTGAATATTTCACCGGGAAGGAACAACCACGGGAAGGGCAGTCTCCAGTCAAGGAGACCACCTATGCCAAACATGGTATCCATCCACAGACAGCTGTTTCGGGGTATTTGCCCAAAACAGCTGTCTGTGGATGGATACCATGTTTGGCATAGGTGGTCTCCTTGACTGGAGACTGCCCTTCCTGTGGTTGTTCCTTCCCGGTGAAAGACCTGGCTAGTTTCCTGCCAGCGTTGAGAAACATGTGATGGTGTCTCCTCAGGCTTTCTTGTTTTGAATATTTCCCAGGGGCCTTGCTCTAGAATCACTGGGTTGAGAAACACGTGATGGTGTCTCCGCGGTGTTGGATGTTGATCTCCCTAAGGTCAACCATCCTTGCTTATGTAACGACATAATGACATCTGCAAACCACATCAGAATTACTTTTTCACTGGATCCAGCACTCTGCTTACTCAACCATTGTGTCTTGAACATGAGATCTTTTCATTGTATTGATACACTGTACAACTTAAGTTGTACACAGCATTACTAAGCCTAGAAGTATTTTACTGACAGGCAGCCTATCAGACTCATGCGTTCCCTGGTAAGATCTTATAGGCTGTTGTACATCGGCACCCAATGACCAAGCTTTGGGTTGCAGTTTGACAGACAAAGAAAGGGATCTCTCTGTGTCAAAGTCTTTAAGTCTTTATAAGTGCAGTCAATATGACCACAGCATGTAACGCGTTAAACAGCAAGGATGGCATTTAGCTGCTTTCTGGTTAAGTGGGAAGCCAGCTATATGTAACAGTTATTTTCTATTGTTTTTAATAAGGGATTTATTTTTGGAAATACTCAGATTTAATCTTTGCAAAGAACATTACTTTTTAGGATGCTAGTAGGAGGGTAACATTAAGTTCTAATATCCCAGAAATATTCGTTTGTTTTTTTTTAAATAATACAACTATGTCCATAACTGTATTTCCTTACATAGAAAAATTACATTTCTCAAATTTCCTGTTCTCTATTTAAATTTAAAGTTTTCATTACATAAAAAGGGAAATTTAATTAAAAAAAAAGGGATGAGTCCCTGGTAAGACACAATTGACAGTGCCCACTTATCACAAATCACTGCAAATTGTTCCTAATAGCATAAAGATAAGTAGAGCCAACAGCAGCCTTAATTACTATCCTTCAGTGTAAGGTGATTCTGAAGAGTATAATTAGCATGTGTAATCTCCTATTCAATGTTTTATTTCATAATAGGTTTGATCCACAGCCCTGGGTCTGCAACCTACAGCTCATCAGTTTCTTCCACGCTACAAATACTTATCCTTAGAAAGCTGTTGACTGCCTAAAGTCCATGTACTCAATTGCTGAACAAATAAAGTTGATGAATTATTTTTTGGAAAATGAATGATTATTTGTATTGAAGGCCTGTCAAATTAATTATGATTTGCATTAGTTCAAGGATAATATTTGAAAAATAGGGATCTTAAAGTTAGTTTAACGCAAAAAGGGTCGAACACAAATTAAGGAAAACTAACTTGACTGTTTAAATGGAACCTGTCAGGTGACTCATGTTCCCTGAATCATGTGTAGTTAAAGCGGCAAATATACCAGAGTATAGGTCACGTAAATCATTCAAAATGTATAAGGACAAAAGAAAATAACTTAGATATAACTGTTAATAAATATGCATTAAAAGGCTGACAAGATGCCTAAGGACAGACAGGTAACTAAAAGCTCCTGGGGTGGTAAATGACACCAAATTGTTTGGGTCAGGCAGTGGTCAATGACACCACATAGGATCATACATAATATCCCACCCAGGATGCCATTAATAGTAATACTCCAAAAAAACACAAAAAACAAACAGAACATACACAAAACAAAACAATACACAGATTGAGTGAATAGATAATAGAATGGTCTCACCAACTCCAAGAGGAGCCCGGGTGCAGAGTGTTTCCAACCAGGACAGGGTCCACAGCTAGTAAAAGGTCCCACTGGCCCTGAAAGCTCTTTAGGAAATTAACAACTGTACTCCAACCCATAGACTCCTGTCCTTACAAGGATGGTCCACAGCTATATATGCTAGACTGGACCCCTACAATGACCCTTCATACATCCTGATGCATTTCATCATAGCGAATCTTCAGTGGGCATATTATCATCTATGGAAAAGGTCCTCCAACCCAGCTAACACAAAGCCATCCTGCTAGGGAGCCAGACTGGTTAATATTGGGGTTTTAAATAGATACACCAACCCAGTTCAAATAAACGGTGGAATCCAATTAACCAACGTCATGGTTCATAAGATATGTAAAGATATATTTTTGTGACAAAAGATTTAAAAACAGGCAGGGATAAATCCCAAAAGGACCTCAAATAAAACTATTGAACAGTAGCTGATCATTCAACCCCCGTGGCGAGAGGGTATCCAGTCTAAAAATCCATTTGGATTCTCTCTACAATTTGTTACAAATGTACCCCTATCTCCACTTATAGTGATTTTATGTGCATAAGTTACTACCGTATTTTTCGGACTATAAGACGCACTTTTTCCCCCCAATTATTGGGGGAAAGTGGGGGTGTGTATAATAGTCTGACTGTGGCTGCAGGGAATGAGGGTGCTGCGGTGGAGCGGGTCATCCGTGGCATGAGCAGGCTGTAGCAGCCTGCCGTGACCACGTGGGCCCACTCATTTCATATGCACGCCCATTCTCCCGCCCCTCATCCCTCAGCGCTAAAACCGGTGCTTATAGGTGGGCGGGATGATGGGTGGGGGGTGCGCGCATACTTAACAGCCCCACATGTGTGTCTGTATTCACTGCCCCCGCACATCATTATCAGTGTAGGCTGCAGTGAATCAGTATACACAGCTGTCACCATTCCCTGCAGCATCGCGATCTCCTCCTGTCTGCCGGCTAGCTGATCTGTGTGTAGAGAGCGGTGAGCACAGCGATGACATCATCCCTGTGCGCACTGCTAGTCTCCACACAGGTCAGCTGACAGGCAGACAAGAGGACGAGCGATGCTGCAGACAACGGTGATGGCTCCACACAGGTCAGCGGCGCTGCTGCCAGCACTAACAGGAGGAGGAGCGATGCTGCGAGGAAAGGTGAGTATAAACGTCTATTTTTTTTGTGCGCCACAGGATCCAGGCCATATAGCAGGATGGATGGGGGTATATAGCAGGATGGATGGGGGTATATTGCAGGATGGATGGGAGTATGTATCAGGATGGATGGGGGTATATATCAGGATGGATGGGGGTATATAACAGGATGGATGGGGGTATATATCAGGATGGATGGGGGTATATAGCAGGATGGGGGTATGTAGCAGGATGGCAGTATATGGCAGGATGGTAGTAGATAGCAGGATAAGGGCATATATCAGGATGGCGCTATGTAGCAGGATGGGGGCTATACCATGATGGCGGTATATAGCAGGATGGGAATATATGCCAGGATGGGGTACATATATACAAGGATGGGGATCATATATGTCACGGGCGGCGGGGCCGCGCTCGCTACGCTCGGGTCCGGAGCTGCTGCTGCTCAGTGGCTCGAGCGGTAAGCCGGACCCGGGGATTCGAGCAGCGCTCCTCGCCCATGAGTGAAAAAGGGGGTGGTTTGTTTGGGGAGATAGTTCGTGACGCCACCCACGGGTCGTGGTGATAATGGGCACCACCGCTGCTGGTAACGGGGATCCCGGGAGCGATGGCAGGGAGCAGCTAGGAGGTTGGGTAGGGGTTGGTGATCCCGGGGCCCGGTGGTGATACGTGGAGGCAGGGTAGCTGGGGAGCAGGGTTGCAGAGGCAGCGCGGTGCGGTGCCGGATGGCACTGTTGCACTCACTTAGGCACAGATTCACAGAGTCTCTGGTAAACCAAACGGCTGGATGGACGGGTCCCGCAGCCGGCTGCAGTGTTTTTGCTCTCCCCGGACAGGTTGATGGTGGCTGTCTTTCCCTGCACCTTTGTAGAATGTTTTGATTCCGATCGTTTCCCAACGGTAGTTCGCTCCCCGGCGTGTATGTACCGAAGGAGCCCGTTTTGCCTGCAGGCACTGGCCCTTGGATCTCTAGCCTATGGCGGTGGCTTTTTATCCTCACTGTGTGGACGGTTGCTTTCTGTTGGGTCTTGGGTGTTAGGGAACCCCTGGGGTTCCGGTCAATCTCGGATTTGACCGTTGTCGGCGGCTCCTAGCCTGGTAGGGGTCTGATGGCCCTGCCTTTGTGTTTGGTACAGACCTGCTCCCCGGTTCGGTACCGGTGGGTCACCGCCCGTCCCCGGTCCTACAGTTCTGCTGACTTGAACCACCTACTGCAGACGGCCACCACCATCTGCCGACCTTGCTGACAGTGCCTGGGCTCCGACCCAGACACTAGCAGTTTTTCTCCTCTCACTTCCAACTCCAAACTCCCCTTCCGCTGAACTCCAAACACTCACTGCTTTTTCCCGCCTCCAGGCCTGTGAACTCCTTGATGGGTGGGGCAAACTGCCTGGCTCCGCCCCACCTGGTGTGGATATCAGACCCTGGAGGAGGCAACAAGGATTTTGTTTGACTGATGTAGACTATCCAGGGGAGGGGGTGTGTGTGATGTTGTGTTTGTGACTACTTGGCTAGTCCAGGGCGTCACATATATAAGGCAGGAAGATCATTACAAGTATGGGGTACCTTAGTAGAGAATTTGGGGACATTACCCCCATAACAGTGTCAGCAGCAGATCCACGCCCCATAACAGTGTGTCATGACCACATTTTTTGCCTAATATTTTATTTTAATATTTTCCTCCTCTAAAACTAGGGTGCGTCTTATGGGATTGAAACCATTTAAATGTTGAATTGGAGCAAAGTGTAAGTATAGTATTTTTATTATTTCACTTTCCATGATACCTATTCATCAATTATTTAGTAAAAATGTGACAATTGTGACTTTACCTTTGAGTTGTTTGAAGTGGAGTATTTGGATACCTCCATTGATTAGAAAAAAGAAGGGAATTTTGTTACTTACCGTAAATTCCTTTTCTTCTAGCTCCTATTGGGAGACCCAGACGATTGGGTGTATAGCACTGCCTCCGGAGGCCACACAAAGCAATTACACTAAAAAGTGTAAGGCCCCTCCCCTTCTGGCTATACACCCCCAGTGGGATCACTGGCTCACCAGTTTTAGTGCAAAAGCAAGAAGGAGGAAAGCCAATAACTGGTTTAAACAAATTCACTCCGAAGTAACGTCGGAGAACTGAAAAACCATTCAACATGAACAACATGTGTACCCGAAAAACCACCAAAAATCCCGAAGGACAACAGGGCGGGTGCTGGGTCTCCCAATAGGAGCTAGAAGAAAAGGAATTTACGGTAAGTAACAAAATTCCCTTCTTCTTCGGCGCTCCATTGGGAGACCCAGACGATTGGGACGTCCAAAAGCTGTCCCTGGGTGGGTAAAGAAATACCTCATGTTAGAGCTGCAAAGACAGCCCTCCCCTACGGGGAGGCAACTGCCGCCTGCAGGACTCTTCTACCTAGGCTGGCGTCCGCCGAAGCATAGGTATGCACCTGATAATGTTTGGTGAAAGTGTGCAGACTCGACCAGGTAGCTGCCTGGCACACCTGTTGAGCCGTAGCCTGGTGTCGTAATGCCCAGGACGCACCCACGGCTCTGGTAGAATGGGCCTTCAGCCCTGATGGAACCGGAAGCCCAGCAGAACGGTAGGCTTCAAGAATTGGTTCTTTGATCCATCGAGCCAGGGTGGCTTTGGAAGCCTGCGACCCCTTGCGCTGGCCAGCGACAAGGACAAAGAGTGCATCAGAGCGGCGCAGGGGCGCCGTGCGGGAAATGTAGATTCTGAGTGCTCTCACCAGATCTAACAAATGTAAATCCTTTTCATACCGGTGAACCGGATGAGGACAAAAAGAAGGTAAGGAGATATCCTGAATAATATGAAACGAGGATACTACCTTAGGGAGAAACTCCTGAATGGGGCGCAGCACTACCTTGTCCTGGTGGACCACCAGGAAGGGAGCCTTGGATGACAGCGCTGCTAGCTCAGCCACTCTCCGAAGAGACGTGATCGCTACCAGAAAGGCCACTTTCCGTGATAGTCGAGAGAGTGAAACATCCGTCAGAGACTCGAAAGGCGGCTTCTGGAGAGCAACTAGTACCCTGTTCAGATCCCATGGATCTAACGGCCGCTCGTACGGGGGGACGATATGACCAAACCCCCTGCAGGAACGTGCGTACCTGCGGACGTCGTGCTAGACGCTTCTGAAAAAAACACCAATAGCGCCGAGACTTGCCCTTTAAGGGAGCTGAGCGACAAGCCCTTTTCCAACCCAGATTGCAGGAAGGAAAGAAAAGTAGGCAATGCCAATGGCCAGGGGGACACTCCTTGTACAGAGCACCAGTAAAAGAAAATCTTCCACTTCCGTGGTAGATCTTAGCAGACGTGGACTTCATAGCCTGTCTCATAGTGGCAACGACCCCGTGGGATAATCCTGAGGACACTAGGATCTAGGACGCAATGGCCACACAGTAGGTTCAGGGCCGTAGAATTCAGATGGAAAAACGGCCCTTGGGACAGTAAGTCTGGCCGGTCTGGTAGTGCCCACGGTTGACCGACCGTGAGATGCCTGTCGCCAGAGCTCTTTGATCGTCATGAAAACCGGGACCTTGCTGTTGTGCCGATTCGTGAAACCCGTCCGGGTGCAGAGACCATTCTCCTGCGTCCACGCCCTGGTGACTGAGGAAGTCTGCTTCCCAGTTTTATACGCCCGGGATGTGAACTGCGGATATGGTGTATGCTCTGTCTTCCACCCCTAGCAGAATCCGGCGGACTTCCTGGGAGGCTCGCCGACTGCGTAGTCCGCCTTGGTGGTTGATGTATGCCACCGCTGTGGATTGTCCGACTGAATTCGGATCTGTTTGCCTTCCAGCCACTGCAGGAAGTCTTGCAGGGCCATATGCACTGCCCAGAGCTCCAGACAATTGATCTGAAGAGTGGACTCCTCTGAAGAGAGTCCTTGATCGTCTGAGAAAGGGGGACGTTCCTGTGTAGGGACATCGACTTCCCCTCCCATTAGCGAAGAATGTTCTATTGAGGTGGACGCAGATGAAACTGCGTGAAAGGGACTGCCTCTGGATGAGGTGTCTCCTTGAAGGAGAGACTGCACCCCCGTCTGTAGTGACCGCTGTTTGTCCAGTGGAAGCTTCACCATCGCTGAGAGAGTGTGAAACCCCAAGCTAAGATATGCCAGCGATTGGGTTTAACTTTGAAAAGTTGAGGACCCACCCGAAACTCTGGGAAGTCTCCAGCGCCATGTTCAGGCTGTGTTGGCATGCCTCTTAAAAGAGTGCCTTGACAAGTAGATGGTCTAAGTAAGGGATCACAGGGTGACCCTGAGAGTGCGGGAGTGGTCCCACTGCTGCCATGAACTTGGTGAAAACCCGTGGGGCTGTCGCCAGACCGAAGGGTAGGGCTACGAACCGAAGATGCTCGTCTTCAATAACGAATTGTAGCAAACGCCGGTGCTCTGGAGCAATCGGCACGTGGAGATAAGCATCCTGATGTCTATTGATGCTAGGAAATCTCCTTGAGACATTGAGGCAATGACGGAGCGGAGGGATTCCATCCGGAACCGCCTGGTTTTCACGTGCTTGTTGAGCAGTTTAAGGTCCAGAACGGAACGGAAGGAGTCGTCCTATTTTGTCACCCCGACCAGATCGGAGTAAAAAGTGTCTCTTGTTCCTGAGGAGGAACCGGGATTACGACTCCTACTGCCTGCAGAAGAGCCTCGGCTCGGCCGGTGAGGAAGTTTTTGCGACAAACTGTCTCTCACCCACCGGCCATTGACCTGTGGCAGTTAAATGTCGCTAAAGCGGGGGAGTCTGCCACCGACCGCGGACGCGGAGAGAGAGGGCTGAAAGTCATGAGGAAACCGCCTTGGTAGCGGTTCCTCCGGCTGCCTTCTCCGGGCGTGATTGAGCCCGCCAGGAACCTGCGCCCCTCTGAGCCTTTTGAGTCCTGTTGGACGAGGGCAATTGGGACGTGCCCGAGCCTGGGAAGGACCGAAACCTCGACTGTCCCTTCTCCTGATGGTTCTTGTTTGATAGCTAGGGTAAGGAAGAATCCGTACCCTTGGACAGTTGAATGATTTAATCCAACCGCTCACGAAACAGTCTGTCACCAGATAAAGGCAATCTGGTTAAGCACTTTTGTGGAAGCAGCATCTGCTCCAATCCCTTAACACTAAGAGCGTAACAACACGGAGTTGGCGGACGCCACTGACGTACGGCTCGTAGAGTCCAGGACAGCATAAACAGCTTGAGTCGCAATGCCGACATTGCGAGGTGAAGGACGCTACTGCGGCCAAGATGTACATGTGACCGCGTCCCTCTGCGCAATACTAGCTGAAATAGCTTGGAGTGCCTCTATGGCTGCGAATGCCGGGGCAACCGACCCGCCGATAGGGCTATCTGTCTGGCAATGGCATCTTTAAGTGAAGTCCCATCTTCCACTGCAACTATAGATCTAGCCGCAAGCCTGGAGATTGGGGGATTCACCCTTG
Organism: Anomaloglossus baeobatrachus; assembly: GCF_048569485.1. Classification (NCBI taxonomy): domain Eukaryota; kingdom Metazoa; phylum Chordata; class Amphibia; order Anura; family Aromobatidae; genus Anomaloglossus; species Anomaloglossus baeobatrachus. The sequence goes on along the minus strand of NC_134359.1, from coordinate 206,937,205 downwards.
GAGCGCTTGAGCACGTCAGGGGGGAAGAGACAACGCGTATCTTCAATACGGTTGGAGAAACGCTTATCGGGATAAGCGTGGTGTTCCTGGACTGCTTCTCTGGAGTCAGAGTGACCAGAAAAGTACTCAATATACGCTTGAGATACCGAAATAGGGATTTCTTCTGCTGTGAAGCTGACCCCTCCACTGGAGGAGTTGAGGGAGAAATACCCAACCTTCCATTGATGGACGCTATAAGATTATTCACTATAGCGTCACCATCCGGTGTATCCGGATTGAGAGCGGTCTCAGGATCAGAGTCCTGAACAGCTACGTCTGCCTCATCATACAGAGAGTACTGTGATGAAGTCGAGGGCCGTTCTTAGGGAGCTCGCTTAGGCCGTCTGGGACTGTCGTCCGTGTCAGAGCCTGCACCCTGGGATGCATGGGACCCTCCTGGAGCCATGATTTGTTTCGAAATCAGGGTGGCCAGGGGCATTGAATCAACATTGCCCAAGGTCTGTCTGGACTGCAAAGTCTGTAAGATGTTAGTCATAGCCACAGACAATATATCAGCGGAAACTGCAACTCCGTCCCTGTCCCTGGACAGGGATCACAGGTGGTTCTTTTGGCCACCTGTAGCAGAGACCCCGTTGAGTAATTGCACACACTGGGGGTCCTGGAACAGTCGCATGCAGTACAAGCAGCATAGAAAGCCTGTGCCTTGGCACCCATGCTTTTTTTTTTTTTTTTTTTTTTTGCTGTTGCTGTCTAGCCATCTAGGAGCATTAGCCAAGAATAGCGACCGTACAGTGCAATGTATAGCATACAAGCATGAAGTACAATAAACACTTCAGCACATGCAGTACAAGGAGCATAGAAAGCCTGTGCCTTGGCACCTTTGCTTTTCTGCTGCCGTTGTCTAGTTATTCAGGAGCATTAGCCAGGAAAAGCGACATACAGTGAATGTATAGCATACAAGCATGAAAATAACCACTGCAGCACATGCAATCCAAGCAGCATTGAAAGCTTGTGCCTTAGCACCCTTGCTTTTCTGCTGCTGTTGTCTAGTCATCAAGGAGCATTAGCCAAGAATAGCGACATGCAGTGAATGTACAAGCATGAAAATAAACTCTGCAGTACATGCAATCCAAGCAGCATTGAAAGCTTGTGCCTTAGCACCATTGCTGTTTGCTGCCGCTGTCTAGCCATTTAGGCGGGTAGACAGCCAAGAATAGCCCTTACAGTGCAATGTAAAGCATACAAGCATAAAGGACACATGACACTGCAGCACATGCAAGACAAGCAGCATATAGAGTCTGTGCTTTAGCACCCCTGATCTTTTGCTGCTGTTTCTAGGTCTGCATCCTGAATAGCGACCGTACAAAAGTACAACAGGACACTTCGGCATTAGTGGGTCAGCACTTTAGTTGCCGCTTACCGCCCGCACAAAAGCGGGTGTGTGGCGCCGGAATCCTGTGCTGGTAGCTCAGTGTCTCCGTTTTCCCGCTCTGCGTGCCGGAATGGCTGCCGGCGTCCAGAGGAGAGGGGCGGGCCGAGGGCGTGCCCGAGACAAGAGCGGGAACCCGGCGCCCACTGTGTCTAGTGAAGGGGGCTGGAGAATGCAAATAAGGCTCCAGCCCTCGGCGCTGCTATAGAACAGCGTCTCTCCCTGTCCCTGAGTGACAGGGTGGGGGCGGGAACGAAGCGGCGCTAGGCCGCAAAAGCCGGGGACTAAAGTTAGAAGCGCCGCCGCCGTAAAAGCGCGGTCGGCGCGTCCCCGGCGCACTACAAGTCGCAGCTGCGCCGCCGCTCCAGGGGCGGTCGGCGCGGCGGTCCCCACACGTAAAGTCCCCCAGTAATCTGCAGGGACTATAAGCCCAGCGCACGGCGCTACAGTCCCCGGCGCACTAGCACACCCAGCAAGCCTGGAGTGTGCGTGGCCTGCCATACGGGGACACAGAGTACCTGAAAGTTGCAGGGCCTTGTCCCTGAACGGCACTCCCGCTCCACATCCAGCAGGTTCTATGGGTCTGTGGATGGAGCCCGGCCTCAGGGCTTGGTGGCCGGAAAGATCCCACTTCCTCAGAGCCCCTCAGGGGGATGGGGAAGGAAAACAGCATGTGGGCTCCAGCCTCCGTACCAGCAATAGGTACCTCAACCTTACAAACCGCAAGTGGGGTGAGAAGGGAGCATGCTGGGGGCCCTAGTATGGGCCCTCTTTTCTTCCATCCGATATAGTTAGCAGCTACTGCTGACTGAATAGTGGAGCTTATGCGTGGATGTCTGACCTCCTTCGCACAAAGCAGAAAACTGGTGAGCCAGTGATCCCACTGGGGGTGTATAGCCAGAAGGGGAGGGGCCTTACACTTTTTAGTGTAATTGCTTTGTGTGGCCTCCGGAGGCAGTGCTATACACCCAATCGTCTGGGTCTCCCAATGGAGCGCCGAAGAAATACTTTCTATGCTACTACTTTGAATTAAAATGTAACTACTTATTTGAAGATGACTTTTTAATCAATCATGTGGGACCGCAATGGGATCAAACGTCAAGCCCACTGATACAAATATCCTCATGTGTGTATTGAATGATTGCCTTGTCTACATTTTCCATTGCTTCAGTCAAGTGGAGACATATTCCATTCAGTTCTCTGATCTATCAGTCTAAAGAAGAATAGAGTAAATACAAATCTGAATGTGAAACACAAGAAGAGGAACCATAACAACCTGTTACACTTTTGATAGCTGCCATATTAGAAAGATGGTAAGATCTACTACATACATTTTTTTTCCCACCCAGCTGTAGCGTGTACTGAACAGAATGAGATTTTAGCAACAGGAAAAACACTGTGAAGCTGTCTATCAAGATAAATGTTGTGAAAATTGAGTTTAAATGTTGTAAAGTATTTTACAGCCATTGCGACATGGATTTTCCAAGAAAATACGGCATAATTATCAGTTCTAATTTAATAATGCATGTAGTTTGCACTGTGAAATTTGGTGACAGATTTTATATAATTATATTTAATGGTTAAGTATGACCCTTATCTATTCTCATACTAGCCATGAGTACAGAATAAAGCTATTTTTTTTACCTCTAATCCAGAATATGGTGTATTACCTGCTGTGTCCATGCAATCTTTGAAATGTAGAAGAAATAGCTTTAAAAAAAAGTTGAGTCAGTAGTGTTTGCCTTTTAGGAATGTGTCTCGATTTGCATGTACTCAGACATTTTATAGTGATAAAACACCACATACTACAGAAAACAACTATGGTCTGCTTAATTAATCACATCCTTCTAGTATGTTAGAGGCAGGGGAGGGGCAATAAAACACGATTGTTGAAAAATTAATTAAAATCTATGCATACCACTAGATCCCTAATACCTCATGACTTAAATTTGGGTAAAAATGGAAGTGTATTATGAATGTACTGTAACGTGTCTGGCTGACAGTATTGATTTAAATAGGCATCCTACAAATACACTGACGAAAAAAAGGTTAACAATGTTTTAAAGTATTGACTTTTAGGGCCGCTTTACACGCTACAACATTGCTAAAGCGATGTCGTTGTGGTCACAGAATTTGTGACGCACTTCCGACCACGTTAACGATGTCATTGCGTGTGACACCTATGAGCGATTTTGAATCGTTGCAAAAACGTTCAAAATCACTAATCGGTGAGATGGGGGTCCATTCCCAATTATCGTTGCAGCTGCAGGTACGATGTTGTTTGTCGTTCCTGTGGCAGCACACTTCGCTATGTGTGACACCGCAGGAACGAGGAACCTTACCTTACCTGTGTCCGCCAGCAATGAGGAAGGAAGGAGGTGGGCGGGATGTTACATCCTGCTCATCTCCGCCCCTCCGCTTCTATTGGCCGGCCACTTAGTGATGTCATGGTGACGTTGCGGTGACGTTGAACGCACCTCCCCCTTGAAGGAGGGATTGTTCGGCAGTCACAGCGACGTCGCTGCACAGGTATGTGCATGTGACGCTGCCGTAGCAATAATGTTTGCTACGGCAGCAATTACCACATATGCAGATTTTATGTCATGTCACTGCATTGTTACTGTTTTGCTTCTCAAAATCTATTTTTTTTTATTTTATATAAGTACTAGCTGTACTACCCAGCTTTGCCCGGGTTAATAACTGCTGTTAACAAAATAGAATGAATTAACAAAAATGTATTCTGCACACAAAAACCACAAAACAAATAGATATAAATGTAATTATTAAATGGCAAAAACTAAGCTAATAGAAGCATTTCACAACATATATTTCAACACCACCCGTCTGTCTCTTTCCCTGTCTGTCTCTGTCTCTTTCCATGTCTGTCTCTTTCCAGGTCTACCTCTTTCCAGGTCTGCCTCTTTCCTCGGCTGCTTGTCTGTCTCTTTCTTTGTCTGTCTCTATCTCTCTGTTTCTTTCCCCATCTGTCTCTTTACAGGTCTGTCTCTTTCCCAGGTCTGTCTCTTTCCCTGTCTGTCTCCTCATCTCTTTGTCTGTGTCTTTTCCTGTCTGTCTCTTAACCTGTCTGCCTGTCTTTGTCTGTCTCTATCTCTCTGTCTCTTTCCCCGTCTGTCTCTGTCAAGGTCTGTGTTTTCCCCAATCTATCTTTGTCTGTCTCTCTGGCTGTCTCCTCCTTCCCTGTCTGCCTGTCTCTGTCCCTGTCTGCATGTCTGTCTGTTTCTTTCCCCATGTGTCTCTTTCCAGGTCTTTCTCATTCCAGGTCTGTCTCTGTCTGTCTCTTTCTCCGTCTGTGTCTGTCTGTCTTTTTCACCGTCTGTCTCTGTCTGTCTCTTTCCCTGTCTGTCTCTATCTCTCTGTCTCTTTCCCTGTCTGTCTCTGTCTGTCTCTCTTTCTGTCTGCCTCTCTCTGTCTCTCTCTATCCGTCTCCCCACCGACATCTTATTACCTCACATATAAGCTTCTTATACTTTGTCTTTTGTTCCTATTGCAACCACTGACAGCTCCTACTAATAACCTGTAGTTCCAGGCGCCATGTACTTTAATGAAGGCATGTTTTTTCGAGAGTAACTGTAAAGTGCGGGGTTAAATTTTCCTGGCAAAACATAGTCTACGATGTTCCCTGGGTCACATGAGGTGTCTGTGCAAAATTTTGTGATTGTAAATGCGACGTTTCACTTTTTCCCCATTATGTAGATAGGGGCAAAATTGATTTTCAAATTGGAACACGCGTGGTTAAAATTTCGCCTCACAACATAGCCTATGACGCTCTTGGGGCCAGACGTGTGAGTGTGCAAAATTTTGTGGCTCATATAAACAGGAGAGCACAAAGTGGTTAAATTGCAAAAGTACGTATCAAAGTTTAATAATACATGCAGGTATAATACATGACATATAAATGAAGTAAGGATAAAGGCAGAGGTTGCAAATGGCACTATAAAAGCAGAGGATATCACATGTCAAATATAGGTTCAGACAGTCAGCCTGATAAAAATAGAGACATGTGGACCATATGATTGTACAGAGTGATCACTGGTGACACAGGAAATAAAACATACAGCAAAAATCCGAGTAAAGCAGTATACAATACAGTAAACATACCAGTGCTGCGTTCTATCAGAAAAAAGTCAGCAGCGTAACATAAGGGTGCCAAATGCAGGACTACAAGACCAAGAAGTCCCCCCTAGATGGTAACGCGCGTTTCACGTGTTTAATGAACGCTTCATCAGACCGGAGGGGTAAAGACTCCTCTATCCAAGGACCTTATGTGTACACCATGTGAGGAGTCACAAGGGTAAAAATAGCCAATCAGCGATGCTTACATCGGCGCATGCGCAGTCCACATCACAACTTCCCAGCCACTGCGAGCGGCGTCAGGTGGAGGAGCGCTCGAGGGGGCACCCCCAAGTATCAGGTACCGCCCCCACACGAGCGCAACCCCACCCCACAAACACCGCTAAGCATGCCAGGGAGAGGGAGCGAACCACGCAAGCGCGCACATCAGCTGCTGACACATGGGAACGGAAACTCCCTATACAACAGTATATAAAGACTGAATGGCATAAAAATAAATATATAATAGTAGAAACAAAGCCATGCAGTCCGATGCTCAGTAGAAGCTGTAACGGAGGGAGTCTTCATATGTTCACATGTATGATTGAATGACGTGTTCAGGCACACAGATGGCAAAGGTCCAAAAGAACAGGAGAGGGAGGCTGCAGACAGAAAAGCAAAATAGCATAAAAAATGATGCAGCTATGAAGCATTAAAATAACAATGAAGTAAAAATGGGAACAACCCACTAAGCAATTGCGGAGGGGGAGAAACAACATGGGGAGAATGAGGGACTAAAGGAAGGGAGCGAAGCTAAGAGACTCATTTAAACCAGACGGAACCATTGTCCCCAATATCATAATCCATTTTGTTTCCCTCTGAGCTAAGATTTTTTTAAAATTTCCACCTCTGTTGCCACATTGAACAACGTCTATTCCCATGACCCGTAATGATCTTGGATTACAATCGTGAAAATTTCGAAAATGTCTTGGGAGGGTCTTGAGGGTAGAAACATCGATCACTGTCCTGGCCGCACCAATGTCTCTCACATGCTCGCGTACTCTTACTCGCAGCTCCCTCGAAGTTAATCCTATATATATTTTAGGGCAACTGCATGTTGCATAATAAATAACGTAGGAAGTAGCGCATGAAATAAAGGTCCTGATGTCAAAGGTCCGACTACCATCGGCAGTGGAAAAAGTCTTGCTGCGGGAGACATTGGTGCAGGCAGCGCAGTGACCGCAAGGGAAACAGCCTCGGACTGGATTAGTGGACCCAAAGGGATGTGGGGTCACTGGGGCATAGTGGCTATGTACAAGGTGGTCACGGAGGTTCCTCGAACGTCGTGCCATCATAAGTGGATAGTCAGGGAGGAGGTCCTTAAGAACAGGATCCGATTTCAAAATCGGCCAATGTTTGTTCAAAATTGAACGCATATTGTGCCATTCATGATTGTATGCAGATATGAATCGAGTCTCTCCTACCCCCCCACTATTCGCCCCACCAGATGACTGCAGGAGGGCCACCCACTGGGTATTCTTTGCCCTATTGAAGCCCTTCTTGATTACACGGCGGCTGTACCCTCTATCAATAAGTCTAGATGTTAAATCATGGGCCTGGGTCATAAAGTTCTCAGATGTAGAGCAGATTCGCCTCATCCTGAGAAATTGACCAACCGGGATGGCTTTAATAGTACTGAAAAGGTGTGAGGATGAAGCATGAAGGAGGGAGTTGACCGAGGTGGGCTTCCTGAAGACGTCAGTCTGTAGTTGCCGACCGCGGTCAACTCCAATCATAATGTCCAAAAAATCAATCTGCTGTAAATCATATCTGTAAGTAAGCTTGAGATTTAATGAATTGTGGTTTAATACTCCCATGAAATCCGAGAGCTGCTCCACTGTACCCTGCCATAAAATAAACACATCATCAATGTATCTTAACCAGCACTGCGCATGGGCAGCCGCCGGCACGCCCTCGTCGCCAAAAATGCCCCTCTCCCAAAGGCCGAGGAACAGATTTGCGTACGAAGGCGCGCAGGCCGCGCCCATCGCAGTGCCCCTTGTCTGTAAATAAAACCGTTCTTTGAAAATAAAAAAGTTGTGTGTCAGGATAAAGTGGAGCAGCTCCAGGATCAGCTCACATAAATGACCATCACGGTTGGTATTGCTCAGGAAGAAGCGAACTGCCTCCAGGCCGTCGTTATGACTAATATTAGTGTAGAGGGATTCAATGTCCGCCGTGACCAAGAGGGTATCAGAATCCACAAAAACCCCATCAACCCTATTCAGGACGTCCGTCGTATCCTTGACATAAGATGGCAAAGTCTCCACAAGGGGTTTTAGATAGTAATCAATGAAACGACAAATAGGGTCGCATAGACCATCTATGCCGGATACGATCGGACGCCCCGGTGGGCTATCAGGGTTTTTGTGGATTTTGGGCAGGAGGTAGAACGTAGGTATTTTGGGGGATGACACGACAAGGCCATCAAAGACCTTTTTCGTTATAATCCCCTCATCAAGGGCCCCCTGCAGGATGTGGTGGAGAGAAGAAGTAAAGGGGGTAAGAGGACTCGAGTCTAATCTGCGATACGTATTTTTGTCCCTAAGTTGACGGTGAGCCTCCTTTTCGTATAAGTTGTTCGGCCAAATCACTATATTCCCCCCTTTGTCTGCTGGTTTAATCTGGACATCATCCAGAGATTGTAGGTCACTAAGTGCTCTTCTCTGTGCTGTAGTAAGGTTATTATATCTACGTCTTGTTATAAGAGAAGCTGTGGAAAAAGAAGCGCAAATAGGGTCTTATCCGAGTTATATGCGGGGTGAAATACAGAAAATCACTCACCCCGAGAGTTGTGAGAGTCACAACTACTATGCAGGCAAACAATCACGGCCAAAGGCAGCAGCACCCAGATTGGCTGATAACAGAGAATAGTGAAGTAGGGCTTGCACGGCCGCGCCAGTGACCACTCTGACCATAGAGAATTAATGTTCCTTTATTTCATCTTTAGGTCGACGCGTTTCTGGAGTCTCTGCTCCCTTCCTCAGGACACACAGGAAAAAAAGAGATTTGATGTATCAAGTATCAGGTACCGCCCCCACACGAGCGCAACCCCACCCCACAGACACCGCTAAGCATGCCAGGGAGAGGGAGCGAACCACGCAAGCGCGCACATCAGCTGCTGACACATGGGAACGGAAACTCCCTATACAACAGTATATAAAGACTGAATGGCATAAAAATAAATATATAATAGTAGAAACAAAGCCATGCAGTCCGATGCTCAGTAGAAGCTGTAACGGAGGGAGTCTTCATATGTTCACATGTATGATTGAATGACGTGTTCAGGCACACAGATGGCAAAGGTCCAAAAGAACAGGAGAGGGAGGCTGCAGACAGAAAAGCAAAATTGCCATTGAAGATATTTCTTTCAAAGATAAATGGGAAGAATGTGCTAACACATGCTCTAGAGCATTCATCCAGCTACTTTGTGAGTTAAACAGTGCCCAACTTTCTTTAATTAAAACTGAGATGGATGAGTTACACAGTAAAATTAAGGAGGGCCTTAGTAAGGAGGCTTTTAAAAATGTGGAATTGGAGATTGAGAGCGAGGTGTCCAAGTGGGAAAAAGATCTTAAAGATAATAAAATCAAAAAATTCCACAGGGACGAACAAGATTTGTTTACTAACAAAGTCTATAAATGGAGGATGTCTGTGGAGAGATCCAGACCCTTTAGACGCTTTTATAATCAACCGCGTTCCAGATCCACTTCCCTGAGATCTTACACATCCGGGGATGAGTCCAATACTGATACTCAGGACCCCTCTACTTTTACGGACAGATTTACTGCAACAGCTAAGAAATATAAGAAAAAGCAAATAGATCCTGCTAAAACCATCATTGACTCCCATCCCAGAACAAGGCAGCAATCACAAAAAGATCCCCTACAGGTAATAAATTTATCTTCTCACCCATTATCACAGATTCAGATCGATCTATTATCTAAAGGTTTAAGTTTTTCCCCAACTAATTCGTTTCATTTTTTTACAGCGTTAAAAGACTTACATATTTTTTCACGCAAAATCCTCCTGAAAAAATTACATTCAAAAAACAACGCCCCATTTACTACATCGGATCGTGCTGAAAGAGAAGCCCTCCAAGTGTTGGAGGATCTCCTTAATGAACAGACTACTAACCCACAAGGTAGGTTCCCTCCCTCGATTCTGCCCAGGTCCACTAGATTCCCTCCTTTGTCTCTGTGCTCTTCAATTGAAATATTCACCAGGCTGGTTTCTGATGAATTTAAAACTCTGTCAACAAGACGTAGATATGATAACCTTACTACAGCACAGAGAAGAGCACTTAGTGACCTACAATCTCTGGATGATGTCCAGATTAAACCAGCAGACAAAAGGAGGGAATATAGTGATTTGGCCGAACAACTTATACGAAAAGGAGGCTCACCGTCAACTTAGGGACAAAAATACGTATCGCAGATTAGACTCGAGTCCTCTTGCCCCCTTTACTTCTTCTCTCCACCACATCCTGCAGGGGGCCCTTGATGAGGGGATTATAACGAAAAAGGTCTTTGATGGCCTTGTCGTGTCATCCCCCAAAATACCTACGTTCTACCTCCTGCCCAAAATCCACAAAAACCCTGATAGCCCACCGGGGCGTCCGATCGTATCCGGCATAGATGGTCTATGCGACCCTATTTGTCGTTTCATTGATTACTATCTAAAACCCCTTGTGGAGACTTTGCCATCTTATGTCAAGGATACGACGGACGTCCTGAATAGGGTTGATGGGGTTTTTGTGGATTCTGATACCCTCTTGGTCACGGCGGACATTGAATCCCTCTACACTAATATTAGTCATAACGACGGCCTGGAGGCAGTTCGCTTCTTCCTGAGCAATACCAACCGTGATGGTCATTTATGTGAGCTGATCCTGGAGCTGCTCCACTTTATCCTGACACACAACTTTTTTATTTTCAAAGAACGGTTTTATTTACAGACAAGGGGCACTGCGATGGGCGCGGCCTGCGCGCCTTCGTACGCAAATCTGTTCCTCGGCCTTTGGGAGAGGGGCATTTTTGGCGACGAGGGCGTGCCGGCGGCTGCCCATGCGCAGTGCTGGTTAAGATACATTGATGATGTGTTTATTTTATGGCAGGGTACAGTGGAGCAGCTCTCGGATTTCATGGGAGTATTAAACCACAATTCATTAAATCTCAAGCTTACTTACAGATATGATTTACAGCAGATTGATTTTTTGGACATTATGATTGGAGTTGACCGCGGTCGGCAACTACAGACTGACGTCTTCAGGAAGCCCACCTCGGTCAACTCCCTCCTTCATGCTTCATCCTCACACCTTTTCAGTACTATTAAAGCCATCCCGGTTGGTCAATTTCTCAGGATGAGGCGAATCTGCTCTACATCTGAGAACTTTATGACCCAGGCCCATGATTTAACATCTAGACTTATTGATAGAGGGTACAGCCGCCGTGTAATCAAGAAGGGCTTCAATAGGGCAAAGAATACCCAGCGGGTGGCCCTCCTGCAGTCATCTGGTGGGGCGAATAGTGGGGGGGTAGGAGAGACTCGATTCATATCTGCATACAATCATGAATGGCACAATATGCGTTCAATTTTGAACAAACATTGGCCGATTTTGAAATCGGATCCTGTTCTTAAGGACCTCCTCCCTGACTATCCACTTATGACGGCACGACGTTCGAGGAACCTCCGTGACCACCTTGTACATAGCCACTATGCCCCAGTGACCCCACATCCCTTTGGGTCCACTAATCCAGTCCGAGGCTGTTTCCCTTGCGGTCACTGCGCTGCCTGCACCAATGTCTCCCGCAGCAAGACTTTTTCCACTGCCGATGGTAGTCGGACCTTTGACATCAGAACCTTTATTTCATGCGCTACTTCCTACGTTATTTATTATGCAACATGCAGTTGCCCTAAAATATATATAGGATTAACTTCGAGGGAGCTGCGAGTAAGAGTACGCGAGCATGTGAGAGACATTGGTGCGGCCAGGACAGTGATCGATATTTCTACCCTCAAGACCCTCCCAAGACATTTTCGAAATTTTCACGATTGTAATCCAAGATCATTACGGGTCATGGGAATAGACGTTGTTCAATGTGGCAACAGAGGTGGAAATTTTAAAAAAATCTTAGCTCAGAGGGAAACAAAATGGATTACGATATTGGGGACAATGGTTCCGTCTGGTTTAAATGAGTCTCTTAGCTTCGCTCCCTTCCTTTAGTCCCTCATTCTCCCCATGTTGTTTCTCCCCCACCCCAATTGCTTAGTGGGTTGTTCCCACTTTTACTTCATTGTTATTTTAATGCTCTATAGCTGCATCATTTTTTATGCTATTTTGCTTTTCTGTCTGCAGCCTCCCTCTCCTGTTCTTTTGGACCTTTGCCATCTGTGTGCCTGAACACGTCATTCAATCATATATGTGAACATATGAAGACTCCCTCCGTTACAGCTTCTACTGAGCATCGGACTGCATGGCTTTGTTTCTACTATTATATATTTATTTTTATGCCATTCAGTCTTTATATACTGTTGTATAGGGAGTTTCCGTTCCCATGTGTCAGCAGCTGATGTGCGCGCTTGCGTGGTTCGCTCCCTCTCCCTGGCATGCTTAGCGGTGTCTGTGGGGTGGGGTTGCGCTCGTGTGGGGGCGGTACCTGATACTTGGGGGTGCCCCCTCGAGCGCTCCTCCACCTGACGCCGCTCGCAGTGGCTGGGAAGTTGTGATGTGGACTGCGCATGCGCCGATGTAAGCATCGCTGATTGGCTATTTTTACCCTTGTGACTCCTCACATGGTGTACACATAAGGTCCTTGGATAGAGGAGTCTTTACTCCTCCGGTCTGATGAAGCGTTCATTAAACACGTGAAACGCGCGTTACCATCTAGGGGGGACTTCTTGGTCTTGTAGTCCTGCATTTGGCACCCTTATGTTACGCTGCTGACTTTTTTCTGATAGAACGCAGCACTGGTATGTTTACTGTATTGTATACTGCTTTACTCGGATTTTTGCTGTATGTTTTATTTCCTGTGTCACCAGCGATCACTCTGTACAATCATATGGTCCACATGTCTCTATTTTTATCAGGCTGACTGTCTGAACCTATATTTGACATGTGATATCCTCTGCTTTTATAGTGCCATTTGCAACCTCTGCCTTTATCCTTACTTCATTTATATGTCATGTATTATACCTGCATGTATTATTAAACTTTGATACGTACTTTTGCAATTTAACCACTTTGTGCTCTCCTGTTTATATGTGTCAATTTTGAGTGGTTTTGCACATCTATTATTTATGGTAGTCCACACAGGTCTCTCCATATGACATTGAAAATGCTATTTAGCATGTTATACCTATGATTATTTTCCCACTAATACTCCCATGGATAATTCTGTATTTTTAAAATTTTGTGGCTGTAGCTGCGACAGTGCAGATGCCAATCCCGGACATACACACACACACACACACACACATACATACATACACATATTCAGTTTTATATATTAGATAGCTCTAGCAGCCGGTGCTTCCCGGGATAGTAACTGTCTCTCTGTTTCTCTCCCATTCTCTGTCTGTCTCCCCCTCTGTATATATCTCTCTGTCTCTCTCTCTATCTCTTTGTTTGTCTGTCTCTTTCCCTGTTTATCTCTTACTGACTCTGTCTCTTTCTCCGTCTGTCGCAATCTCTTTCCGTCTGTCTGTCTATCTCTTTCCCTGTCTTTCTATCTATCTCTGTCCCTTTCCCTGTCTGTCTCTTTCCCTGTCTGTCTATTTCCCTCTCTTTCCCTATCTTTCTCTGTCTGTCTCTTTCCCTCTCTGTCCCTGTCTCTCTCTTTCCCTCTTTCCCTCTGTCTCTTTCCCTGTGTCTGTCTCTTTGTCTGTCTCTTTACATGTCTTTGTCTGTCTCTTACCCTGTCTGTTTTTTTCTCTCTCTTTTCCTGTCTGTCTGTGTCCCTGTGTCTGTCTCTGTCTCTTTGTCTGTGTCTGGCTCTTTACCTGTCTGTGTCTGTCTCTTAACCTGTCTCTCTCTTTCCCTCTCTTTCCCTGTCAGCCTGTCTCTTTGTCTGTGTCTGTCTCTTTGTGTCTGTCTCTTACCCTGTCTATGTCTGTTTCTTACCCTGTCTATGTCTGCCTTTTTCCCTGTCTGTGTCTGTCTCTTTCCCTGGCAGCATTGTGACATGCAACATTCCATTTAAGGGCGTCGCTGTGCATTCTTCTGAAGTTCTGGCTGCACTGTGGCTCCCAGCTCCTTTCACTTTAATGGAGGCAGGTTTTTTGGTGAATAACTGTAAAGGGGTTAAAATTTCCCCCCTCAAAACATAGCCTGTGACGCTCTCGGGGTCCAGAAGTGTGAGTGTACAAAATTTCGTGGCTGTAGCTGCGACGGTGCAGATGCCAATCCCAGACATACACACACACACACACACACACACACACATACATACATACACACATTCAGCTTTATATATTAGATTTTTTAAATCCACCTTTGGCTTTCAACACTGTCTGAATCCTTCTGAATATGCTCTTGATCATATTCAAGCAGGTATCAACCAAAATCTTATCCCAGGTCTACTTTACACATTCCTAATGTTGATGCATATTGGTCGACTCACTTGGGTATGTATACAGATTTTTTTTATTCTACCCACAAGTTTTCAATTCGTTTGAGGTTTGGGAACTGTGATGACCTATCCAACACCTCTTCTTTATTATAAATGAACCATTTTTCTCCAATCTTGAAGCATGCTTTGAGTCGCTGCCCTGCGGAAACACTTGTCGGATTACTCATATATAGCATTGAGACCATTGATCCATGTCAAGTATCCAATGCCTTTTGCTGTGAACCAATCCCATAATATTTTGGCTACACATCCACCTTTTGGCTATTAAATGGATGTCGGACTTTATTTCAGATTCTGTCAACTGTCATGCACTCACATGATGCAGTTTGGCAATTTTCGTGGCTGAGAGACTGATATCGATGAGCTGGATAATGCTTTTTCTCTATTCTTGGGAAATCTTCATGGCTGTTTCTTGATTTATACGATTGACCCTTCAATTGGGAATCAACCTAATAACATTCTGAGCTATTAAGGAAATATGAGAACAGATTGCAATTTGTAGTATACAGGAAGAAAAGGATTTTTCCACCACCAGAAGCAAACAGTAACAACGCAGTGACTCTGACAAGAATCTGTCAGACTAATCATATGCTAAATAGTTTCAAGTCAAATTTGTGATAGTGATAGCCAAGATAGTTGTCTATAAAATGAAGGTAGTTTTACATTGGAAGCTGTAGTAGATGATGGGATATGGAGCCTGAAAGTTAAAGTTCAAATCATTGTTACCCTTTTGGTCATCAGTGTATAGACTGGTATTATGACTCCATTTATGTTTTTCATCTTGCCATTAACCCCTTCACGACCATGGACGGAAAGATCCGTCCTTGTGCCCTGGGCCTTAACGACCAAGGACGGATCTTTCCGTCATGGCGGAATCGCGGCACCGGAGCCTCCGGTGACTGCAATATATTAACAAAAACCGCAGATTCGGGGAGGAGGGGACCTGTTCCTGACCTTAGGAGGGGTGGTGCCTTCTCCCCGGACCTACGGAGGCTGTGATTGGCTGACGAACGCCGCTCAACCAATCACAGCCACTGTAATGTTCCAGCCATTTAAAATGACTGAAACATTGAAATCCAGCCCTGGCCAGTGCAGCTGTAGCACTGACCATTGGCTGGAGCTGGGTGACCTCACTGGATCACCCTCCCCCAGCTCCAATGCTCTGATTGGAGAGATCGGCCTTGTGACCGATTTCTCCAATCACAGTGGAGCTGTTGCCGGTGACCGCCCCCATTAGCTTCACTTGTCCCTGCAGCACGCCAGCACACTGAGAACAGTGAGTGTACACAGTGCAATGGCAGGGCGACAAGCTCCGGTGCCATGCTGTTATGAGACCGCAGCATGGGACCCGGAAGTTGCCGCGCTGCCATTGCACTGTACGAAAAGCGTCCCGATCCGCCGCTGCCGCTGCCCTCTGCCTCCCCGATCTCCTGCCCGCACCCTCATCCCCACCCCCACACCTCCCGATCCGCTGCCTCCGCCGCCCTCCATCTGCCACAGTGCCACCGCTCCCCCCAATCTGCTGCCCGGCCCCTCACCTCCGTGCAGCAGATCGGAGGGAGCGGTGGCACTATGACAGATGGAGGAGGACAGGGATCGTGCACCCTGTCCTCCTCCATCTGTCATAGTTCCACCGCTCCCTCCGATCTGCTGCCCGGCCCCTCCCCCTCGTGATCGGTGCCCGCCCCCTCCCCTCCGTGATGTGCTGCTCGCCCCCTCCCCTCCCCTCCGTGATGTGCTGCTCGCCCCCTCCCCTCCGTGATGTGCTGCTCGCCCCCTCCCCTCCCCTCCGTGATGTGCTGCTCGCCCCCTCCCCTCCCCTCCGTGATGTGCTGCTCACCCCCTCCCCTCCCCTCCGTGATGTGCTGCTCGCCCCTCCCCTCCCCTCCGTGATGTGCTGCTCGCCCCCTCCCCTCCGTGATGTGCTGCTCGCCCCCTCCCCTCCCTCCGTGATGTGCTGCTCGCCCCCTCCCCTCCCCTCCGTGATGTGCTGCTCGCCCCCTGCCCTCCGTGATGTGCTGCTCGCCCCCTCCCCTACATGATGTGCTGCTCGCCCCCTCCCCTACGTGATGTGCTGCACGCTCCCCCCACCTCTCACCCCTGTGGTCAGCTACCCGCCCCCTCCCCTGTCACCGCCGTGATGTGCGCTCCCTCCCCTGTCACCGCCGTGATGTGCGCTCCCTCCCCTGTCACCGCCGTGATGTGCGCTCCCTCCCCTGTCACCGCCGTGATGTGCGCTCCCTCCCCTGTCACCGCCGTGATGTGCGCTCCCTCCCCTGTCACCGCCATGATGTGCGCTCCCTCCCCTGTCACCGCCGTGATGTGCGCTCCCTCCCCTGTCACCGCCGTGATCTGCTGTCCACTCTCACTCCCCTGTCACCCCCGTGATCTGCGCTCTGCTCACCTGTCTCCCCCGTGATCTGCGCGCTCTCACCTCTCACCCCCGTGATCTGTGCTCTCCCTCACCTCTCACCCCCGTGATCTGTGCTCTGCTCACCTGTCACCCCGTGATCTGTGCTCCCTCACCTGTCACCCCCGTGATCTGTGCTCTCCCTCACCTCTCACCCCCGTGATCTGTGCTCTGCTCACCTGTCTCCTCCGTGATCTGTGCTCTGCTCACCTGTCTCCTCCGTGATCTGCGCTGCGCTCCCTCCCCCACCTCTCACCCTCCCCGATCTGCTGCCTCCTTCATCTCCTGTGATCCAGCTGCCTAGATCCATCCTGTAGGGTAACTATCCCCAATCTCACCTCCCACTCCCCTTTCCACCCATCCCCCCACCCGCTCCCTCCCCCCATCCTCTGCCGCTCCTGCATCCACTGCGCCCTCTCCCATCCGCCCCCACCCTATCCCAGCCGCCGTCTCACAATCACAGATGCTCCCTTTAGATGCCGCTGCCCCCCCATCTGCTGCCGCCCCATCTGCCGCCCCCTCCCCCCCATCTTCCGCTGTTTTTTTTTTTCTATGCCATGGGGGTCTGGTTTCCAAAATGGGGTCACATGTGGGGGAGCTCCACTGTTTCGGCACCTCAGGGGGTCTCCAAACAGCATGGAATACGCTAATTATCCCAGACAATTTTGCGTTTGAAACGTCAAATGACGCTCCTTGCCTTCCGAGCCCTGCTGTGCACCCAAACATTTGAGTTCCACCACATATGAGGTATCTGCGTACTCAGGAGAAATTGCACAATACATTTTATGGTGCAATTTTTCCTGATACCCTTGTGAAAAAAAAAGCTACCTGGTTGAAGTAACAATTTTGTGGTAAAAAAGTTTTTTTTTATTTTCACGGCTCAACTCTATTAACTTTTGTGAAGCCCCCAGAGGCTCAAAGTGCTCAATAAACATCTAGATAAATTCCATGAGGGGTCTAGTTTCCAAAATGGGGTCACATGTGGGGGAGCTCCACTGTTTCGGCACCTCAGGGGGTCTCCAAACGCAACATGGAATACGCTAATTATCCCAGACAATTTTGCGTTTGAAACGTCAAATGACGCTCCTTGCCTTCCGAGCCCTGCTGTGCGCCCAAACATTTGAGTTCCACCACATATGAGGTATCTGCGTACTCAGGAGAAATTGCACAATACATTTTATGGTGCAATTTTTCCTGATACCCTTGTGAAAAAAAAAGCTACCTGGTTGAAGTAACAATTTTGTGGTAAAAAAGTTTTTTTTTATTTTCACGGCTCAACTCTATTAACTTTTGTGAAGCCCCCAGAGGCTCAAAGTGCTCAATAAACATCTAGATAAATTCCATGAGGGGTCTAGTTTCCAAAATGGGGTCACATGTGGGGGAGCTCCACTGTTTCGGCACCTCAGGGGCTCTCCAAACGCAACATGGTGCGGCTAACGATTCCAGCTAATTTTCTGTTCAAAAAAGTCAAATGGCGCTCCTTCCCTTCCGAGTCCTGCCGTGCGCCCAAACAGTGGTTTTTCGCCACATATAAGGTATCTGCGTGTTCAGTAGAAATTGCCCAACAAATTTTGGGGGTTCATTTAATCCTTCTACCCTTGTGAATATGCAATATTTGAGGCTAAATTAACATTTTTGTTGCAAAAAGTAAAATGTTCATTTTTTCCTTCCACATTGCTTTAGTTACTGTGAAGCACCTGAAGGGTTAATAACCTTCTTGAATGTGGTTTTGAGTAGCCTGAGGGGTGCCGTTTTTGGAATGGTGTCACTTTTGGGTGTTCTGTGTCATGTAGACCTTTCAAAATCGCTTCAAATGTGATGTGGTCCCTAAAAAAAGTGGCTTTGTAAATTTTGTTGTAAAAATGAGAAATTGCTCATAAACTTTGAACCCCTATAACTTCCTTAAATTTTTTTTTTTTTTCCCAAAATTGTTCTGATGTAAAATAGACATGTGGGAAATGTTATTTATTAATTATTTTGTGTCATATGTCTCGTTGGTTTTAGAGCATAAAAATTCAAAGTTTGAAAATTACAAAATTTTCAAAATTTTCGCGAAATTTCCGTTTTTTTCACAAAGAAATGCAAAAAATATCGGCCTAAATTTACCACTAACATGAAGCCCAATATGTCACGAAAAAACAGTCTCAGAATCACCGGGATCCGCTGAAGCGTTCCAGAGTTATAACCTCATAAAGTGACACTGGTCAGAATTGCAAAAAATGGCCTGGTCTTTAGGGTCAAAATAGGCTTGGGGCTGAAGGGGTTAAGGGAGAACATAAAACCTAAGGCAGAATAAACACACCAGGATGGCTTGCAGACATTGTTTTTTCATGATAAATAGGCAAGAGAAGAGAAATCGCTGATCTGCTTTGCCCCAAAGTATAAAAATGGGCTGAGTGCTATGCTATTAAACACCAGAGAGCACTTGCCCGAGTTATATAGTATGTTTGTGTTAGCATGCCCATAAGCAGCATCAGGCAGCAGACTTGTACCATGTATCATTGTATGGTTTTCCATACCTCCCAACCGTCCCGGATACAGCGGGACAGTCCCTCTTCTGAGCCTTTGATCCCGGGTCCCGCCCGTGAAGCTGTTTATCCCGGGCTCCACCCACCCACTGTAGCCCCGCCTCGCTGTTTCTCCCTTCTATTCATTACAGAGCCGACCGCGCACCTACTCCTGTGACTGCTGCTGAGGTATGAATCACCCCCTGCAGCAGAGCGACCCCCCCTGCAGCAGAGCGACCCCCCCCTGCAGCAGAGCCCCCCCCCCCCCCTGCACCAGAGCCGACCCCCCCAGTCCCGGAGCCTGCGTTTGTCTGCAGCTGTTCTCTGATTCCCCGTGTGCGGCTTCTCACTGCTGCAGACACGCGGGGAGTCAGGAAGCTGAGGAGACCATGCAATCAGCACTTATCTCCTGCAGATAGCAGTGGCAATAACCTATGCAGAGTGACATCTGCAGGCTTCTATTAGCTTACCGATCAGTGGTCTCCTGCCTGTGGAGCAGAGCTGCTGGGTCCTAGCTTCCCAACAGCTTCAGCTCTGCTTTATCCTGGCTCCCCTACCAGTTAAAGGGAACATGTCAGCAGAAATTTCACAATAAAAGTAATAGATTCCCCTCTCCAGCTCCTGGGCTGCTTCTAGAAAGGTTCCTGTTGCTATTGTGCCCCCTTTGAGACCTACAAAAATACTTTATGAAGTCTTACCTTTTTGTATGCAAATGTGTTTTTATGGTCACGGGGGCGGGCTGTCTGGCGTCCGTTATTCCCCCTCCTGCCGCTTTACGCAGTCCCCCATTGCTCATTTACATACACAAGAACGCCTTCCTCATGTAACTGTCCTCCCGAAGATTTGCGCATGTGAACGCTTTTTCAGGTGATTGCGCAGGCACGAGATTATGGGCGGCGCTGTGATTGTCATCAACAGCGTTAACCAAGTACCCGCCCATAATCTCGTGCCCGCACTTTTCCCTCTGACTCCACCGTTATGCGCAAGTGCTGGCCATATGAACCATGTTACCTATTACTGCTTGCACGAGATTATGGGCGGGTACTTGGATGACTTTGCTGATGACAATCACAGCGCCACCCATAATCTCGCGCCCACGGTAATAGGTAACATGGTTCATATGGACAGTGCTTGCGCATAACGGTGGAGGCAGAGTGAGAAGCGCGGGCACGAGATTATGGGCAGGTACTTGGATGACGCTGCTGATGACAATCACACCGCCGCCCATAATCTCGCGCCCATGGTAATAGGTAACGTGGTTCATATGGCCAGTGCTTGCGCATAACGGTGGAGGCAGAGTGAGAAGCGCGGGCACGAGATTATGGGCGGGTACTTGGATGACGCTGCTGATGACAATCACAGCGCCGCCCATAATCTCGCGCCCATGATAATAGGTAACGTGGTTCATATGGCCAGTGCTTGCGCATAACGGTGGAGGCAGAGTGAGAAGCGCGGGCACGAGATTATGGGCGGGTACTTGGATGACGCTGCTGATGACAATCACAGCGCCGCCCATAATCTCGCGCCCATGGTAATAGGTAACGTGGTTCATATGGCCAGTGCTTGCGCATAACGGTGGAGGCAGAGTGAGAAGCGCGGGCACGAGATTATGGGCGGGTACTTGGATGACGCTGCTGATGACAATCACAGCGCCGCCCATAATCTTGCGCCCATGATAATAGGTAACATGGTTCATATGGCCAGTGCTTGCGCATAACGGTGGAGGCAGAGTGAGAAGCGCGGGCACGAGATTATGGGCAGGTACTTGGATGACGCTGCTGATGACAATCACAGCGCCGCCCATAATCTCGCGCCTGCGCAATCACCTCAAAAGCGTTCACACTTTGCACAGTGCTCAGTCCCGCGAGAGTGGCACTGGGCATGCACAAAACTTCAGGAGGACAGTTACATGAGGAAGGCGTCCTCATGTATGGAAATGAGCAATGGGGGACAGCGTACAACGGCAGGAGGGGGAATAACGGACGCCAGGCAGCCCGCCCCCGTGACCATAAAAACAGATTTGCATACAAAAAGGTAAGACTTCATAAAGTATTTTTTTAGGTCTCAAAGTGGGCACAATAACAACAGGAACCTTTCCAGAATGCAGCCCAGGAGCTGCAGAGGGGAATCTTTTATTTTTTTTGCTAAATTTCTGGTGACAGTTTCCCTTTAAAGGGAACCTATCAGGTGCAATCTGCACTCAGAGCCAGGAGCAGTTCTGGGTGTATATTGCTAATCCCTCCCTAACTGTCCCTGTATACGCTAGCATAGATAAAGGCATCTATAGAAAAAGTATTTTTAAAGAGCTTATATCTTATGCTAATTAGCGCGGGGACTAGTCCCAAGGGCGTTACTTCACTTGGCTAGTCGGCTCACATAGCGTATTAGTACTCACACAGGGGCGTAATAACATGCTAACATGCTATGCGAGCCGACTAACCAAGTGAAGTAACGCCCTTCGGACTAGTCCCCGCGCTCATTAGCATAAGATATAAGATCTTTAAAAATATTTGTTCTTGATCTCTTTATCTATGCTAGTGTATACAGGGACGGTTAGGCAGGGATTAGCAATATGTGCCCAGAACTGCTCCTGGCTCTGAGTGCATATTGCACCTGACAGGTTCACTTTAAAGGGAACCTGTCACCAGATTTGGGGCCTATAAGCTGCGGCCACCACCAGCGGGATCTTATGTACACATTCTAACATGCTGCATACCTCCCACCCGTCCCGGATACAGCGGGACTTTCACGCTTTACGTTATTTGTCCCGTTGCCACGGGCGGGACGGCCGGCTCCCGGGCTCCGCCCACCCACTCTCTCTCCGCCTCTCTGCTTTTCCCTCCTACCATCCTAGTAGACGTGGCATAGAGAGGAGCGCTGCCTGTGCTGCTGCTGGTACAGTAAACTAATCTCCCCAGCGCTGATTTCCCTCCCTCCCCCCTCACCCCCGGCCGGAGCCTGTCTGTGCGGTCGGCCGGCCGCCTGTCTGTGCGGTCGGCCGGCCGCCTGTCTGTGCGGTCGGCCCGCCACCTGTCTGTGCGGGCGCCCCCCTGCCGCCTGTCTGTGCGGGCGCCACCCGCCGCCTGTCTGTGCGGGCGCCCCCCGCCGCCTGTCTGTGCGGGCGCCCCCCCGCCGCCTGTCTGTGCGGGCGGCCCGCCGCCTCATTGTGCGGGCAGCCGGCCGCCTCTCTGTGCGGGCGGCTGGCCGCCTCTCTGTGCGGGCGGCCCGCCGCCTGTCTGTGAAGGCGGCCGGCCGCCTGTCTGTGAAGGCGACCGGCCGCCTCACTGTGCGGGCGACCGGCCGCCTCACTGTGGCTGCCTGCGTGTCCGTGCTGGAGGCCCGCCGGCTGCCTGCGTGTCCGTGCTGGAGGCCCGCCGGCTGCCTGCGTGTCCGTGCTGGAGGCCCGCCGGCTGCCTGCGTGTCCGTGCTGGAGGCCCGCCGGCTGCCTGCGTGTCCGTGCTGGAGGCCCGCCGGCTGCCTGCGTGTCCGTGCTGGAGGCCCGCCGGCTGCCTGCGTGTTTGTGCTGAATGGGTGTGGATGGGGAGTGGATATGGGCGTGACTGTGAAATGGGTGTGGTTAGGGGGCGTGGCCTAAAAATTTGCCGCGACGCGCTACGCGCGCCGCAAACTTTGTCCCTCTTTTCCTTCTTTAAAAGTTGGGAGGTATGGTTTTCTGATGACACTTTGCTCAAGTCATCGGACGGCTGCACCTTATTACGGGATGTATTGGTCCTGGCCAGGGAGAGTACAGTGGTATCATCACTACTGGTGCCAGCATCCTCCCCACAGTGCAGGATCCTGATTAGTGACAGCAGGCATCAATAATTTCATATTTTTATTGAATCTAGGCTGCTGTGTAATATTACATTTACCCCAGACAACACTGTTCAATTGGTATTCTGAAGCTTAAAAGATATTCCTTATTCACTTGATGGAGTGGGGGCTTATCATGTGCACCACCACTCCAATCATTCTTAGAGTTTGCTGAGCACAGTACTTGACTGATGTCCTATCAGTATGAGTGGAGCGACAGTGCATTGGGGTTCTTTAAAGTCCTGATTCTTGTAATCTGTGGGGGCCACAGTGGTAAGACTCTCAATGATCGAAAAGTTATCCCTTTGATACAAGATAACATTTAAGATTGAGAACATCCTTTTATGGGATATCATTCATAATGTGACAGTATTTTTGTGGCTTTATAACATCCTCTAACAGTTTTTCCTTCAGAATTACCCTGTATTTGGCTCCATCCATCTTCCCATCATCTCTGACCAGCTTTCATAGCCCTGCTGAAGAAAAGCTTCCAAACAACAAGATGCTGCAACCACTATTTGTGACAGTGGGATTGGTGTTTCCAGGGTAATGTGCAGTGGGTTTTTTTCGCCACAATTAGGGTTTTGCATTTACCTCAAAAAGTTTTTTTTTTGGTCTCATCCGAGTAGAGCACCTTATTCCATATGCCATGTAGAGAACACAGCGAGCATATTGAAGTTAGTGTTGAGGTCAGATGATACCAAAGTAGAACATTTTCGGGATAAATTGAAAACAGTATGTGTGGCGGAAAAGTAACACTGCACATCACCCTGAAAATATCATCCACCATCACACATGCTAGTGGCTGCATCCTGCTGTGGGGAGGCTTATTCTCAGCTTTGACAGGGAAGCTGATCAGAGTTGATGGGAAGATGGATGATGCCAATAGAGGGCAATCCTGGAGGATAATCTGTTCGAGACTGCAAAAGACTTGAGACTGGAACATAAGTTTATTTTCTATCAGGACAATGACCATAAGCATACAACTGGAGCTGCAATGGATGGTTTAGATCAAAACATATCCATGTGTGGGACTGTCCCAGTCACAGTCCAGACCTAAATCACATTGGGAATCTATGGCAAGATTTATAGACGCCATTCACAGACGCTCTCCATCCAATCTCACTGATCGAGAGCTCATGTGCAAAGAAGAATGGGCAAAATGTCATCTCTAGATGTGCAAAGCTGGAAGAGACAAACCCTAAAAGACCTTCAGCAGTAATTGCAATGAAATGTTGTCCTACAAAGAATTGGTAGGGAAGCGGGAAGAGGGAAGAGGGAAGCGGGAAGCGGGAAGCGGGGGGGGGGGGGTCTGGGGCTGAATATAAATGCACTTTACAATTTTCAGATTTATTTTTTTGAAAATATTTATAAAACCATGTGTTATTTCCTATACACTACACAAATGCAGTACATGTTATATTTTGCTAGTACATCATATAAAACCACATTAAAATATATTGACATTTCTGGTTGGAACCTGAAAAAATGTGGAAAACTTCACTGGGTATGAATACTTTTTCAACACACTGCAGTACAATGCACATTGTTGTGAAGTATTGCTGTGTCAGTAATACTGTGTTTCCCTGAAAATAAGACCTCCCCAAAAATAAGACCTAGCAGAAGTTTTCAGGAAGGCCTATATATAAGGCCTAAAATACACTTCCGCAAAAAAACGTACGTGTCTCATGGTCCTTTCTTCGGGTCCATGTTACGCTTTTTAGGGGAGTTTCTCCGGTACGTATGGCATTTGGGTGATGGCGTATGCGAGCCGTGTGTGCGTGTGGAATGTTCGTATTGACATAAAATACGTACGTGTGCTGTCCGTGTGCTGTCCGTTTTTAAAGGCCCGCATTCTTACCCAATTAAAGATTTTAATCATTCATCATGAGATCCTGGTGTTGTTGTTTGCTTTCAATTGTCCTGATAGATTGGAAACAAGTGTTTCAGATTTCGTGATGAAAAACGGACACGGACGATACGTGCTGAACACGGACATACTCCGTGTGCGGTCCGTGCAGGCACGGACCCATAGACTAAAGCGGGTCCGTGCCTGCGTGCTGCCGGCCAAAAATGGACATGTCGTCCGTGTAGAAAAGAGCACACACGTACTTACGACACGGACACACGTTCCGTGTGATTTTACGTGTGTGTGCCATCTACCTTTGAATAACATGGGTCTCCGTGTGTACGTGTCTCCGGTACGTGCAAACACGTACCGCACACATACGAAAAAAACGGATGTGTGTTGCGGGTCCAAGACATCACCCCGAAAATAAGACCTAGTCGCGGTTCAATAAGTGTCCATGCAGCTAAAAAAGTTAAAGACACTGCAGGACACTTCATTATAGAAATCAGACACCCCCAGAAGAAAGTAGACAGAGGAGAAAAGACCCTGCTAATATACTCACTAGATGCCGACCGCGAGCAGTGGAATGCATCAAGGACCTGCAGTGGAACAGACACATCATATCACCCACACATCAGATCACACACAATCACACATCCAACGATATCGATTGCTTCTTGGCGGCTTAAGGACCTGTGATGCTGTGCACTGTGCAGTGGAGCTTCCAGGACCTGCGGGTTGAAGCATCATGTGACGCTATGCACTCTGCTTTGGAGCTTCCAGGACCTGCAGGTGCAATGCATCATATAGAGCAGAGAGTCCCCTGCTGGCCAGAAGCTAGTGGTATCACTGGATGTGGTAAGTGTGTGCGCGCGCGGTTGTATGTGCGATATGTGGTGTGTGTATGCAATCTGATGTGTGAGTGTGTGCATGTGTGTGTGATCTGATGTGTTAGTGTCAGCCATAAGCAGGGGAGAACGGCATGCAGCTTACCTGCAGGCAGCGCCCGCTGGTAATTGCAGGAGGACCTGGGAGCCACGTAGACGCCTGGGGTCTGCTAAGTATGACGATCCTGGGAAGGCGATCTGCATGTTTTGGAGGGTAAACTTACCCAAAACCATGTCTCCCTGGAAATAAGCACTCCCCCGAAAATAAGACCTAGTGCTTATTTCGTGGAAAAAAAATATAAGACAGTGTTTAATTTTTGGGGAAATAAGGTAGGTTTATTAAGAAAACAGTGATGGAGGGGAAATGTTAGATGGTGGGCACCATTACAACCCTTTGTCAATTTGGATTGTTTTACGTGAAGCATCCATTTTGTTATGAAAGGAGGCACTAAAGGGAGCACCCTCTTCCATTTACATCTCACACATAGGATTGTTCAAACTAAGAATATAGATGACAAGACTGAATTGACAAGATACTGCATGATATCATTGTGCATGTGTCACGTATAAAACTTTAAAGCAAAATTCAACATTTTAATATTTTATTATTTAGATATTTTCCACATATTATTTGTTTTCATGTACTGAATTAAAACATATTACAAAGCTTTGTTCTTTGTAAGCTACAATTAGAGTGAGTATAACTGAGAAACTGAGTTTTCAGTGGCTTAACCAAAATGTGTACATTTGTGACTAGGCCAATTCCTCACTCCCTTATTACATTTGTGCCAGGGATTGGCATTACAGATGAGCAGACCTATAGAAATTAATTTTGGCGGGTTCAGACAGACTTTAAACTTTGGTTTGAGACCCAGACTTGACCTGAACCCCAATGGAGGCCACTAATTCGGCAGTTCGCGTCTCCGTCTACATGCAGCCAATGGTAATTAGATCATTTTGAGAATTGGGTGGGCAGGGTTTTTCCCTTTTTTTTTGGTGCACATTACACCTCATAATGCTGTTGTTACCCCTAATGTTAAGCATTCAAACACTACAAACGGCTCCCACTGGGCTGAGCCCCGAGCATACCGGAGCACAGCGATGCTCATATGAGTAGTCAGTAATTTTTTTTTTTAGTAAAGTCTGTGTTCGGTACGAACACCAAACTTAACTTTTCAGGTTTGCTCATCTCTAAGGCCTGCTTCACACATCGATGAAAAACACAAACATTTTTCACTGACATGTTAAAAACGCATATGTCCCTCCATGTGCCGTGATTCATGGCACACGTGGGTTGTCCATGTGTAATCCGTGAGATGTGATCCGTCATCCGTGATAGCACATTGACATATACTCAACTGTCCTCGCTCGTTCTGTCCATGGTGCTGAACTCTTTGGTTCTGCTGTGTTTCCGCCCTCTCTACAGCCACTTCTGGTTCGGCTGTGGCTGCATACATGAATATGCATGAGAGTAAGCAGCCAGCTCCGAAGCAGCAGCCAGCAGAGGCCGGAGAGAGCGTGGCTGGAGAAGGTGAGTTAAAAATGCTTTTTCTTTTCAATGTCCGTGTTTTTCTGGTACGTGTTTCATGGACCACACCATAGTGTGGTCTGTGGAACATCAGTGATGCCAGAAAAAGACGGACATGTCTCCATGTGGCAATCACGGACACGCGTGTACGTCACACAGAGGCACAGTCAGTAAAAAATTACTAATGTGTGCGCAGAGCCATTGATTATAATGGGTCTGTGTATGTCCGTGATTCTGGTATGTATAAACACTAGCACATACATACCAGAATCACTGACGTCTGAAAGAGGCTTTATTGGCATTTTTTTGTAATGTCTTCCAATGCCCTATTATATAATTTAACACCTGTTACTCAACAATATATACAGTAGATGAAGACATGCATGCTACATGGTAGTGTGACGTCCTGGCAAAATCAGGTAGTCACAGATAGTCCCCCGCATAACACCTTCCCTCATTAGGCAACACACAGCCAACCTAAAACCCTAGTCACCCCCCCTTAGGGGAAGATAGACACACCAGTGGGCGTGACCAGGTGGTTGGACACGCCCATCCAAGGGTCTAAACAGCCCGGGGCTGAAAAACAAGCAGTCTAGTCTCGTTTGTAGTTCAGTTTGGAGAGGAGTGTGGGCTGGAGCTAAGTGTAGCTCCAGCAGGTGAAGTTCAAGTTGAACGGTGCCAGGGTTGGAGCCCTGGTGCCTTGGCTAGGAGGCAGACGGTGGTCTCCGTCAGCAGGAGACAGGAAGATGGCTCGGCAGAACCGAGGTGGACCGGGACAGGGTTGTAGCTCGCCGGTACTGACACGGGGAACCGACCTGGAAACCATAGCACAAAGGGGGATACTCGGACCCTGAAGCCAGAAACGTAAACAAGTGGACTGGTTAATTCACCGATTGAGGCCAGGCCTAGAGGTCTTGTCCCCCCCAAAGTCCCTCATAGAAGACAACAGCCCACTGATAGGGATAAGAGGTCACCGCCAGGGCCCTTAGATCCCACGGGCCAGCGTCTGCGGGCACAGCTCCTTAGGCCACATCCAGCTGGGAGCGGACTCCTAAGTTCCAGACTAGGAAGTCCACCTTACACAAAACAGTGCAGAGGAAAAGGATAGAGACCACCAGCCGGGTGGGGGACCCGAAACAAACATTCGCCTGCTGTCGCTATACCCTGCACCAGAGCCAGTGGGTCCCGAGGTCACCATCCCTACCCACGGAGAGGTTAACATCTTGCTGCCACTACATCTCCCCTGGGTGCCCCAAGCAGCAGCGGTGGTGTCCCAACTCACTACGCATCGTGGGTCACGTGGGTCACGTCACAAACTTAATACGGCCTAGCCCGTACATCTACACCCCCCCATTAATTCGGCATGTCCGCTAGACCCCCGGGTCCGGAGACCCTCGAGCCACCACCACCCCTGAAGGCCTGGACCCGAGCAGCGCCGGCTGCTGGCACGGGGGCGGCACAGTAATACAGGCTAATCCCTTTTTTCCCTAATTATTTGGATTGTGCAGTCGCTCTTTTGCATTGCTAAAAGTCAATGAGCCATCTATGTGGAAGCTAAAACAAAAACTGACCAGCACCTCCTAACATAAAGAAGCTAGTGTGAATAGGTGTAAACTGCTATGACTTTTACAAACAAAGGCATATGTGATATATATTAGGTATATTGTCCCATCAAAGAAGAGTACACCTTCTTGTGTCTGGTGGGTTCTCATGAATTGGCGGCCATTCTTTGATCTAAGTACCTTCATTTCATAACTATATTCTATATAGCAGTAATGCCCTTTTAATGTCATATTTTTCCATTCATATGTTGCACCCATCTATCTTTCGCAATGCTCCCACTAAATGAAGAAAATGTAAATAATCCATTCAAAGTAGAAATAAATGGGAATATAAGGTCAGTTTAATTTCTTTGGATTAATATTATTATTTTTGACAACTGTATTACATAATTTAAAGAAAAAGTATTTCAGATAGGAATTAACATATAGATATTTTCCCTTACGTTATCTTACAAAAAAAATAAAAATTTAAAAAATGTTATGTTGGTTGTTCTAATAGAAATCTGTGGGGAGTTAGTTTATGAGAATAAAACTCTATCATCACCATTAATACATTATCATGATCCTCTTATGTGTACATTCCTGCATACTAATGGCATAAATTGTGTAAGTAAATTTAGAAATCCATTGGGGTTATACATTATATTTGAATTATCTCTGCATTTTATTTAATTTACATAAATATTACATTATAAGCTTATTCCATTTGCTATTGAAATTTAAACCTCCCAATTATTAAGGAATTAGCTGACAAATAGCACATCTTTATCCTTATGCTTGGAACCATATTTGTATTCTCACATCCATATCCTCAAGACTCCTTTACCGTACATAGTGTACATTTTAGACAAAGGATAATTAATCAAGCACATAATCAAAGTAGAATAATTACTGATGTAATTAATTTGTAGTTCATGTGCTCCTCTAGGAGTATTCTTTTATAATATTATTAAAGGGCTTCTGGGACACTTGTAGTGTCTAAATAGACAATGTTAGGAGACATATGTGGTGTGATTTGTATGGTGTGATGCATTCAATGTATAATACATGTAGATATAAATCAGAAACAGATTATGCGAAAATTATGGACTTTTTTAAGGCTTTGTTCACATCAAATTTAAGACATCAATTTAGTGACTATAGTGTCATAAAACTCTTATCCAAGACTTATGCATATATACAGTATATATGCAGTTGTATAAAGTATATCTAGCATTAACCAGCTGTATAAAAACACAGTATTCTTTATAATACATAGCAATTCATGGGATACATTCTTTGCCAGGCCTTCAGTATGGTCTTCAACGGGCTCTCTTTTGTTGGGTGGAGGTCAGGGCCCTTATATTTTCATAGAATTTAAGGTTGAAAGAAAACACGTCTATCAAGCTCAACCTACAATGTATCATGTTGATCCAGAGGTAGTCTAATGTGCCTTGACTCTAATTGCCCCATAATATGGCAAAAATGATTCCCAGACTCCAAATATGACAAACAGACTAGTTTCCTGAATTAATGTCTAATCATTGAACCTA
This sequence comes from Anomaloglossus baeobatrachus, assembly GCF_048569485.1. Lineage (NCBI taxonomy): Eukaryota > Metazoa > Chordata > Amphibia > Anura > Aromobatidae > Anomaloglossus > Anomaloglossus baeobatrachus. The sequence goes on along the minus strand of NC_134359.1, from coordinate 206,906,927 downwards.
CCACCTATATTTAAAGAAAGTTATCCAGGCTCTCCTGTTATTTTTCTAGTATCTCAACAATTACAACATCATGTGTGCAGAGAGTTCCAAAATCTCATTTCTCTTACAGTAAACTTTGAAATCGATTGGGGTTATTGGCTTTGCAATAGTTTAAATACACGCTGAGCGAAAAAACCCAAATAGAAAAATAATATATAGCCAAAATTAAGGTGTAAATGTTTAACTCTTTGTAATAAAATCATGATTAAAAGACGTACAAACCAGGAGCGCCACATAGTCTGCAGTGTTGAGCCACCCGCCTAGTGTTCGAGTTTGGTTCGGTTCGTCGAACGGCGAGTTAATTCGTCAAACACCTTCAAACCCCATTGAAAAGAATGGCAGGCAAACACAAACACATGCAAACACATTATACATATACACATACAGTTAATAAACATTTCCATTATAACAGGTCCCCGCGATGTGTCCTGCACTCTGTCTCCCGCCGCTTTTCCTTCTGATCATCGCTGAGCCCTCCCGGTAACCAGCACTGATGATAGGACCTTCCATGACGTCGTCATAGCATGTGACCAGTCACGTGTCTATTATCTCATTGACTACAGACTGGTCACATGGCTAGACTTCATGCTAGGTCCTGTCAGTGCATCTCTCCGGTACGTGGTGCTGGTTTGAGCATCTCCGTGTACCGGCGAGATGCTTGGGCACATGCTTGACTCCCCGTTCCTGCATGTTGGCGCTCTTTAGAGAGTCAGCCCACATGCAGGGACTGGATGTCACAGCCGGTGAATAGCGGCACCGGGAATCAGTTGGTCAGAGATCAACGTTGCTATAGTAACCCACCTGTCAGATTACTATAGCAACGGTGGCAGCGGTGACAACACCGCTTACAACCCGCAACCTCTGCTCACTCACTGAGTGATTAGACTGCATGTGAGCAGCAGCGTCTTCCTCCCATGCAGTGCTGTCTGATGTAGCAGGATACATGGGTTGAAGGAAAAAGAAGCCAGAAAACTAGGATCTTTGAGGGGTGAGATGGAGTAATAAACATGGAGTCTCTAAGTGTATCTGTGTATTTATTTCTATTAAAGTATTTTTACTCTGTGTGGTGTCTTTTTTTTAACCCTTTATTGGAGATTCTTAATGGCCTGGTCAAACTTGCCTGACATTAAGAATCTCTGGCTTAATACCAGCTAGTAAAACAAAGCTAATATTAACCCTTTATTACCCAGCAAGCCACCCGGTATCAGGGCTACTGGAAGAGTTGGATACAGCGCCAGATGATGGCGCTTCTATGAAAGCGCCATTTTCTGGGGCGGCTGCAGACTGCAATTCACAGCAGAGGGGCCCAGAAAGCTCGGGCCAACCTGTGCTGCAGATTCAAATCCACAGCTGCCTAGTTGTACCTGGCTGGACAAAAAAATGAGTTTTTTTTTAAAATTATTTCATGAAACTCATGAATTAAGTAAAAAAAGGGCTTCCCTATATTTTTAGTTCCCAGCCGGGTACAAATAGGCAGCTGGGGGTTGGGGGCAGCCGTACCTGCTTTCTGTACCTGGCTAGCATACAAAAATATGGCGAAGCCCACGTCATTTTTTTGGTGGGCAAAAAACTCCTGCATACAGTCCTTGATGGATGCAAAAAGGAGGGGAGCCAGCACTGCTTATGAGTGGCATGCAACAATGAGAAAGGAAAAAGTGTAATATTCACAAATTCATTCCTACTGTAACAATTGAATGAGATTTTTGGCAAATAATTGATCAATGAAATCTCATTGAATTGTTACAGTAGGAATGAATTTGTAAATATTACACTTTTTATTTCTTCATTGTTGCATGCCATTCCTAAGCAGTGCTGGCTCCCCTCCTTTTTCGTTTACTGGTCAGGTGGTTGACCGCAACCATGCTGTGCACGCCCAGTGTGGTTTGCAAATTCCTTCTGTCGCCATCAAAATTCAGTTTGGTGCTTGTTCACACACAGCCACCGCCTCCTGCTCCACAGGCATCATTATTTAAACACCATCTGCCTGAACCTTGTTCCGCCCTCATCCATGTTTACTGGTCTGGCACTGTGAGGGCCAGTCCTGACATTGTGCTGGTGTGTGTGGTTCTGCCAGACACACTGGCACCTGGACTGCCTTTATTTGCGGTTGTCAGTCCTTGCAGCATGGGAGCGGTTTAGACATGTCTCGGGTAAGTGGTGTTTTCATATGGTCCTGCTCATTATATGAGACCTTATGGTACTGTAAGGGGTGGGCAGACCCCTTACAAGGAGGTGCAGTTTCCCCCTGAAGATACCTCACTCTGGGGTAGTTACTGTTGATGTTATTAATAAACATGTTTTTACTGTGCAGTGGGTTTTCCCCTAGAGCCCGGGTGGGACGGCTGTCCCCATAGAAACAGGGCAGGAGAGAGGAGGAGCCGGCAGCTTAGAGAGCGAAGTGTGTGTGTGTTGAAGTCAGTTGATTCCGGGACGGGGGAGAAGGAACAGCCAGGGGCAGAGTGTGGAGCTGAGTGGGCAGAAAGAAAGAAAGAAAGAAGGGAAGAAGAGAAGAAGTGTCCTCAAGGGTGAAGCAGAATTGGTGTGGGTCCAGTCTGTGTTAGCCGGAGTGGGAGCCTAGGTGAAGTGGAGTAGCCGGGCACATCCCCACTAGAGGAGACAACAAGGAAAGATTTCCCCGGACAGGAATTGTGACCGTGCGCTACAAAATCCGTGCATTGAGCTGTCTGTGAAACTCTGTGCAATAAAGATGTCGTCTGGTTTATCTGATCCCTGCCTGAAGAGTCTTCCTGCGGCTGAAAGTATGCTCTTTTACACCACACTCTGCCCCACAGAACAATGCCCTGTCCCAGTAGTGATGGCGGAGCCGGGGGTTGGCCTGAGAGAAAAGGGGGCCACGACTTCAAGCCCCGAGGCACCCCTGGCACCCCGTTACATGTGGCGTAGTCGGCAGGATCCGGATTATATGCAAGGGGTCCCGATCCAAGAAGATGGAGACCAAGTAGTGCCTAAGGCGTTGGACCAGGCACAAGACAGCGGTAAGATGGCCGCCGTCTTCACGAGTACAGCGAGCGCGCGAAGAATTGGCGCCAAACGAAAGACCCTGAGTTGGAAGGCGAAGAAAAAGAAGTACAGAGTACGCCGTCCAAAGAGGGGAGGTGCTGGCCCTAGGATGTTACTGAAAACATGTGGAGAGGGTGGCAGTACAGAGAAAAAGAAGAGTCGCCTATGCTGGGTCGATTTAATGTGTGAGACTGGGGGTGGAGCGTATACAAGAGCGGGAAAAGAAGGCCCGCCTCCACCTTCCCCAGCATCTCCACCATTCCCGGCGCCATTACAGGAAGGTCTGCAAGAGATCGGATGGGAAGAGTGTCAGTACCGGAGACGTACACAGCAGAGACCGGTGCTGGCTGAGATTTCCCGGCCGAGAAACACGCTGGCGGTGTCGCCAGAAGTCATGACAGGACTGAGTGCTGACCCAGACAAGGGGACACTGGCGGTGTTAGCGATCCAACAGAGTATGGTCACACACCCGGTGATCGTCGTGGGTAGTCCCCGTCCGTCCCGTTCAGCGACCCCGTCACCCCCGTCGGGGGTTGAAGAGGCAAAACCGGAGACAGAGGCGCCAGAACCACCAGTCAACTATGAACCGTTCCGGAGGCTGCGCCGCTTGCCAGGTCAGTCCCTTTCCAATTATGTGAGGGCTCAGCGGGCCGAATGGCAGCGCGCTTACCATCCTGAGTGACCTGTAACGACCGGAGGTGATGGACATGTTCGTGTTGAAGACCGGTGTTGTTAAAGAGCCGGAAAAGTTCCACAGTTTGCAACCATGTTTAAGTTACCGAGCCCGGAAGGAGCCTGATGCTGGACTGAGCCAGGGGCTCCCTCCGTGATGTTAAGGAAGACTTTATTGTTTGTCCTCCTATCTACTAAGACCGGGAGTGCTGCAAAAGCCTCCGGGCAGAAGACCAGCAAAGACCGGGAGTGCCTGCTGAAGGCCTCCGGGCACACTGCCTACAAAGACCGGGAGCTCCCAGGAGGGACTCCGGGCGCAGAACTTGGGCGCTCAGTGGTTGACTTTGTTTATGAAGGTTTTAACGTTTTATCCAAAGTTTGCCTTGCTGCTAAATTGTGTTTTACAGGTTCGAGCCTTGCCGGGAGGCTTAGGCTTAAAGAGGGGAGGAATGTAAGGGGTGGGCAGACCCCTTACAAGGAGGTGCAGTTTCCCCCTGAAGATACCTCACTCTGGGGTAGTTACTGTTGATGTTATTAATAAACATGTTTTTACTGTGCAGTGGGTTTTCCCCTAGAGCCCGGGTGGGACGGCTGTCCCCATAGAAACAGGGCAGGAGAGAGGAGGAGCCGGCAGCTTAGAGAGAGAAGTGTGTGTGTGTTGAAGTCAGTTGATTCCGGGACGGGGGAGAAGGAACAGCCAGGGGCAGAGTGTGGTGCTGAGTGGGCAGAAAGAAAGAAAGAAAGAAAGAAGGGAAGAAGAGAAGAAGTGTCCTCAAGGGTGAAGCAGAATTGGTGTGGGTCCAGTCTGTGTTAGCCGGAGTGGGAGCCTAGGTGAAGTGGAGTAGCCGGGCACATCCCCACTAGAGGAGACAACAAGGAAAGATTTCCCCGGACAGGAATTGTGACCGTGCGCTACAAAATCCGTGCATTGAGCTGTCTGTGAAACTCTGTGCAATAAAGATGTCGTCTGGTTTATCTGATCCCTGCCTGAAAAGTCTTCCTGCGGCTGAAAGTATGCTCTTTTACACCACACTCTGCCCCACAGAACAATCCCCTGTCCCAGTAGTGACGGCGGAGCCAGGGGTTGGCCTGAGAGAAAAGGGGGCCACGACTTCAAGCCCCGAGGCACCCCTGGCACCCCGTTACAGTACAATAATAATTTATAATATAGTGTTAGGGTCCACCCTATAGAGATTTGCCATGACGGGGCAAGGGGGGCTCAAATCATTGATCAATCATTTGCAAAAAATCTCATTGAATTGTTACAGTAGGAATGAATTTGTGAATATTACACTTTTTATTTCTTCATTGTTGCATGCCATTCATAAGCAGTGCTGGCTCCCCTCCTTTTTAGTCCTGGATGGAGTATGCTGAGCCTTGTAGTTCTGCAGCTGCTGTCTGCTCTCCTGCATACACTAGTGAAAAGAGCATGCTGAGCCTTGTAATTCTGCTCCCCTGTCTCTCCTTCCAGCATAGAGTCCTGGATGCAGCATGCTGAGCCTTGTATTTCTGCAGCTGCTGTCTGCTCTCCTGCATACACTAGTGGATGAAGTATGCTGAGCCTTGCAGTTCTGCTCCCCCTGCCTCTCCCTCCAGCATACAGTCCTGCCTGGATGGAGGATACTGAGCCTTGTAGTTCTGCAGCTGCTGTCTCCTCTCCTCCATACAGACAGACAGCAGACAGCAGCTGCAGAACTACAAGACTCAGCATACTCCATCCAGGACTGTATGCAGGAGTTTTTTGCCCCCCTAAAAAATTATGTGGGCTTTCACCATGTTTTTGTATGCTAGCCAGGTACAGCAGGCAGCTACGGGCTGCTCCAACTCCCAGCTGCCTATTTGTACCCGGCTGGGAACCAAAAATATAGGGAAGCAGATTTTTTTTTAATTATTTCATGAATTTCATGAAATAATTAAAAAAAAAAAATGACGTGGGCTTCGCCCAATTTTTGGGTTCAGCCAGGTATAACTAGGCTTTTGGGAATTGGAATCCGCAGTGCAGGGTGCCCAAGCTTTCTGGGCACCCCTGCTGCGAATTGCAGTCCGCAGCCGCCCCAGAAAATGGCACTTTCATAGAAGCGCCATCTTCTGTCGCTTTATCCAACTCTTCCAGCTGCCCTGGTGACAGGTGGCTCGCTGGGTAATAATGGGGTTAGGGCTAGCTGTATATTGTCAACTGGCCTTAAGCCCAAAATTCATGGTGTAACGCCTATATTAGACATGGCTACCATTAATTTCTAGTACAGATTAAAAAAAACACAATATACAGAAAAATATTTTTATTAGAAATAAAACACAACACAATTAGTGACTCCATCTTTATTGAAATAAAGAACCCCCCTCCGCAGTAATCCTGGGTCAAGGGTCCCGCGCCGTCCAATCCGGATCCAGTATCATCTGATTTGTTTGCTGGAAGTCAAAGCGATTAGATAATGTGTCAGGTTCAAGGGCCTGAATCACATGACACAGCAGCTGATTGTATAAACGGCTTTTATACAATCAGCTGATGTATCAGTGCAAAAAAAAAATTACACACTTCTGTGCAGACTCCTGTCCAACAGCAGCAGCTGATAGTTTAGCCGGTAGGGCGGTAAAAAGCCGGCCTAACCACTCAACTTATAGTGTCAGCTGATTCCGTCAGGTGACCGCATCAGCTGATCATCGCCAGGTCTGAGAGAGAGAGACAAGAAAAAGAAATGAGAGAAAAACTAGAGAGAGAAAAGAGAGAGAAAAGAGAAGAGAGAGAGAGGGGAGAGAGAGAAGAGAGAGGAGAGAGAGAGAAGAGAGAGGGGAGAGAGAGGAGAGAGAGAGGAGAGAGGAGAGAAAAGAGAGAGGGAGAGAGAGAGAGAGAGAGAGGAGAGAGAGGACAGAGAGGAGAGAGCAATGCAGCCTCATTCCGTGAACTGCTCCGATTTTAGAGGTGTGTCCCTCGGCTCACAGCTGATGTCCAGCTCCTCCCCTCAGTGCATAATTAAATTAAATTATAATTATAAATAAATAATAATTATAAATAAATTAAATTCTTTACCAGGATGGCTGGGACTCGAACTCGAAAACTAATTCTCCTTAGGCAGTAGCTCTATCCATTAAGCCACTGCCTCTAACAGAAAGTGTAAGGAGATTTGGTAATCTTGACCTCTGTATTGCACTTGAGAATCCAGAAGTGGATTATTCAGCTACAAAGAGGAGAGAGAGAGAGAGAAAGAGGGAGGGAGTGCGAGAGAGATAGAAGGTGGGGGGGGGGGGGAGAGGAAAAGAGAGAAAAAAGAGAACAAGAGAGAGAGAAAAAGAGAAATAGAGAGAATAAGAGGGAAAAAGAGAGAACAAAGAGAGAGAGAGAAATAGAGAGAAAAATAGAGAACAAGAGAGAGAGAAAAAGAGAGAGCAAAAAGAGAGAGAGGGAGAGAGAGAGAGGAGAGAGAGAGGAGAGAGCAATGCAGCCATTTTTTTTTTCTTGTCTTCCTTCCCTAAGCGCGCGCGTGTAGTGGGGCAGGCCAGCATGTCAGGCAATCCCAGACACACACACAGCTAAGTGGACTTTTAGCCAGAGAAGCAACGGCATGTGTGATAGGATGTCCATGTCACATGTCCCTGCATTATAAAAACGAGTATCTGACCGTCCGGACGCCATTATCTCTTCTGCGTCTGGGTGTCAGTCACTGCTGGCATAGCTCCTGTCTCCGATACTGCTGTGTACGCTCTATACACAGCGCTATACAGAATAGGGATAGAAGTTTCTATTAGTCCTTTTAAGGGCTAACACCAGCAGGGTCAGAGCCATAGGTGACAGTCAGGGCCGTGAAAACAGATTTTAACAGCTACACAAGATGACAGCGTCTGTGTAGCTAAGGTCAGGGATTTCCTCGCTGCATTTCCCCATTAGGAGGGATAGAAAGGGAGGCTTCCTTTCCTGTACCCAGACCCACAACCCTGCCACTGTACCCTCCTGCCCTTTGCACACTCAAACTCATTGTTACTAAGCCATTATACTAGCAAACACTGAGGAAACTTAGTGGCATCCTAAATGAGGCTGTTGGACCTCTGTATTGTCACACTAGTGCAAAGATATTTGCAGCACGTCTGCCTGCATTGCACACTCAAACTGAGGAAACTTAGTGGCATCCTAAACGTGGCTGTTGTACATCTGTATTGTCCCACTAGTGCAAAGATATTTGCAGCACGTCTGGCTGCATTGCACACTTAAACTCATTGTTACTAAGCCATTATACTAGCAAACACTGAGGAAACTTAGTGGCATCCTAAAAGTGGCTGTTGGACTTCCATTAGTGCCCCACTGGTGCCAAGCTATTTCTAGCACCTCTGCATGACACCCTCCTGCTCTGTTTTTAATAAGCTATAATGATAGCAAAAAATGCTGCCATTTAGTGGCATACAAGAAGTGGCTGTTGTACTCCATTAGTGCCCCACTGGTGCAAATCTATGTGCAGCACCTCTGCATGACACCCTCCTGCTCTGTTTTTAATAAGCTATAATGATAGCAAAAAATGCTGCCATTTAGTGGCATAGAAGAAGTGGCTGTTGTACTCCATTAGTGCCCCACTGGTGCAAATCTATGTGCAGCACCTCTGCATGACACCCTCCTGCTCTGTTTTTAATAAGCTATAATGATAGCAAAAAATGCTGCCATTTAGTGGCATACAAGAAGTGGCTGTTGTACTCCATTAGTGCCCCACTGGTGTAAATCTATGTGCAGCACCTCTGCATGACACCCTCCTTCTCTGTTTTTAATAAGCTATAATTAGTGATGAGCGAGTACTAAAAAGCTCGGGTGCTCGAAGCTCGGGCCGAGCCTCCCAAGATACTCGTGTACTCGGCCCGAGCACCGAGCCCAATGTTATCCTATGGGAGACCCGAGTATTTTTGTGAAATAACCCCCCGGCAGCATGTAGAAACCCTAAAAATGTCACAAAAGTCTCAGAAGAGTGCTCAAATGACATGGCATCAGCATGGGGAAGACCCCTTGAAGCATTTATCACTCAAAAGTCACAGCTCTGAACAATTTTGTCCGAGTTTTACGCCATTTTTACGGACTCACCAGAAAACCTTCCAAAATGACACCAAAATGAATTTTCATTGCGGAAATGTTAAGGGCACATACCCAATAGTGAGATAGAGCTGGTGTATGTTACTTTTTGAGATTAATACATGAAAGATTTTACATGAAAACCTTGTGTGGCACTCCGATGTCCAAAACGCACGTTTTGTGCTTTTTACTAGCGATGTCGGTCATTTTTTTTTTTTTATTCTATCTCCCTCAGTCCGTCGGTCTGTCTCTCTCTGTCTTGTCTGTCCCCCTCTCACAGTCTGTCGGTCAGTTCCCCCCCCTCACTCTTACTTACCGTTCCCCGATCACTGCCGCGGCGCTGCACAGCTGTTCAAACTCCGGTGGCTTTTCCTCTTTTGAAAAAGCCGGCCGCTCATTAATCAATCTCCTATTCCCTGCTTTCCTGCTTTTCGGCGCCTATGATTGGTTGCAGTGAGACACGCTCCCACACTGAGTGACAGCTGTCTCACTGCACCCAATCACAGCAGCCGGTGTGTGTATACTGTGCAGTGAAATAAATAATTAAATAATTAAAAAAAACGGCGTGCGGTCCCCCCAATTTAAATACCAGCCAGATAAAGCCATACGGCTGAAGGCTGGTATTCTCAGGATGGGGAGCTCCACGTTATGGGGAGCCCCCCACCCTAACAATATCAGTCAGCAGCCGCCCAGAATTGCCGCATACATTAGATGCGACAGTTCTGGGGCTGTACCCGGCTCTTCCCGATTTACCCTAGTGCGTTGGCAAATCGGGGTAATAAGGAGTTAATGGCAGCCCATAGCTGCCACTAAATCCTAGATTAATCATGTCAGGCGTCTCCCCGAGATTCCTTCCATGATTAATCTGTAAATTACAGTTAAAAAACACACACGCCCGAAAAATCCTTTATTAGAAATAAAAAACACTAACAAAGTCCCTCATTACCAATTTATTAACCCCGACAAACCCTCCATGTCCGGCGTACTCCACAGTCCTCCAGCGTCGCGTCCAGCTCTGCTGCATGGAAGTGACAGGAGCTGCAGAATACACCGCCGCTCCGGTCACCTCCACGCAGCTAATGAGATGAGTATAGCGATCAGCTGAGCTGTCACTGAGGTTACCTGGATCCAGCGGTGGATGCAGCGGTGGCCGCGGGTAACCTCAGTGACAGCTCAGCTGATCGCGCTACTCACCGCCGCTCCAGTCAGCTCCATGCACCAACTGAGGTGAGTATAGCGATCAGCTGCTGTCACTGAGGTTAATCGCGGCCACCGCTGGATCCAGCGGTGGCCGGGAGTTACCTGACTGACAGCAGCTGATCGCGCTATTCCCTTCATTAGCTGCGTGGAGGTGACCGGAGCGGCGGTGTCTTCTGCAGCTCCTGTCACTTCCATGCAGCAGAGCTGGACGCGACGCCGGAGTCCGTGGAGTACGCCGGACATGGAGGGTTTGTCGGGGTTAATAAATTGGTAATGAGGGACTTTGTTAGTGTTTTTTATTTCTAATAAAGGATTTTTCGGGTGTGTGTGTTTTTTAACTGTAATTTACAGATTAATCATGGAAGGAATCTCGGGGAGACGCCTGACATGATTAATCTAGGATTTAGTGGCAGCTATGGGCTGCCATTAACTCCTTATTACCCCGATTTGCCAACGCACTAGGGTAAATCGGGAAGAGCCGGGTACAGCCCCAGAACTGTCGCATATAATGTATGCGGCAATTCTGGGCAGCTGCTGACTGATATTGTTAGGGTGGGGGGCTCCCCATAACGTGGAGCTCCCCATCCTGAGAATACCAGCCTTCAGCTGTATGGCTTTATCTGGCTGGTATTAAAATTGGGGGGACCGCACGCCGTTTTTTTTAATTATTTATTTATTTATTTTACTGCACAGTATAGACCCGCCCACCGGCTGCTGTGATTGGGTGCAGTGTGACACCTGTCACTCAGCGTGGGGGCGTGTCTCACTGCAACCAATCATAGGCGCCTGTGGGCGTGGAAAGCAGGGAATATGAGATGGCTGTGTACAGAGCACAGCGCGCCGGCCGGTATAAAGGCTCGGTCACGCTGTGCAGGCCGGCCAATCACTGCAATTCCACAACTAACAGGGCTGTGGCATTGCAGTGGTCTGCCAGCCAATCCCTGCATGAGGGCTGGCTCTCAAAAGAGCGCCAACATGCAGAAATGAAGACCACGAGTAAAGCACGAGTATTGCAAAATTACTCGGTACCTGCCGAGTAGCCCGAGTACAGTGATACTCGTGCGAGTACCGAGTAGTAACAAGCATACTCGCTCATCACTAGCTATAATGATAGCAAAAAATGCTGCCATTTAGTGGCATAGAAGAAGTGGCTGTTGTACTCCATTAGTGCCCCACTGGTGCAAATCTATGTGCAGCACCTCTGAATGACACCCTCCTGCTCTGTTTTTAATAAGCTATAATGATAGCAAAAAATGCTGCCATTTAGTGGCATACAAGAAGTGGCTGTTGTACTCCATTAGTGCCCCACTGGTGCAAATCTATGTGCATCACCTCTGCATGACACCCTCCTGCTCTGTTTTTAATAAGCTATAATGATAGCAAAAAATGCTGCCATTTAGTGGCATACAAGAAGTGGCTGTTGTACTCCATTAGTGCCCCACTGGTGCAAATCTATGTGCAGCACCTCTGCATGACACCCTCCTGCTCTGTTTTTAATAAGCTATAATGATAGCAAAACATGCTGCCATTTAGTGGCATACAAGAACTGGCTGTTGTATTCCATTATTGTCCCACTGGTGCAAATCTATGTGCAGCACATCTGCATGACACCCTCCTGCTCAGTTTTTAATAAGCTATAATGATAGCAAAAAATGCTGCCATTTAGTGGCATAAAAGAAGTGGCTGTTGTACTCCATTAGTGCCCCACTGGTGCAAATCTATGTGCAGCACCTCTGCATGACACCCTCCTGCTCTGTTTTTAATAAGCTATAATGATAGCAAAACATACTGCCATTTAGTGGCATACAAGAACTCGCTGTTGTATTCCATTATTGTCCCACTGGTGCCAAGCTATTTCTAGCACCTCTGCATGACACCCTCCTGCTCTGTTTTTAATAAGCTATAATAATAGCAAAAAATGCTGCCATTTAGTGGCATACAAGAAGTGACTGTTGGACTTCCATTAGTGTCCCACTGGTGCAAATCTATTTGCAGCACCTCTGCATGACACCCTCATGCACATTTTGCTACGCTAATTTTATAGCAAACTCAGGGATTTCCTTGCTGCATTTGATCATTCGGAGGGATAGGAAGTGAGGCTTCCTGTACTGTCCTGGTACCCACAGAACATGGCCACTGTACCCACCTGTCCACTTTTGCCACGCTATTTAATTTGTCAAAAAAGCTGACTCTTTTTCTGCCTTCCTAAAATTGTCTGTAATACTAAGTTAGTGTTCCTTTGCTGCCAAGCAAGGTACAACACATGTGCATTCTACACTCCTTTCCATTTCTGGAATGCAATTACTAAATGCAGGTAGTCCAGCCAATCTGTGACGAAGGTGCAGGTGTGGATATAATGTAGCCTGCATCCAATGTTGGTTTTCTCGATGTCTGACAGCTCAACAATACCATCTGTTTCCACTTCCAAAACAAGTGATGACCTGCCAATCACACTCCCTGTTGCGTGTAAAGGGGTGGAAGTTCAGTGTGAAAAACCTTGTGAGACTGCTGTCCCCACAGTCACAGAGGATGAAGAGCACGCAGATGCACTTGATGGGGCAGGCGGTGGTTGCACAGGCACGCTAGGCCGCATTGTAGCACAGTGAAATTCACATTGCGACTTATGCTTCATTTTAAGTCGTGTACAGGGTGGGCTCCCCAGTATGCAGCAAAACCAGGCAACAGGAAAATGACTTTAGTCAGTTGGGTTGATAAATGATTGTTTAACTTTACCAAAACAAACAATAAGAACCATGCATACAATTTAAATAATTGAACAATCTATTCTGTTGCCTACTACCTGCTAATCCCTCTGCGTAGCAGTAATTGTGTGTTTGTGCGTGTGCGTGTGTGTGTGTGTGCGAACACGACTTACCAGTGGCGCATCAAAAGAGCTTCCCAGTTATCTACCTAAACATAGACAAAACACATCACCCCCCTGAATACCCTTGTTAGCTGAAGCCTCACAGATAAGGCAGATGATAACAGTGTGAATGCAAACCACACAGCTCTGCAACACAGTCATGGAAATCTTGAAAATCAACAGTCAATGCAAACATGTGTCGCTGTCCCTCTATGATTTAAACTGTATGTGACAATTTGACAGTGCAGAGGCAGCAAGTCTTATTGTCTATAAATAGTCGGCCTACCCAGAACAGATATGTGTTTTGCTAATAAAACAAAGTGTTGCGTGCCCGCATTATTGTCTGGGCACAGCCTACCGTACCCGGGTACTGTGATGTCCAGTTGCCAGAAATACAGACTTTACGCTCCTCTCACGGTAAGCAGTATAGACAGCACCATAAAATGTTGGTCTGTGGCACAGGATGCTGCTCACTGGCGTTACGGTACTCCTCACCAAACTACAAAATGACTCCCCTCACAATTGAACGAAGTTTTTCTGTGGTGGCTCCTTGCTGTAACACACACCTTTAGCTTTTCCTTCTGTTCATAGACAGCATCTTCAAGTCCACACCCGAAGAGCAATTTCTCCTCCACGTCTAAGTGTGGAGAGGCAGCTAGTGCGCATGCATGTGCCGATTTACCCCAACCGCAGCCTAACTCCAGTGTTTCGCCTAGTGAGTATGCTCAGCCTGACTGTGCCATTCCTGAGGCTAAGTCTTCATTTCGGGATACAGCGCATGCTCCCACACTTAGTGTGAAAAGCCTCTTTGCACAGGTACTTGCATTCTGTGCCGGGACTAAGTCCTGTTTTGTGCCTAGACACCATGCTAAAGCTGATAGTCTTTTTTCACAGACTGTATTTCATGCTACTGAGCATGCTCAGGCACTTACTGCATCAGAGACTAGGTCCGGTAATGAACTCTTTGGCCCTGCCCCTGATGTGGGGGGCCCATATAGACCACAGGGCATCAGGTGTCCTGACGATGTGGCCAGGCCACTCCCAAATGGCTTGCAGAGGCCCGCCCCTATGACTTGTCACCTCATTATTGATGGTCAGACGATGACTGGTGAGGTGTTTGTGTCGTGGCAGCCATGAGGTCATTATTGAAGTTGCGGTTCCAAATAGGACGCTAGTTATGCCACTCATGACATGTCACTCTGCTTTTGTCTCCAGGAGGTGCATTGTGGTCCACCCTGGTTTGGGGCGGACCCAGGTTATAAAACAAGCTGGAGCCAACAAGGAGGTGCGCAGTCTTCTATTATGCTCCGAAAGAGCACACCTCCATGTGTTGAACCCATTGCGGCTTTAGGCCAGAGGTAGACAGGGATAGGGCTAAAATGGGCTGGAGCCAACAAGGAGGTGCGCAGTCTTCTATTATGCTCCGAAAGAGCACACCTCCATGTGTTGAACCCATTGCGGCTTTAGACCAGAGGTAAGCAGGGATAGGGCGTCGATGCAGGCCGCCACCACAGTTGGTAACGCAGAACGGTTAAGACCAGCTCCTGTCCTACAAGTCCTGCTTGTGCAGCCCAGTGGCATTAACAGGCCTGCTGCTGCTGATGCGCCTGCTGTCCACAGGTGTGGCCCCAATGCACACGGTCAGCATACTCAATGGCCCCTGTGATGTTAACAGGGAATTCCTGGGCTGGGTGGGCGTGTGGACCCGGTGACGCTAACAGGGCTCCCAGTCTCCAGATCCGAGTGGCTTCTAACTCGGTACAGGCTACTATTAGTTTCATAGCCACACAGCTCTGTATCCTCCACCTAACCTTCTAGTTGCCAACCTCTCCTTTTCCATCTGGGAGCACGGTGGACATTGACTGCTGATGGGGATATATACCTTTCTCTTTCTTTTCTTATTAATTTTCGTTCTATAGCGGTAACATAGTATATACCACCATATCCAAATCTGCCAGTCCCACCGTAACAGATGGTGTTTCTTCAGCAAATGTTACTTTTGCTTAACCACCAAACCCACGGACAAAAACTTTTTTCCCCTTTCCAACACACCTGTTCCCCTTTCCACCAGCATCTGTCCTTTTTCAACTCATTTTGTATATGACCAAAAGTGCAACTCTGCAGGGACACCGTACTCAATGCCATCTCAGCACAGCAGCCAGCCCTCGGTCCCTCAGATGTGGAAAAGTAAAAGACCATTTGCTCCTATCCATGACAAAGCGTTGAGATTCACTCTGTTCTGCACTGGTGTTTAGTGGAAAATCAGATCTAAGATTGCGTACCACCTTCCGCAGATACTCCTGTATACGTGTGTCCCTTTCTATGGCAGGAATTATTTCGCCAAATTTTGTCTTGTACCAGGGATCTAACAGTGTGGCAACCCAGTAGTTAGCATTACTTCGAATTTGTACAATCTGAGGGTCATGTTGTAGGTAGTGCAGCAAGAAGGCGCTCATGTGTCTTGTGCATCCAGGAGGACCAAGTCCTTGGTGTGTTGTTGGCAGAAAGGTGAGAATCGTGCCTCCTTCCTCTGCCCTCTCCCCCCAACCTCGCATAACCGAAATGTGAACAAGCTCTCACTCATCTGCTGAGTCTTCCATGCCCATTGCCAGTTCGTCCTCCATTTCTTCATGGGCTCCTGCACCTTCCTCAACACTTTTTGCTGATACTATGCGCCCTTGTTAATCCCTCTCCCCCACCATGACTGCCACCTAGGTGCCACTGACCATCTGGACCTCGTAGATCTTGTTATCCCTTCCGCATATGACTCCTCCTGTACTTCCTCCCCTTCCTCTTGTCCCAACACCTGACTCCGAATAATGCTTACAGTGTGCTCCATCATGTAGATGACCAGAATTGTCACGCTGAGAATGGCATTGCCAGTGCTAAACATCTTCGTCGACATTTGTAAACTGTGTAGAAGGGTGCATAGGTCCTTGATCTGACACCACTCCAGCAGCGTGATCTGCACCACCTCTGGATCAAGTTAGGCCAAGCTATATGTCATAAAGTATTGCAGCAGTGTTCGGCGGTGCTGCCACAAACGCTGCAACATGTGCAGATTCAAATTTCTGCGTGTCGGCACATCGCATTTCAGGTGTTTAACCACCAGACCTAAAGACTTATGGAGCGACGAAAGTTGTTGAGCTGCTGTGTGCGAACGATGGAAGTGAGCACATAGCGAGCGTGCCCGCTGCACAAGACAATGTAGGCCGGGATGGTGTTTTAAAAATTGCTGGAGAATTAGATTCAACACGTGAGCCATACAAGGCATGTGTGTCACATTGCCCTGACGATGGCCCGCAGCCAGGTTTGCATCATTGCCGCACACTGCGGTTAAGTCATCAACGGAGTACGCTCCGTCAATTTGTACTCCGGTCGCCAGGTGACAACGTGTTCCTTTCATGCATAGTGCTGATGATGGGAGAGAAGTTGATGCCAGCGGCGCAGGTGGACGCAGGTTATGGTCACCCACTGGGCTGCATTACCTTGACAGATGCTGAATCTCTGGCTGAATGTAGCTGGTGGGTATCTCACAGATGAAGTACCATCATTCAGCTACAACCAATGGGAAGACACAACACCCTTTTTTATGCCCATCCTGTCTGCAGACCACTGCCAGACATAGCTATGAACCTCTGGTTACTTTTACCCCCAGTTCAGTTTTATGATTTTTTGTGCTTGTTACCTGACTACTTTTCCTGCTTGCTGTTTATGCACCTTGTTGGCCGATCCGCATTTCACCTCTGCTTGTTTTCTGATTAAGTCCTGGCCGTCCCATTCTGTTCCTGTTCCTCAATTAATGTTTTGACCCTGCCTGACTACTATTCTCTGGAACTGCAGCCTTCCACAGGTATTGATCACCTTGGGCCCTGTGTAAATCCTAATCCCTGTATAGGGGTTAAAGGGTTTCAGGGTTCTGGAGGTCCTGCTTGGTGAGTGGCTTCCCTCTAGACTATCCTTTACAGCCCATCTGAGTGTGTGGATTAAGGAAGGCGTTACACCGTGCCCTCTGCAGAAGGCCATGTAGGCCAGGATAGTGCATTAAAAATTGCTGGACAACCAGGTTCAACACATGAGCCACACAAGGCACGTGTGTCACATTGTCACGGTGAAGGGCCGCACCCATGTTTGCATCATTGTCACACCCGGCCTTCCCTGGCTGCTGGTTGAGTGGAGACAACCATTGATGAAACTTGGTCTCCAGAGCTAACCGTCCACAACTTCTCAGCGGTGTGACTCACATTTCCCATACATTTCAAAGTAAACATTTGACCGCATGATGGCATTGAGCTCTGCTGCCAGCATAGTAAGGAGGTGTGTGGTATTCCTTGTGCGCAGTTACAAGGAAGGGTGCCCTGACCATACAGGGTTTGGGCCGAGGTGAAGGACTCACACGAGGTTGAGGAGGCAGAAGCAGTGTATTAACTTCTACATACAGAGGAAGGATTGATACAACTCATGGGGACAGCAAGACTTGTACATCAGACCGTTCTCCATCTCTCCCCATAGTAACCCATTGCCCAGTCAGCGACATGTAACGCCCCTGTCCATGCTTACTGGGCCAAGTATCTGTGGTGAAATGCACCCTGTCACACAGTTTCTCAAAGAAGTAGTGATGTTTGGTGCGACATGCTGGTGTAGCGCGTGCACGCCTTTGTTGGAGAAGGAGTGGCGCCTGGGCATCGGCTCTTGGGGCACTGCGATGGGCATAAGGTCTCGAAAATCCTCGGTTAAAAAGGTTGAGAAGGAAGAAAAGTCCTCTGAGAGCCATGACTTGTTCATCTTGGTTCTTTTACAAACACAGCGAGGGGACTCCAACCACAGTCTCCCTCGTTTCCACTAATTGGGCCACACACACCCCACTTGACTGGCATCAGTTGACCCCCCTTTTCAAAATGAAAAAGATGCTTTGCATGAAGCACTCTCAAAAATATGCATGCCTTTCACCCCCCCTGGATGACCCAGGGGAAGAAAAGTCCTCTGAGAGCCATGACTTGTTCATCTTGGTTCTTTTAGAAACACAGCGAGGGGACTCCAACCACAGTCTCCCTCGTTTCCACTAATTGGGCCACACACACCCCACTTGACTGGCATCAGTTGACCCCATTTTCAAGATGAAAAAGATGCTTTGCATGAAGCACTCTCAAAAATACAAGTGCCTTTCACCTCCCCTGGCTGACCCAGGGGAAGAAAAGTCCTCTGAGAGCCATAACTTTTTCATCTTGGTTCTTTTTTAAAAAGCGAGGGGACTCCAACCACAGTCTCCCTCGTTTCCACTAATTGGGCCACACACACCCCACTTGACTAGCATCAGTTGACCCCCCTTTTCAAAATGAAAAAGATGCTTTGCATGAAGCACTCTCAAAAATATGCATGCCTTTCACCCCCCCTGGATGACCCAGGGGAAGAAAAGTCCTCTGAGAGCCATGACTTGTTCATCTTGGTTCTTTTAGAAACACAGCGAGGGGACTCCAACCACAGTCTCCCTCGTTTCCACTAATTGGGCCACACACACCCCACTTGACTGGCATCAGTTGACCCCATTTTCAAGATGAAAAAGATGCTTTGCATGAAGCACTCTCAAAAATACAAGTGCCTTTCACCTCCCCTGGCTGACCCAGGGGAAGAAAAGTCCTCTGAGAGCCATAACTTTTTCATCTTGGTTCTTTTTTAAAAAGCGAGGGGACTCCAACCACAGTCTCCCTCGTTTCCACTAATTGGGCCACACACACCCCACTTGACTGGCATCAGTTGACCCCCATTTTCAAGATGAAAAAGATGCTTTGCATGAAGCACTCTCAAAAATACGCATGCCTTTCACCTCCCCTGGCTGAGCCAGGGGAAGAAAAGTCCTCTGAGAGCCATGACTTGTTCATCTTGGTGAACGTTAGTCTGTCCACATTGTCAGTGGACAGATGCGTGTGCTTAGCTGTCAGCACACCCCCAGCAGCACTGAGGACACGTTCCGAGAAAACGCTGGCTGCGGGACACAACAAAATCCCCAAGGCGTACGTGGTGAGCTCCGGCAATTTATCCAGATTGGAAGCCTAAAATGAGCAGGGCTCAAGTTGCACAGTAATGGCATCGACGTTCCCTTGCATATACTCATATCTGTGTCTCCTCCTCTTTTTCCTTGTCCAGCTCCTTTGTTTTCGCATGAGTATATGTCCTTGTCACTTTCCCATGTGTTTGTGTTGTGTTGTGAGTTGTTTGTCACCTTTTGGACACCTTTGAGGGTGCTTTCTTGGTGTTTTTATGTGTTTGTGATTGCCTGCCATTGTTTCCTATGCGGTTCGAGTTCGGTTCGTCGAACTTTCGCCGTACTGAACTCGAACGAGACCTCCGTTCGACGAACTGAACTCGAGCTGAACCACGGCCGGTTCGCTCATCTCTAATGCAGATACAGAACGTGCGCACATAGCCTTACTGTGAAAAGCCACGCTTTTGGTGATCGAACTGTTATCAAACGTAACTCAAACTGCTGAACTTGAAGCAAATTATTCGAGTTCGTCGAACGACTCGAACACCGCCCAAAATCACTCGAATTTGAAATTGGTGAACCGTTCGAATCGAACATCGCTCAACTCTAATTCGTACATCTATTGCATTTCTCCACTAATGAAGCTGTATAATATTTTTTTTTTTGCAGTGCAATATGATGTTTACAGCAATACCATTTATATATATATATATATATATATATATATATATATATATATTCATCTTTTTATTGCGTTTTATTCTTTTATTTCAGAGGTATAATGAAAAAGAATCGTTGCTAGACACATTTTTTTATTTTTACTGTGTTCACTGTAGGGAGACTGTTTTATAGATTGGGTAATCCGGATGTGGCAATAACAAATATGTATACTTTTTATTATTCTGATTACTAGTCTCATGTTTTTCAGAATCAAATTAAACAAAAAAGTTCAGCCTGCCATTCACCATACGACCTTTTCATCAGGGTGCACAGAAGAAAGCAGAGGGAGGGCGGTCCACCTCCACAGAAAAATTCAAATACAAAGAAAAAAGTCCAGCACCTGTAGTCCGATCTTCAATTTAAATAAAACATCCTTTTATTGGAAACATGTTAAAATATACATGTATAGATAGAAAATCCTTTTCTATCTATACATGTATTTTAACATTTTGTCATGTACACATGGTACATGACAAAACGCTAACAAGTTCAGGCAGAAAATGAATGAGCCACACGATCAGCAGTGACGTCACTCAGGCTATTTGTGGTACATCGAGAGGTTCCCAGCTGACTACAGTTCCCAGACCTGCATCTCCTGGTAGAAAACTGCTTTTTTTGCCAAGAGATGCAGATTTGGTGCTGAAATTTTTACACTATATTCCTGCACCCAATCAACACATCTTGGCAAAAAGATGAATCACTTGTATAGCATATTCCTGAACCTAATCTTCACCTCCTGGCAAAAAATCGAATCAAAACTGCAGGAAGTAAAAAAAAAAATTAAAACAATTGGTGTAGGCTCCACCCATATTATGATATCCAGCACAGATCAAGCATATAGCTACAGGCTGCAGCCCTCTGCCGTGCGATTATCTTGGCTGTATACCAAAAGAAGAGGAACCGCATGCAGTTTTTTTTTTAATTATTATTTAAATTAATACTTTAAAAACAGCATGCAGTCCAGCCCAATTTTGATACCCAGCCATGATAAAGCCAACATCGGGTGGCTGGTATTCTCAGGCAGGTGTGTCCCAAGGTTATTGGGCTCACCCAGACTAAAAATAGCAGCCTGCAGCCACACATTATATGTGACAGCCCTGGAACTTTAGTCGGCTCTTCCCGATTACCCTGGTGTGGTGGCAGTTGGGGTAATAAGTGGTCAATAAAGATCCACAGCTGCCACTCAGCCCTAGATTAGAGGATTAGAGACATACTAGAGAGGCATACATGAGACCCCCCCTTACTAATCTGTAAGTGAAAAGAAATAAACACAAACACCAAAAAAAACCTTAATTTGAAATAAAAGACAAAAAACACCCACACGATTTTTCGTGTCTTTTTATGTACCGTTTCATGCTGCAACAGCAATTTACCTTTGCTTTGTTGTTTTATATCTTGCATTAATAAAGAAACTCTCATATTTTGTACCCACAAAAACTCTATTTCCTCTTTGTATCTATATTATACGGAGTGTGTCTAGGACCCAATGCTTCCATTTGTTTGCATGGTTGACCCTATGCAATATTAAAATGAACCATAGGTTTTTAGTTTTTCTAATAATTCTTTATACAGTATTAAAAAGTATATTATTGTTCGTTTGAAATATGAAAATAAGGACACCCTTTCTAGAAAAGAAAACTGAGCTTTTCTAGTCTTGCTGCAAACATGTATCATCTTCAATCCTAAACAGCCATCCCTACAGCTACACAGTCCGCAGCTATGAGAGTCCCTTTAGCTGCAATGTCTTTAAAATTGTTGCTATTAATAATATCTGACACAAGCTATATTATTTTAATAATCTTTTCCGTAGATATATGGAGACGAGGGATTTATTGAGCACCTGTGGAGACATTGTAATTAGAAATACAAAACAGCATGGGGTGAAGATGATTAAAACTGTCTGAAATTAGCAAACTCTGATGTTGGTTTCAAGTTGCTGTAGAATTATTCATTTGTGATGCAGAAAAACAGATTAGAGAAAACATGAAGTGACTAAATAATTACAATTTCTTGCTTGCTGTTCTTCAAGTATTAAGAGAAGCTACCAACTGGGTAAAACAAATGAATACACCCATATTAAAAAAAAAACCTGGCATCAAAAGTGATAACAAGTAGGGGCTGAAATATCCAGGCAGGTATAATTATACTAATGATTTATTTAATATTTGATTAATGGAGACTTCTGTGAACTCATGGCTAAAGCATTGTCATAGCAAATCATTCAATTGTTTAGTTAAAAGGTATTTCAGTTATAATCATTTAGTAATTAAATTAAAAGTATTTGAAATTATGACCCATAATTAATAGACATAGGCAGACCCATAGATGTTTGGGATCGCCAGGTTCGGCCGGACTTTTAAAAATGTTCAGTTCGCTACCCGAACTTGACTCTGGATACCGAATCCCACATAAGTCAATGGAGACCGGAATTTCACAGTTTCTGTACAGACCAACACTTTTAAAAAAGGCCCTTACATAGTCTGTATTCCCAGGTCACCCACACAGCCAGGATTGTCAGAGTTCCCCCACAAAGCATCATTTCTCAAAAATACCTCAACAGAGCCTGTATTCCCAGTTCATCCACCCAGCCTATATTGGCAGAGTTCCCCCACAGAGCAACAATTCTCAAAATGGTGCCTATAGAGCCTCTATTTCCAGTACACCCACACAGTCAAGATTGGCAAAGTTCCCCCACAGAGCAACAAATCTCATAAAGGGCCCTACAGATCCTGTATTCCCAGTTCCCCCACACAGCCTATCAAAGCAGAGTTTCCCCACAGAGCAACAATTCTAAAAAAGGCCCCTACAGAACCTCTATTCCCAGTTCACTCACATATGAAAGATTGTTAGAATTCCCCTACAGAGCAACAATTCTCAAAAAGGTCCCTGCTGATCCTGTGTTCCCAGTTTACCTAGATAGTAAACATTGGACAAGTTCTCTCACACAGCAACAATTCTCAAAAAAACCCGTACAAAGGCCGTATTCCCAGTTCACTCACACAGTTCTGTATTGTCAGAGTTCCCCGACAGAGCAACAATTCTCAAAAAGCCCCTACAGAACCTGTATTCCCAGTTCACCTACAGTCAATATTGGCAGAGTAGCCTCACAGAGCAACACGTTTAATAAAAGGCCCTTACAGAGCCGAACATCCTAGTTCACCCACACAGCCTTGTATTGGCAGAGTTCCCCCACAAAACAACAATTCTCAAAAAGGCCCCGGCATAGCCTGTTTTTCCAGTTCACCCACACAGTCAAGACCGTTAGAGTTTTCCCACAGAGCAACAATTCCAAAAATGACCCCCACATAGCCTATTTTCAGAGATTACCCAGACAGCTAAGGTTGTTAGAATTTCCCCACAGAAAAACAATTCTCATAAAGGCCCCTACAGAAACTGTATTGCCAGTTCATCCACACAGTCAAGAATGACAGAATTCCTCCACAGAGCAATAATTCGCAAAAAGACCCCTATAGATCCTTTATTCTCAGTTCACCCACACAGTCAAAATTGACAGAGTTAACCCACAGAGCAACAAGATTAACAAATAGCCCCTACATATCCTTGTTACATTGTTGACTTACAAAGCCATGATTGCCAGAGTTTCACAACAGGGCATACATTTTAAATACAGGCCCCAACAGAACCTCTTTCCACAACTGACTCACAAAGCTAAGATTGCCAGTTTAACCACAAAACATAAATTTTAATTATAGGCACCAACAAAACCCCTTTACGCAGTTAACCCACACAACACAACATTAAAGCATTAAAGATTCCTCCCCAGAGAAACCATTTTAAAAAGCCCCCAACAGAGCCTTTTGGCAGAATTTACCCCCACAGCCAAAATTTTAAGATTTCCCCCACAAAATAACAAAATTAAAAAGGTTTTCACAGAGATTTTTTTCAGAGTTCCCGCCAACCCACAGCCAAAATTTGAATATTTCCTCTACAGTCCAACAATGTTAAAAGATCCACAGCTCCTTTTGTGTTGGGGATTTCAACCCCAAACATCTGAGTCTCAGAGCATTCTGCAGCTGTTTCCCCTGACTATGCTGAGGTTGGTTGTGCAGATGTTACACTGACCGGATGAGGAGGAGGTGGAGGAAGTAGGAGGAGGTAACATGAACAGAGAAACATGCAGCAAACCTCTGTTGTGTTAGGACATGCACAAAAATGTTTTTTGCCTCAGGAGCAACCGACATTACATTAAACCCTACTGAGCCTGTTTTCACATTTAACAATCATGAATCAAGATTGGAAGAGTACCCTCAATAAAAAAATAATTTACAAAAAGTCTCCTAGAGAGCCTGTCTTCCAAGTTCCCCCTACTGAGTCTAATTTTCAGCTTCTGTTCTGTAATCTATAGCAGTAACTTTTAAAAAGCTTTTCATTGTATTTTGGATTGAGCCTGAAGGTCCACCAGATAGCCTTGCTATTAACAGCTCCATCCTCTGCTTTTGTGCACCTCCCTGATGCCGTTGACTTAGAGTTAGGTAGACTTGTAGCATTCATTTTGAAAAAAAAATGCTGTTCAAAGCAAGCAGGCACATCTGAAGACCACAGCTATCAATAATGGAAGAGCAGTCTGATTTGTTTGTTTGTTGTCGGCAATGGGGCCATGATTAAGATTGAACCAGGTGCAAAATAAAGTGAAAATATTGTTAATACATGGAGCAGACCCATCATTCAATAAGTTTAACCCCTTCACGACCGGCCGATTTTTCACTTTCCGGTTTGTTTTTTTCGCCATTTTTCTAAGAGACGTAACTTTTTTATTTTTCAGTCAATATGGTCATGTGAAGGCTCATTTTTTGTGGAACGAGCTGTAATTTTCAACGAAATCATAGGTTTTACCATATAGTGTACTGGAAAATGTCAAAAAATTCCAAATGCAGAAAAATTGCAAAAAAAAAGTGCGATAGCACTATTGTTTTTGAGATATTTTATTCACTGTGTTCACTGTATGGTAAAACTGATGGTATGGTAAAACTGATGTGTGGGTGTGATGCCTCAGGTCAGTGTGAGTTCATGGACACCAAACATGTATAGGTTTACTTTTATATAAGGGGTTAAAAAAAATTCGGAAGTTTGTCTGAAAAAAGTGGCGCACAATTTACGCCATATTCCGTGACCCGTAGTGTACTCATTTTTTGGGATCTATGGCTCAGTGACTGCTTATTTTTGCAACTCGAGCTGACGTTTTTAATGGTACCATTTTTGCGCAGATGCTACGTTTTGATCACCTGTTATTGCATTTTGCACAAAAGTTGTGGCGACAAAAAAAGTCATTTTGGCGTTTGGGAATTTTTTGTCGCTACGCCGTTTACTTATCAGAATAAATTATTTTATATTTTGATAGATCGGGCGTTTCTGAATGCGGTGATACCAAATGTGTGTATATTTTTTATTTTTTAAACCCTTTAATTTTCAATGGGGCGAAAGGGGGGTGATTTGAACTTTTATGTTTTTTTGTTTTTTTTAATTGTTTAAAACTTTTTTTTTTTAATTTTACTAGTCCCCCTAGGGGGCTACTGCGATCAGCAATCCGATCGCTCTGCACTATCTGCTGATCACAGCTACACAGCTGTAAACAGCAGATATGTGCAATTTCTGCTTCCCTGGCCTCCGTGGAAAGCCAAAGTGAAAGTAGTTCATGTCTAGCACAGGAGTTATCACATGACCCTGTGCTACCATGACAACCATCGGAAGTCATGTGATCATATCACGTGACTTCCAGTATCGGGCGGTAAGTAAAATTTTACCGCGATCGCGTTTATAATGGCGCTGTCACATATTGACAGCGCCATTACAGGGGTTAAACGGCACTGCTCGTGCCTGGCAGGCACACATCTCAGCTGTGAAAATCAGCTGAGATGTGCGCCGATCGCAGCATGCTGCTGCCAGGAGACCGCGGGCAGTAACGTTATGACCGCTAGGACGTAATTTTATGGCCCACGGTCGTTAAGGGGTTACATATGTGTGGATACATACTCTTCTACCATGTTGTTGAATTGATGCCTCCCCATTTTATGAAGAAGCTAAGCACTCATCGGGGTGTATCTTGCTACTCCAGTGGTAGTTTATGCTTTACTTTGCATGACTGATATCTCTATATTCTTTATGGTAACTCATTATTTGATGTTATTGGTCATCAAATGGTCGCCCGCCACTTTGCTGCTACCATTTATATATTTTTCTATGTCAATTTAATTACTCTGTTATTACAATCTGACAACTGACAACTTTATTGTTAAAAGTGTCAATTTTATGATTCAGCTAGCTCTATTTATTGTATTACTTACAGCAAGATGGGCAGCAGTTGTACATCGCCCTGGCCAAAAACTAGTACTCTAGCAGGATACAGCTAAACCCCCACTAAAGTGGAAGCGTCACAGGTGCAGGAGGAGCAAATCACATACACACATCCATGGAATGGAGGGGGCGAATGCTAGATGATAAAACTGCACACTAGTGGCTTGCATAAAGCGCTGTTCACATATTCAGATAACACAGTCACAAACCCGCAACCTATTAGGTGATGCCCATACTATTAGATCAGGCAGCTGCCAAGCCATACCCCGCTGTGTATCATGCACGGACAGACACTCTACAGTGCAAGGCCCAACAGAAAGGGGCCTGGCTGTATCCTGTTCAAAAAAATAAATATGAGGTTTTTGTTGGTATTTATGGCCATAAAAACGTAAGCAACCCGCGTCACAGAATCTCATGCTTGTAGGTCCCTACACTAAATATAAAAATATAAATATGTTTATATTTAGTGTAGGGACCTACAAGCATGAGGTTCCGTGATGCGGGTTATAGGCTTACGTTTTTATGGCCATAAATACCAACAAAAATCTCATATTTGTTTTTTTGGACAGGATACAGCCAGGCCCCTTTCTGTTGGGCCTTGCACTGTAGAGAGTCTCTCCGTGCATGATACACAGTGGGGTACGGCTTGGCAGCCCGCCTTATCTAATAGTATGGGCGTCACCTAATAGGCTGCGGGTTTGTGACTGTGTTATCTGCATATGTGAACAGCGCTCTATGCAAGCCACTAGTGTGCAGTTTTATCATCTAGCATTCGCCCCCTCCATTCCATGGAGGTGTGTATGTGATTTGCTCCTCCTGCACCTGTGATGCTTCCACTTTAGTGGGGGTTTAGCTGTCTCCTGCTAGAGTACTAGTTTTTGGCCAGGGCGATGTACACACTGCAGCCCATCTTGCTGTAAGTAATATTTAATTTTTGGAGGATATTTTCCTCTTTTTGTTGCTATGTTTATATTTAGTGTAGGGACCTACAAGCATGAGGTTCCGTGACGCGGTTGTAGGCTTACGTTTTTATGGCCATAAATACCAACAAAAACCTCAGATTTATTTTTTTGGACAGGATACAGCCAGGCCCCTTTCTGTTGGGCCTTGCATTGTAGAGTGTCTGTCCATGCATGATACACAGGTGGGTTACGGCTTGGCAGCCCGCCTGATCTAATAGTATGGGCGTCACCTAATAGGCTGCGGGTTTGTGACTGTGTTATCTGCATATGTGAACAGCGCTCTATGCAAGCCACTAGTGTGCAGTTTTATCATCTAGCATTCGCCCTCTCCATTCCATGGAGGTGTGTGTGGGATTTGCTCCTCCTGCACCTGTGACGCTTCCACTTTAGTGGGGGTTCAGCTGTATCCTGCTAGAGTACTAGTTTTTGGCCTGGGCGATGTACACACTGCAGCCCATCTTGCTGTAAGTAATACTTAATTTTTGGAGGATATTTTCCTCTTTTTGTTGCTATGTCTCTATTTATTGTAAGCAAATGATTGCATATATGTTATTTCTTGCACATGCATTTATTTATTATTTTTTCTTTATGAAGTATTCCATTTGAGACGTCCTGATTTTTTTGCAGCTGACTATATTTTCCACTGTTGTGTGTACTCCTTTTATATGTATGGCCATTTATGAGCTTAATTTCGGGGTACCACTATGTAGCTGTCTGTGTGTCACTTTTTAAAGTTTTTTATTTATTTACTCATCAATAATGATTTAAAATTTTATTGTAAAAATTACATGTTATGGTGCTTACTCTAATTCTTTATAGGCTTCCATACTCTATAGCAGGTAATTGTGTTTTGGATTAAGCTGGAGGTCCACCAAATAGCCTTGCTTATGACAGTCCCATCCCCTTTGCCTTTGTATGCTTCCCCGATGCTGTTGACTGATTTAGTTTTTTGGACAGGATACAGCCAGGCCCCTTTCTGTTGGGCCTTGCATTGTAGAGTGTCTGTTCATGCATGATACACAGGTGGGGTACGGCTTGGCAGCCCGCCTGATCTAATAGTATGGGCGTCACCTAATAGGCTGCGGGTTTGTGACTGTGTTATCTGCATATGTGAACAGCGCTCTATGCAAGCCACTAGTGTGCAGTTTTATCATCTAGCATTCGCCCCCTCCATTCCATGGAGGTGTGTGTGGGATTTGCTCCTCCTGCACCTGTGACGCTTCCACTTTAGTGGGGGTTCAGCTGTATCCTGCTAGAGTACTAGTTTTTGGCCTGGGCGATGTACACACTGCAGCCCATCTTGCTGTAAGTAATACTTAATTTTTGGAGGATATTTTCCTCTTTTTGTTGCTATGTCTCTATTTATTGTAAGCAAATGATTGCATATATGTTATTTCTTGCACATGCATTTATTTATTATTTTTTCTTTATGAAGTATTCCATTTGAGACGTCCTGATTTTTTTGCAGCTGACTATATTTTCCACTGTTGTGTGTACTCCTTTTATAAGTATGGCCATTTATGAGCTTAATTTCGGGGTACCACTATGTAGCTGTCTGTGTGTCACTTTTTAAAGTTTTTTATTTATTTACTCATCAATAATGATTTAAAATTTTATTGTAAAAATTACATGTTATGGTGCTTACTCTAATTCTTTATAGGCTTCCATACTCTATAGCAGGTAATTGTGTTTTGGATTAAGCTGGAGGTCCACCAAATAGCCTTGCTACTGACAGTCCCATCCCCTTTGCCTTTGTACGCTTCCCCGATGCTGTTGACTGAGTATACTGGGGACCTGAAGCATTTATTAAAAAAAAAAATTGTTGTTCAAAGAAGGCAGCCATGCCTGAATACAACAGCGATGAATAATGGAATAGCACTCCATTTTGATTGTTTGCTGCCGGTTAATTGAGCCATAATTAACAGTGGACCAAGTGCAAGACAAAATAAAGGATCCATAACTACATGGGGAAGACCCATAACTCAGTATTCTCAGATGTATGTGGACACATACTCTTCCACCATGTTGTTGAAATGATGCCTCCTCCTACTACGGCATGTCAGATGGTGGTGCTGAATGTTGTGGTGTGCTGAGAAACCTCCTGTGGTCTGTGTGCAACAGAGTAAGGTGTTTCATTTGGGTGCGTAGCCTTCAGAGAATGACCATGTTCTCTCACAGCTTCACCTATACCACCAGCACCATCAGCACAGCTACATCCCATATTTGATGCTCTCTACATTGTTCTACCCCCAAAAATGTGTGGAGTATTACACAGCCTATATAAAGAGAGAGCATGGCCACCATATTGTTATACTGCCTGTTTTCACAGTTCCCCCACAGTACCAAAATTTCAGTTCCAATAGCGCACTCTACATGTCACAGGGAATCAGGGTAAAAGAAGTGGGACCCCTAAGCCAACCGTCAAACTAGGGACCCTATGCTGTCCCTTATCACAGAAGCAAGCTTGATGGTAGCTAAATCTGGGCCGCCAACGTGACCCTAACTCCTGTTTATGCCCTGATCTTACACCCCCTCTCCCACACCCCAGGAGAGGGCAGGGACTGGAGAAGCAAACCCCCACAAATAACACAGACAGAGGAAAGAACCAAAACTCATGCACACTGCAATCAGACACGAGGGAGAGACAATACGAACCCAGGAGGAAATAAACATAGGGAGGAACTAACAACGGGGATATTTCCACACCACACAGGAAAGCACACAACAGATCAGCAGGCTCTGGATCACAACAATAAGGACTGATAATGCAAGAGCAATGCTGAAGCTATATTTGGTGACTAGTAACCGGATCCAGAACCTTATAACGAGTGAAGGTGGCATCTGATGTCGCCATGACACCCAGAGAGGGCAAAGCTGAACACCACATGACACTACAGCTGCTGAAATTAAAAAAACTCATAGATAGATTTCTGATCTAGATGGCAGTCCACTACGAGGCTTGTAAGCATTCCCCTACATAGCCACAATTTTAACTATGGCCTTACAGTGCATTTTTTAAGAGGTCACCTGCAAAGCAAAAATTTACTGAGTTCCCCAACAGAGAAAATATTTGAAGACTACCCCTACAGACCTCTTTACTCAGTTGACTTACAGGGCAAGCAGAAAACCTTTAAACTAAGATCGAATAAACGCAAAAATAAAATCTTGAACCAGGAGGCAGAGGTCCAAATGGAGGAGGAGATGGAAATGGCAGTGTAGGTGGAAGAGGAAGAGGAGGAGAACAAATTTTTTTTATACAATATATATTATTGGGATTTTATTTTGGGGTTAGGCCACAAAAACATTGACATCGCAAATAGAGCTTAGCAATGTGTGGGTACGTCTGGTATAGTTCTCTAGTCAGCCAAATGTACGGACAAGTACTGTGTGATGCAAGGCTGGTTCATTGTAATGAATCCCACAAAGCCAAGATTATCAGAAATCTCTTACAGAGCACTGAATTTCAAAAAAGGCCCCTACAGAGCCTGTTTTACCTGCTGACCGTCCCATACAAGATTGCCTAAGATCCAATACAGAGCAACCAATTTTTTAAAATAAAAAAAATACCCCTAAACAGTGTCTTATAGATTAGCCACACAGGGCCTGGTGCAATGCACTGAAAGCTTTTTAAGAGATTTAACCCACAAAAAATGGTGCACAGTCTTCACAGAGAACTTTTCTAGAGATTAAGCCCACATAAATTGATGCACAGTGCCATATAGAGCTTTATATACATTATCCACACAGGGCCAGGGGCAGTGCAGTTAAAGCTTTTTCAGAGCTGGAGCTCACAACACCTGGTACACAGTCACCTGACAGAGCCTTTTGTAAGAGCCACTCCATAGGAACCTATCACTGTTCTCACTCCAATAGCATTCTGTCCTTGCGCTATTCACAACAGAATGGCTGCACAACCTATAAAGCGGCCTTTATACAGGCCAGGTCATGTGGCGTGATGGCCAATCATAGTCATGCAATTACTTGGCATGGCTGAAATGGCTCCAGAAGTGCCCATAGTCTAAAAGCTTTGTATTTGGCTGTGCTGCAGCCTTTCAACAAGCTTTATTTGGGTGGCAAACCAGAACAGGAAGACAGACAAACATTTAAAAGCTGGTGTTTGGGTCAGAGACCCGGACATCTGGTGTTCAGTACAAACCCCCAAACTTTACAATTAAGGTTTGCTCATTGCTAATAAATAACTCAAAATAAATGCTTGATTCAGGACTGAGCGATCACTACCATGCTCGGTACTCAAAATGAGCAGTTAATTCTTGGATGACCGCGACTGGAGTACCTAATAGAGATGAGCGAACCAGTCCCGGTTCGGCTCGAGGTCGGTTCGCCGAACGGAGGTCCCGTTCGAGTTCGGCTCGTCGAACGTTCGACGAACCGAACTCGAACTGCATAGGAAACAATGGCAGGCAATCACAAACACATAAAAACACCTAGAAAACACCCTCAAAGGTGTCCAAAAGGTGACAAACAACTCACAACACAACACAAACACATGGGAAAGTGACAAGGACATATAATCATGCGAAAACAAAAGAGCTGGACAAGGAAAAAGAGGAGGACACACAGATATAGGCATGGCACGCCCTTCTAAAACCATGTAAAACACCGCAAGGTGACTCCAAGCGTAGTCTCCCTTTTTTTCCAAAAATTGGGCCCCACACACACCCACCCATTCAGTGGCAGCACTTGTGCCCTAGTTGTACACTTCACAGCTAGATTTGCATCAAGCACATTCCAAAATACGCCATTCTTATCCGTCCCCAGGATGACACCGGGGTAGGTAGCAAAGTCTTTCCTGATCCCAGCTCTGTTCATCTTGGCTTCTTTTAAAAACACATCAAGCAAGGGTTACTCCAAGCGGAGCCTCCCTTTTTTCCAAAAATTGTGCCACACACACACCCACCCATTCAGTGGCAGCACTTGTGCCCTAGTTGTACACTTCACAGCTAGATTTGCATCAAGCACATTCCAAAATACGCCATTCTTATCCGTCCCCAGGATGACACCGGGGTAGGTAGCAAAGTCTTTCCTGATCCCAGCTCTGTTCATCTTGGCTTCTTTTAAAAACACATCAAGCAAGGGTTACTCCAAGCAGAGCCTCCCTTTTTTCCAAAAATTGTGCCACACACATACCCACCCATTCAGTGGCAGCACTTGTGCCCTAGTTGTACACTTCACAGCTAGATTTGCATCAAGCACATTCCAAAATACGCCATTCTTATCCGTCCCCAGGATGACACCGGGGTAGGTAGCAAAGTCTTTCCTGATCCCAGCTCTGTTCATCTTGGCTACTTTTAAAAACACATCAAGCAAGGGTTACTCCAAGCGGAGCCTCCCTTTTTTCCAAAAATTGTGCCCCACACACACCCACCCATTCAGTGGCAGCACTTGTGCCCCAGTTGTACACTTCACAGCTAGATTTGCATCAAGCACATTCCAAAATACGCCATTCTTATCCGTCCCCAGGATGACACCGGGGTAGGTAGCAAAGTCTTTCCTGATCCCAGCTCTGTTCATCTTGGCTTCTTTTAAAAACACATCAAGAAAGGGTTACTCCAAGCAGAGCCTCCCTTTTTTCCAAAAATTGTGCCACACACACACCCACCCATTCAGTGGCAGCACTTGTGCCCTAGTTGTACACTTCACAGCTAGATTTGCATCAAACACATTCCAAAATACGCCATTCTTATCTGTCCCCAGGATGACATCGGGGTAGGTAGCAAAGTCTTTCCTGATCCCAGCTCTGTTCATCTTGGCTTCTTTTAAAAACACATCAAGCAAGGGTTACTCCAAGCGGAGTCTCCCTTTTTTCCAAAAATTGGGCCCCACACACACCCACCCATTCAGTGGCAGCACTTGTGCCCTAGTTGTACACTTCACAGCTAGATTTGCATCAAGCACATACCAAAATACGCCATTCTTATCCGTCCCCAGGATGACACCGGGGTAGGTAGCAAAGTCTTTCCTGATCCCAGCTCTGTTCATCTTGGCTTCTTTTAAAAACACATCAAGCAAGGGTTACTCCAAGCGGAGCCTCCTTTTTTTCCAAAAATTGTGCCACACACACACCCACCCATTCAGTGGCAGCACTTGTGCCCTAGTTGTACACTTCACAGCTAGATTTGCATCAAGCACATTCCAAAATACGCCATTCTTATTCGTCCCCAGGATGACACCGGGGTAGGTAGCAAAGTCTTTCCTGATCCCAGCTCTGTTCATCTTGGCTTCTTTTAAAAACACATCAAGCAAGGGTTACTCCAAGCGGAGCCTCCCTTTTTTCCAAAAATTGTGCCACACACACACCCACCCATTCAGTGGCAGCACTTGTGCCCTAGTTGTACACTTCACAGCTAGATTTGCATCAAGCACATTCCAAAATACGCCATTCTTATCCGTCCCCAGGATGACACCGGGGTAGGTAGCAAAGTCTTTCCTGATCCCAGCTCTGTTCATCTTGGCTTCTTTTAAAAACACATCAAGCAAGGGTTACTCCAAGCAGAGCCTCCCTTTTTTCCAAAAATTGTGCCACACACACACCCACCCATTCAGTGGCAGCACTTGTGCCCTAGTTGTACACTTCACAGCTAGATTTGCATCAAGCACATTCCAAAATACGCCATTCTTATCCGTCCCCAGGATGACACCGGGGTAGGTAGCAAAGTCTTTCCTGATCCCAGCTCTGTTCATCTTGGCTACTTTTAAAAACACATCAAGCAAGGGTTACTCCAAGCGGAGCCTCCCTTTTTTCCAAAAATTGTGCCCCACACACACCCACCCATTCAGTGGCAGCACTTGTGCCCCAGTTGTACACTTCACAGCTAGATTTGCATCAAGCACATTCCAAAATACGCCATTCTTATCCGTCCCCAGGATGACACCGGGGTAGGTAGCAAAGTCTTTCCTGATCCCAGCTCTGTTCATCTTGGCTTCTTTTAAAAACACATCAAGCAAGGGTTACTCCAAGCAGAGCCTCCCTTTTTTCCAAAAATTGTGCCACACACACACCCACCCATTCAGTGGCAGCACTTGTGCCCTAGTTGTACACTTCACAGCTAGATTTGCATCAAACACATTCCAAAATACGCCATTCTTATCTGTCCCCAGGATGACACCGGGGTAGGTAGCAAAGTCTTTCCTGATCCCAGCTCTGTTCATCTTGGCTTCTTTTAAAAACACATCAAGCAAGGGTTACTCCAAGCGGAGTCTCCCTTTTTTCCAAAAATTGGGCCCCACACACACCCACCCATTCAGTGGCAGCACTTGTGCCCTAGTTGTACACTTCACAGCTAGATTTGCATCAAGCACATACCAAAATACGCCATTCTTATCCGTCCCCAGGATGACACCGGGGTAGGTAGCAAAGTCTTTCCTGATCCCAGCTCTGTTCATCTTGGCTTCTTTTAAAAACACATCAAGCAAGGGTTACTCCAAGCGGAGCCTCCTTTTTTTCCAAAAATTGTGCCACACACACACCCACCCATTCAGTGGCAGCACTTGTGCCCTAGTTGTACACTTCACAGCTAGATTTGCATCAAGCACATTCCAAAATACGCCATTCTTATCCGTCCCCAGGATGACACCGGGGTAGGTAGCAAAGTCTTTCCTGATCCCAGCTCTGTTCATCTTGGCTTCTTTTAGAAACACATCAAGCAAGGGTTACTCCAAGCGGAGCCTCCCTTTTTTCCAAAAATTGTGCCACACACACACCCACCCATTCAGTGGCAGCACTTGTGCCCTAGTTGTACACTTCACAGCTAGATTTGCATCAAGCACATTCCAAAATACGCCATTCTTATCCGTCCCCAGGATGACACCAGGGTAGGTAGCAAAGTCTTTCCTGATCCCAGCTCTGTTCATCTTGGCTTCTTTTAAAAACACATCAAGCAAGGGTTACTCCAAGCGGAGCCTCCCTTTTTTCCAAAAATTGTGCCACACACACACCCACCCATTCAGTGGCAGCACTTGTGCCCTAGTTGTACACTTCACTTCTAGATTTGCATCAAGCACATTCCAAAATACGCCATTCTTATCCGTCCCCAGGATGACACCGGGGTAGGTAGCAAAGTCTTTCCTGATCCCAGCTCTGTTCATTTTGGCTACTTTTAAAAACACATCAAGCAAGGGTTACTCCAAGCGGAGCCTCCCTTTTTTCCAAAAATTGTGCCCCACACACACCCAACCATTCAGTGGCAGCACTTGTGCCCCAGTTGTACACTTCACAGCCAGATTTGCATCAAGCACATTCTAAATCCACAAGCATTTACTCTAACCAGGATGACACAGGGGTAGTAAATTCCTTCTGGATCCATGAACGTCAGTCTGTCCACATTGTCACTGGACAGACGCGTGCGCTTATCTGTCAGCACACACCCAGCAGCACTGAAGACACGTTCAGAGACAACGCTGGCAGCTGGACACGACAAAATCTCCAAGGCGTAACTGGATAGCTCTGGCCATTTTTCTTGATTTGAAGCCCAAAATGAGCAAGGCTCCATTTGCAAAGTCATGGCATCGATGTTCATTTGTAGATACTCCTGTATCATCCTCTCCAGCCATTGACTATGTGTCAGACTTGTTGTCTCTGGTGGCCTTGCAAAGGAGGGTCTAAAAAAATTATGAAAAGATTCCATAAAATTGCTGTTACCAGCACCAGATACGGTGCTACTGGTACGGGTAGACTGTTGAAGATGACGAGACCGTCCCATGTTTGTCAAGTTACAACTGGGAGATTCACTCCCTGCACCTGC
This sequence comes from Anomaloglossus baeobatrachus, assembly GCF_048569485.1. NCBI lineage: Eukaryota > Metazoa > Chordata > Amphibia > Anura > Aromobatidae > Anomaloglossus > Anomaloglossus baeobatrachus. Next base: position 206,871,349 of record NC_134359.1, on the reverse strand, counting down.
ACGGTTGTTTGGTGGAAAAGCGGATCTAAGATCGAGTAACAGCTTCTGCTGATACTCCTGCATATGTGCGTCCCTTTCTATGGCTGGAATTATGTCACAAAATTTGGACTTGTACCGGGGATCTAATAGTGTGGCAAGCCAGTAGTCATCATCACTTCTAATTTTGACAATACGAGGGTCATGTTGGAGGTAGTGCAACAAGAAGGCACTCATGTGTCTTGCGCAGCCATGCGGACCAAGTCCACGCTGTGTTTGTGGCATAGAGGTGCTAACCGTTCTTTCTTCCTCTGACATCTCCCCCCAACCTCTTTCAACTGAAATTTGACCAAGGTCTCCCTCATCTGCTGAGTCTTCCATGTCCATGGACAGTTCGTCCTCCATTTCTTCATGTCCTCCTGCACCTTCCTCAACATCTCGCCTGCTACCATGCGCCCTTGTGGATCCATGTCCCCCATGCTCCCATGCCTGGCGCCTTGGTGATGATGAATGTCTGGACCTTGGTGATGTTGTTGTGTCTTGCGCATATGAATCCTCCTGTAGTTCATCCCCTTCCTGTTGTCCCACCCCCTGACTCCGAATAGTGTTTAGCGTGTGCTCCAGCATGTAAATGACTGGAATTGTCATGCTGATAATGGCATTGTCAGCGCTAAACATATTCGTCGCCATGTCGAAACTGTGCAGAAGGGTGCATAGGTCCTTGATCTGAGACCACTCCATCAGGGTGATCTGCCCCACCTCTGCATCTCGTTGGCCCAGGCTATTCGTCATGACGTATTGCACCAGGGCTCGGCGGTGCTGCCACAGTCGCTGTAACATGTGGAGAGTTGAATTCCAGCGTGTCGCCACATCGCATTTTAGGCGATGAATCGGCAGGCCGAAAGACTTCTGGAGCGATGCAAGTCGCTCAGCTGCGGCGCTTGAACGGCGGAAGTGAGCAGACAGTTTTCGTGCCCTGTTCAGAAGGCCATCTAGGCCGGGATAGTGTGTTAAAAATTGCTGCACGACAAGGTTCAACACGTGAGCCATACAAGGTACGTGTGTCACCCCCCCAGGCGAAGGGCCGCACCCAGGTTTGCAGCATTGTCGCACACGGCCTTACCAGGCTGCAGGTTGAGTGGAGACAACCATTTATTAAACTCGGACCGCAGAGCTGACCACAACTCCTCAGCTGTGTGACTCTTATTCCCAAGACATGTCAAGCTAAAGACCGCCTGATGCCGTTGCGCTCTGCTGCCAGCATAGAAATGAGGGGTGCGTGATTCTTTCTGCGCAGTGAGAACGCTGGTGGCCTCACCAGGCAGGCTTGGGGCGGAGGTGGAGGACCCAGATGAGGTGGAGGATGCAGAAGCAGTGGCGGAACTTGGACAGACAGAGGATTGACACACAAGTCGTGGGGATGGCAAGACTTGTGCAGCAGACCCTTCACCATCTATCACCATAGTTACCCAGTGCCCAGTGAGCGACATGTAACGTCCCTGTCCATGCTTACTGGTCCAAGTATCGGTGGTGAAATGCACCCGTTCACACACAGAGTTTCTCAAGGAAGCGGTGATGTTGTGTGCGACATGCTGGTGTAGCGCGGGCATACCTTTCTTAGAGAAGTAGTGGCGACTAGGCATCTGGTACTGGGGCACAGCGACAGACATAAGGTCTCTAAAATCCTGTGTGTCCACTAGGCGGAAAGGCAGCATTTCGGTAGCCAACAGCTTACAGAGGGATAGAGTCAACCTCTTAGCTTTGTCATGGGTCGCAGGAAGTGGCCTTTTATTTGACCACATCTGAGGGACAGAGATCTGGCTGCTGTGTGTAGACGGTGTTGAGTAGGGTGTCCCTGGAAAAATGCAGGTTTGTGAGGAAAGTGCAGGCGGAGACATGATGTTGCCTTCATCCAGCGTTGGTGCTATCGATGTCTGAGAGAGCTGTACACACTCACTTGTTTCCCCTTCCAAACCAACTGACGACCTACCAAGCAAACTGCCTGTTGCGGTTACAGTGGTGGAAGTTGTGTGTGGAAAAACAGGTGTGACAGCTGTCCCCACAGTCCTAGAAGATGACGAGCGCGCGGATGCACTGGAAGGGGCAGGCGGTGGATGGTTCGCTCCGCTAGGCCGCATTGCAGCACGGTGAGCTTCCCACCGGGCCATATGATATTTATTCATGTGACGATTCATGGAAGAAGTTGTCAAACTGCTGAGGTTTTGACCTCTACTAAGAGAACCATGACAAATTTTACAGATCACATAATTTGGGCGATCTTTTTCTATGTCAAAAAAGGACCAGGCTAGGCAAGGCTTAGAGGCCATGCGACCTGTTGATCCACCCCGAATAATGCTCAGAGGCAGAGTGGTGGCTGAGGATGCAGTTGTAGACGTGCTACCAGTACTCCGACTGTGTCCAGGAAGGCGCAAGGTAACTTCGTCATCAGTTGCATCCTCCTCCACCACCTCTGTTGACCTCCTCGAGTGCCTGACTGTGGGTTGACAGTAGGTGGGATCTAGAACTTCATCATCAATTGTTGTGTTTGCACTCCCCTCCCCCTCAGACCAAGCCTCTTCTTGCCCTGACCGAATATTTAAGTTGTCATCCCAATCGGGTATCTCAGTCTCATCTTCATCAGTATGTTCCTCATTGTCTATAACCACAGGTGTTACAGTTTGTGACAAAGGGTCAACATTATGCTCAGAAACTTGGTCCTCACGGCCTGAATCAGAGTCACAAAGGTTCTGGGCATCACTGCAGACCATTTCCTGTTCTGTACTCACTGTAGCTTGGGAGCAGACCTCTGATTCCCAGGCTATAGTGTGACTGAACAGCTCTGCAGACTCAGCCATCTCAGTTCCACCATACTGTGCAGGGCTGATGGAGACTTCAGAGCTGGGAGAAATCAAGTTTGATTGGGATGACAACTCAGAGGACTGGTGTTTTTTGGATGCGGTACTTGAAGTGGCTGAGAGGGCACTTGTTGGACCACTTGAGATCCATTCAAGCATTTTCCTTTTTTGGCCATCATCTACCTTTGTTCCTGTTGTTCGTGTCCGTAAAAAAGGGAGCACATCGGATTGTCCACGGTAAGTAGTAGACATCTTACTTTTGCTGGTAGATGGTCTATCTTCAGAAGATGATAATGGAGCTTTGCCACCTTCCCCACGGACAAAACCTTTTTTGTCTTTTCCACCACGCCTCTTCCCCTTTCCACCAGCATCTGTCATTTTGCCACTCGTGTTGATTGCGACAAGATTGTGGACTGAAAATGTGGTAGTAAAAATTGAGAGGTGGTGTAGATTGCAGTGGTGGTCTAGCTTTATTAACAGCAGAATAATAAAGAATAAATATCCCTGACAATGCAACTACGACCCTTAAACTGGCAGCAAAAATTGCTAGTATAATGGCTTAGTTATAATGAGTTGGAGTGTACAATGCAGGCAGAGGTGCTGCAAATGTCTTTGCACTAGTGTGACTAGACAAATGTCCAATAGCCACGTTTAGGATGCCACTAGGTACACTGAGTGTTTGCTAGTATAATGGCTTAGTTATAATGAGTTGGAGTGTGCAATGCAGGCAGAGGTGCTGCAAATGTCTTTGCACTAGTGTGACTACACAAAAGTCCAATAGCCACGTTTAGGATGCCACTAGGTACACTGAGTGTTTGCTAGTATAATGGCTTAGTTATAATGAGTTGGAGTGTGCAATGCAGGCAGAGGTGCTGCAAATGTCTTTGCACTAGTGTGACTAGACAACAGTCCAATAGCCACGTTTAGGATGCCACTAGGTACACTGAGTGTTTGCTAGTATAATGGCTTAGTTATAATGAGTTGGAGTGTGCAATGCAGGCAGAGGTGCTGCAAATGTCTTTGCACTAGTGGGACTATAGCAAAGTCCAATAGCCACGTTTAGGATGCCACTAGGTACACTGAGTGTTTGCTAGTATAATGGCTTAGTTATAATGAGTTGGAGTGTGCAATGCAGGCAGAGGTGCTGCAAATGTCTTTGCACTAGTGTGACTAGACAAAAGTCCAATAGCCACGTTTAGGATGCCACTAGGTACACTGAGTGTTTGCTAGTATAATGGCTTAGTTATAATGAGTTGGAGTGTGCAATGCAGGCAGAGGTGCTGCAAATGTCTTTGCACTAGTGGGACTATAGCAAAGTCCAATAGCCACGTTTAGGATGCCACTAGGTACACTGAGTGTTTGCTAGTATAATGGCTTAGTTATAATGAGTTGGAGTGTGCAATGCAGGCAGAGGTGCTGCAAATGTCTTTGCACTAGTGTGACTAGACAAAAGTCCAATAGCCACGTTTAGGATGCCACTAGGTACACTGAGTGTTTGCTAGTATAATGGCTTAGTTATAATGAGTTGGAGTGTGCAATGCAGGCAGAGGTGCTGCAAATGTCTTTGCACTAGTGTGACTAGACAACAGTCCAATAGCCACGTTTAGGATGCCACTAGGTACACTGAGTGTTTGCTAGTATAATGGCTTAGTTATAATGAGTTGGAGTGTGCAATGCAGGCAGAGGTGCTGCAAATGTCTTTGCACTAGTGGGACTATAGCAAAGTCCAATAGCCACGTTTAGGATGCCACTAGGTACACTGAGTGTTTGCTAGTATAATGGCTTAGTTATAATGAGTTGGAGTGTGCAATGCAGGCAGAGGTGCTGCAAATGTCTTTGCACTAGTGGGACTATAGCAAAGTCCAATAGCCACGTTTAGGATGCCACTAGGTACACTGAGTGTTTGCTAGTATAAAGGCTTAGTTATAATGAGTTGGAGTGTGCAATGCAGGCAGAGGTGCTGCAAATGTCTTTGCACTAGTGTGACTAGACAACAGTCCAATTGCCACGTTTAGGATGCCACTAGGTACACTGAGTGTTTGCTAGTATAATGGCTTAGTTATAATGAGTTGGAGTGTGCAATGCAGGCAGAGGTGCTGCAAATGTCTTTGCACTAGTGGGACTACAGCAAAGTCCAATAGCCACGTTTAGGATGCCACTAGGTACACTGAGTGTTTGCTAGTATAATGGCTTAGTTATAATGAGTTGGAGTGTGCAATGCAGGCAGAGGTGCTGCAAATGTCTTTGCACTAGTGGGAATATAGCAAAGTCCAATAGCCACGTTTAGGATGCCACTAGGTACACTGAGTGTTTGCTAGTATAAGGGCTTAGTTATAATGAGTTGGAGTGTGCAATGCAGGCAGAGGTGCTGCAAATGTCTTTGCACTAGTGGGACTAGACAATAGTCCAATAGCTACGTTTAGGATGCCACTAGGTACACTGAGTGTTTGCTAGTATAATGGCTTAGTTATAATGAGTTGGAGTGTGCAATGCAGGCAGAGGTGCTGCAAATGTCTTTGCACTAGTGTGACTAGACAACAGTCCAATAGCCACGTTTAGGATGCCACTAGGTACACTGAGTGTTTGCTAGTATAATGGCTTAGTTATAATGAGTTGGAGTGTGCAATGCAGGCAGAGGTGCTGCAAATGTCTTTGCACTAGTGGGACTATAGCAAAGTCCAATAGCCACGTTTAGGATGCCACTAGGTACACTGAGTGTTTGCTAGTATAAAGGCTTAGTTATAATGAGTTGGAGTGTGCAATGCAGGCAGAGGTGCTGCAAATGTCTTTGCACTAGTGTGACTAGACAACAGTCCAATTGCCACGTTTAGGATGCCACTAGGTACACTGAGTGTTTGCTAGTATAATGGCTTAGTTATAATGAGTTGGAGTGTGCAATGCAGGCAGAGGTGCTGCAAATGTCTTTGCACTAGTGGGACTACAGCAAAGTCCAATAGCCACGTTTAGGATGCCACTAGGTACACTGAGTGTTTGCTAGTATAATGGCTTAGTTATAATGAGTTGGAGTGTGCAATGCAGGCAGAGGTGCTGCAAATGTCTTTGCACTAGTGGGAATATAGCAAAGTCCAATAGCCACGTTTAGGATGCCACTAGGTACACTGAGTGTTTGCTAGTATAAGGGCTTAGTTATAATGAGTTGGAGTGTGCAATGCAGGCAGAGGTGCTGCAAATGTCTTTGCACTAGTGGGACTAGACAATAGTCCAATAGCTACGTTTAGGATGCCACTAGGTACACTGAGTGTTTGCTAGTATAATGGCTTAGTTATAATGAGTTGGAGTGTGCAATGCAGGCAGAGGTGCTGCAAATGTCTTTGCACTAGTGTGACTAGACAACAGTCCAATAGCCACGTTTAGGATGCCACTAGGTACACTGAGTGTTTGCTAGTATAATGGCTTAGTTATAATGAGTTGGAGTGTGCAATGCAGGCAGAGGTGCTGCAAATGTCTTTGCACTAGTGTGACTAGACAAAAGTCCAATAGCCACGTTTAGGATGCCACTAGGTACACTGAGTGTTTGCTAGTATAATGGCTTAGTTATAATGAGTTGGAGTGTGCAATGCAGGCAGAGTTGCTGCAAATGTCTTTGCACTAGTGGGACTATAGCAAAGTCCAATAGCCACGTTTAGGATGCCACTAGGTACACTGAGTGTTTGCTAGTATAATGGCTTAGTTATAATGAGTTGGAGTATGCAATGCAGGCAGAGGTGCTGCAAATGTCTTTGCACTAGTGGGACTAGACAATAGTCCAATAGCTACGTTTAGGATGCCACTAGGTACACTGAGTGTTTGCTAGTATAATGGCTTAGTTATAATGAGTTGGAGTGTGCAATGCAGGCAGAGGTGCTGCAAATGTCTTTGCACTAGTGTGACTAGACAACAGTCCAATAGCCACGTTTAGGATGCCACTAGGTACACTGAGTGTTTGCTAGTATAATGGCTTAGTTATAATGAGTTGGAGTGTGCAATGCAGGCAGAGGTGCTGCAAATGTCTTTGCACTAGTGTGACTAGACAACAGTCCAATAGCCACGTTTAGGATGCCACTAGGTACACTGAGTGTTTGCTAGTATAATGGCTTAGTTATAATGAGTTGGAGTGTGCAATGCAGGCAGAGGTGCTGCAAATGTCTTTGCACTAGTGTGACTAGACAAAAGTCCAATAGCCACGTGTAGGATGCCACTAGGTACACTGAGTGTTTGCTAGTATAATGGCTTAGTTATAATGAGTTGGAGTGTGCAATGCAGGCAGAGGTGCGGCAAATGTCTTTGCACTAGTGTGACTAGACAAATGTCCAATAGCCACGTTTAGGATGCCACTAGGTACACTGAGTGTTTGCTAGTATAATGGCTTAGTTATAATGAGTTGGAGTGTGCAATGCAGGCAGAGGTGCTGCAAATGTCTTTGCACTAGTGGGACTATAGCAAAGTCCAATAGCCACGTTTAGGATGCCACTAGGTACACTGAGTGTTTGCTAGTATAATGGCTTAGTTATAATGAGTTGGAGTGTGCAATGCAGGCAGAGTTGCTGCAAATGTCTTTGCACTAGTGGGACTATAGCAAAGTCCAATAGCCACGTTTAGGATGCCACTAGGTACACTGAGTGTTTGCTAGTATAATGGCTTAGTTATAGTCAGTTGGAGTGTGCAATGCAGGCAGAGGTGCTGCAAATGTCTTTGCACTAGTGGGACTATAGCAAAGTCTAATAGCCACGTTTAGGATGCCACTAGGTACACTGAGTGTTTGCTAGTATAATGGCTTAGTTATAATGAGTTGGAGTGTGCAATGCAGGCAGAGGTGCTGCAAATGTCTTTGCACTAGTGTGACTAGACAACAGTCCAATAGCCACGTTTAGGATGCCACTAGGTACACTGAGTGTTTGCTAGTATAATGGCTTAGTTATAATGAGTTGGAGTGTGCAATGCAGGCAGAGTTGCTGCAAATGTCTTTGCACTAGTGGGACTATAGCAAAGTCCAATAGCCACGTTTAGGATGCCACTAGGTACACTGAGTGTTTGCTAGTATAATGGCTTAGTTATAATCAGTTGGAGTGTGCAATGCAGGCAGAGGTGCTGCAAATGTCTTTGCACTAGTGGGACTATAGCAAAGTCCAATAGCCATGTTTAGGATGCCACTAGGTACACTCAGTGTTTGCTAGTATAATGGCTTAGTTATAATGAGTTGGAGTGTGCAATGCAGGCAGAGGTGCTGCAAATGTCTTTGCACTAGTGGGACTATAGCAAAGTCCAATAGCCACGTTTAGGATGCCACTAGGTACACTGAGTGTTTGCTAGTATAATGGCTTAGTTATAATGAGTTGGAGTGTGCAATGCAGGCAGAGGTGCTGCAAATGTCTTTGCACTAGTGGGACTATAGCAAAGTCCAATAGCCACGTTTAGGATGCCACTAGGTACACTGAGTGTTTGCTAGTATAATGGCTTAGTTATAATGAGTTGGAGTGTGCAATGCAGGCAGAGGTGCTGCAAATGTCTTTGCACTAGTGGGACAAGACAATAGTCCAATAGCTACGTTTAGGATGCCACTAGGTACACTGAGTGTTTGCTAGTATAATGGCTTAGTTATAATGAGTTGGAGTGTGCAATGCAGGCAGGGGTGCTGCAAATGTCTTTGCACTAGTGTGACTAGACAAAAGTCCAATAGCCACGTTTAGGATGCCACTAGGTACACTGAGTGTTTGCTAGTATAATGGCTTAGTTATAATGAGTTGGAGTGTGCAATGCAGGCAGAGGTGCTGCAAATGTCTTTGCACTAGTGTGACTAGACAAAAGTCCAATAGCCACGTTTAGGATGCCACTAGGTACACTGAGTGTTTTACTAGTATAATGGCTTAGTTATAATGTGTTGGAGTGTGCAATGCAGGCAGAGGTGCTGCAAATGTCTTTGCACTAGTGTGACTTGACAAAAGTCCAATAGCCACGTTTAGGATGCCACTAGGTACACTGAGTGTTTGCTAGTATAATGGCTTAGTTATAATAAGTTGGAGTGTGCAATGCAGGCAGAGGTGCTGCAAATGTCTTTGCACTAGTGTGACTAGACAAATGTCCAATAGCCACGTTTAGGATGCCACTAGGTACACTGAGTGTTTGCTAGTATAATGGCTTAGTTATAATGAGTTAGAGTGTGCAATGCAGGCAGAGGTGCTGCAAATGTCTTTGCACTAGTCGGACTATAGCAAAGTCCAATAGCCACGTTTAGGATGCCACTAGGTACACTGAGTGTTTGCTAGTATAATGGCTTAGTTATAATGAGTTGGAGTGTGCAGAGGACAGGAGGGTACAGTGCCAGGATTGTGGTGCTCTGGGTAGAGGAATGGAAGCCTGCGTTTCTATTCCCTCCTAATAGGGAAATGCAGGGAGGAAATCCCTGACCTTTGCTACACAGACGCTGTCACTGTTTTCAGGACCTGTCACCTATGGCTCTGACCCTGCCGGTACGAGCCCTTAAAAGGACTGCTAGAAAGTGCTCTCCCTAAGCTGTCTAACGCTGTGTATGCAGCGCATACAGCTGTATCGGTGATAGGACTCAGGAGGACGGAGCTGCGACAGTGATGTCTGACACCAAAGACGCAGAAGAGATAATGGCGTCCTGGAGGAAAATGTCTGGTTTTATAATGCAGGGACATGTGACATGGACATCCTATCACACATGCCGTTGCTTCTCTGGCTAAAAGTCCACTTAGCTGTGTGTGTGTCTGGGATTGGCTGACATGCTGGCCCGCCCCACAAGACGCGCGCGCTTAGGGAAGGAAGACAAGGAAAAAAAAAAATGGCGATCGCCATTATACAAACAGCAGTGATCTGAAGGCGCTGTTCACTAGAGATGAGCGAACCGGTCCCGGTTCGGCTCGAGGTCGGTTCGCCGAACGGAGGTCCCGTTCGAGTTCGGCTCGTCGAACGTTCGACGAACCGAACTCGAACTGCATAGGAAAAAATGGCAGGCAATCACAAACACAGAAAAACACCTAGAAAACACCCTCAAAGGTGTCCAAAAGGTGACAAACAACTCACAACACATGGGAAAGTGACAAGGACATATACTCATGTGAAAACAAAAGAGCTGGACAAGGAAAAAGAGGAGGAGACACAGATATATGAGTATATGCAAGGAAACATCGATTCCATTATTGTGCAACTTGATCCCTGCTCATTTTAGGCTTCCAATCTTGATAAATTGCCTGAGCTCGCCACGTACGCCTTGGGGATCTTGTCGTGTCCTGCAGCCAGCGTTCTCTCGGAACCTGTCTTCAGTGCTGCTGGGGGTCTTCTGGCAGATAAGCACACATGTCTGTCCACTGACAATGTGGACATGGCTCTCAGAGGACTTTTCTTCCCCTGGGTCAGCCAGGGGAGGCGAAAGGCACGCGTATTTTTGAGAGTGCTTCATGCAAAGCATCTTTTTCATTTTGAAAAGGGGGGTCAACTGATGCCAGTCAAGTGGGGTGTGTGTGGCCCAATTAGTGGAAATGAGGGAGACTGTGGTTGGAGTCCCCTCGCTGTGTTTATAAAAGAACCAAGATGAACAAGTCATGGCTCTCAGAGGACTTTTCTTCCCCTGGGTCAGCCAGGGGACGGGAAAGGCACGCGTATTTTTGAGAGTGCTTCATGCAAAGCATCTTTTTCATTTTGAAAAGGGGCATCAACTGATGTCAGTCAAGAGGGGTGTGTGTGGCCCATTTAGTGGAAACGAGGGAGACTGTGGTTGGAGTTCCCTCGCTGTGTCTCTAAAAGAACCAAGATGAACAAGTCATGGCTCTCAGAGGACTTTTCTTCCCCTGGGTCAGCCAGGGGACGGGAAAGGCACGCGTATTTTTGAGAGTGCTTCATGCAAAGCATCTTTTTCTTTTTCAAAAGGGGGCTCAACCGATGCCAGTCAAGTGGGGTGTGTGTGGCCCAGTTAGTGGAAACGAGGGAGACTGTGGTTGGAGTCCCCTCGCTGTGTCTCTAAAAGAACCAAGATGAACAAGTCATGGCTCTCAGAGGACTTTTCTTCCCCTGGTTCAGCCAGGGGACGGGAAAGGCACGCGTATTTTTGAGAGTGCTTCATGCAAAGCATCTTTTTCATTTTGAAAAGGGGCATCAACTGATGTCAGTCAAGAGGGGTGTGTGTGGCCCAGTTAGTGGAAACGAGGGAGACTGTGGTTGGAGTCCCCTCGCTGTGTCTGTAAAAGAACCAAGATAAACAAGTCATGGCTCTCAGAGGACTTTTCTTCCCCTGGGTCAGCCAGGGGACGGGAAAGGCACGCGTATTTTTGAGAGTGCTTCATGCAAAGCATCTTTTTCTTTTTCAAAAGGGGGCTCAACCGATGCCAGTCAAGTGGGGTGTGTGTGGCCCAGTTAGTGGAAACGAGGGAGACTGTGGTTGGAGTCCCCTCGCTGTGTTTTACATGCTTTTAGAAGGGCATGACATGGCTTGGAGGTTGACTTTCATCATCTGCAAACTGTTGGCTACCAAAATGCTGCCTTTCCAACAACTGTGGTTATAGACAATGAGGAACATACTGATGAAGATGAGACGCAGATACCCGATTGGGATGACAACTTAAATATTCGGTCAGGGCAAGAAGAGGCTCGGTCTGAGGGGGAGGGGAGTGCAAACACAACAATTGATGATGAAGTTCTAGATCCCACCTACTGTCAACCCACAGTCAGACAATCGAGGAGGTCAACAGAGGCGGTGGAGGAGGATGCAACCGACGTCGAAGTAACCTTGCGCCTTCCTGGACACAGTCGGAGCACTGGTAGCATGTCTACAACTGCATCCTCAGCCACCACTCTGCCTCTGAGCATTATTCGGGGTGGATCAACAGGTCGCATGGCCTCTAAGCCTTGCCTAGCCTGGTCCTTTTTTGACATAAAAAAAGATCGCCCAAATGATGTGATCTGTAACATTTGGCATGGTTATCTTACTAGAGGTCAAAACCTCAGCAGTTTGACAACTTCTTCCATGAATCGTCACATGAATAAATATCATATGGCCTGGTGGGAAGCTCACCGTGCTGCAATGCGGCCTAGCGGAGCCAACCATCCACCGCCTGCCCCTTCCAGTGCATCCGCGCGCTCGTCATCTTCTAGGACTGTGGGGACAGCTGTCACACCTGTTTTTCCACCCACAACTTCCACCACTGTAACCGCAACAGGCAGTTTGCTTGGTAGGTCGTCAGTTGGTTTGGAAGGGGAAACAAGTGATTGTGTACAGCTCTCTCAAACATCGATAGCACCAACGTTGGATGAAGGCAACATCATGTCTCCGCCTGCACTTTCCTCACAAACCTGCATTTTTCAAGGGACACCCTACTCAACACCGTCTACACACAGCAGCCAGATCTCTGTCCCTCAGATGTGGTGAAATAAAAGGCCACTTCCTGCGACCCATGCCAAAGCTAAGAGATTGACTCTATCCCTCTGTAAGCTGTTGGCTACCGAAATGCTGCCTTTCCGCCTAGTGGACACACAGGATTTTACAGACCTTATGTCTGTCGCTGTGCCCCAGTACCAGATGCCTAGTCACCACTACTTCTCTAAGAAAGGTGTGCCCGCGCTACACCAGCATGTTACACACAACATCACCGCTTCCTTGAGAAACTCTGTGTGTGAACGGGTGCATTTCACCACAGATACTTGGACCAGTAAGCATGGACAGGGACGTTACATGTCGCTGACTGGCCACTGGGTAACTATGGTGATTGATGGTGAAGGGTCTGCTGCACAAGTCTTGCCGTCCCCACGACTTGTGTGTCAATCCTCTGTCTGTCCAAGTTCCGCCACTGCTTCTGCATCCTCCACCTCATCTGGGTCCTCCACCTCCGCCCCAAGCCTGCCTGGTAAGGCCACCAGCGTTCTCACTGCGCAGAAGGAATCACGCACCCCTCATTACTATGCTGGCAGCAGAGCGCAACGGCATCAGGCGGTCTTTAGCTTGACATGTCTTGGGAATAAGAGTCACACAGCTGAGGAGTTGTGGTCAGCTCTGCGGTCCGAGTTTAATAAATGGTTGTCTCCACTCAACCGCCAGCCTGGTAAGGCCGTGTGCGACAATGCTGCAAACCTGGGTGCGGCCCTTCGCCTGGGCAAGGTGACACACGTACCTTGTATGGCTCACGTGTTGAACCTTGTCGTCCAGCAATTTTTAACACACTATCCCGGCCTAGATGGCCTTCTGAACAGGGCACGAAAACTGTCTGCTCACTTCCGCCGTTCAAGCGCCGCAGCTGAGCGACTTGCATCGCTCCAGAAGTCTTTCGGCCTGCCGGTTCATCGCCTGAAATGCGATGTGGCGACACGCTGGAATTCAACTCTCCACATGTTACAGCGACTGTGGCAGCACCGCAGAGCCCTGGTGCAATATGTCATGTTGTATAGCCTGGGCCAACGAGATGCAGAGGTGGGGCAGATCACCCTGATGGAGTGGTCTCAGATCAAGGACCTAGGCACCCTTCTGCACAGTTTCGACATGGCGACGAATATGTTTAGCGCTGACAATGCCATTATCAGCATGACGATTCCAGTCATTTACATGCTGGAGCACACGCTAAACACTATTCAGAGTCAGGGGGTGGGACAACAGGAAGGGGAGGAACTACAGGAGGATTCATATGCGCAAGACACAACAACATCACCAAGGTCCAGACGTTCATCATCACCAACGCGGCAGGCATGGGACCATGGGGGACAGGGATCAACAAGGGCGCATGGTAGCAGGCGAGATGTTGAGGAAGGTGCAGGAGGACATGAAGATATGGAGGACGAACTGTCCATGGACATGGAAGACTCAGCAGATGAGGGGGACCTTGGTCAACTTTCAGTTGAAAGAGGTTGGGGGGAGATGTCAGAGGAAGAAAGAACGGTTAGCCCTCTATGCCACAAACACAGCGTGGACATGGTCTGCATGGCTGCGCAAGACACATGAGTGCCTTCTTGTTGCACTACCTCCAACATGACCCTCGTATTGTCAAAATTAGAAGTGATGATGACTACTGGCTTGCCACACTATTAGATCCCCGGTACAAGTCCAAATTTTGTGACATAATTCCAGCCATAGAAAGGGACGCACTTATGCAGGAGTATCAGCAGAAGCTGTTACTCGATCTTAGATCCGCTTTTCCACCAAACAACCGTGCAGGTGCAGGGAGGGAATCTCCCAGTTGTAACTTGACAAACATGGGACGGTCTCGTCATCTTCAACAGTCTACACGTACCAGTAGGACCGTATCTGGTGCTGGTAACAGCAATTTAATGGAATCTTTTCATAATTTTTTTAGACCCTCCTTTGCAAGGCCACCAGAGACAACAAGTCTGACACATAGTCAACGGCTGGAGAGGATGATACAGGAGTATCTACAAATGAACATCGATGCCATGACTTTGCAAATAGAGCCTTGCTCATTTTGGGCTTCAAATCTAGAAAAATGGCCAGAGCTATCCAGTTACGCCTTGGAGATTTTGTCGTGTACAGCTGCCAGCGTTGTCTCTGAACGTGTCTTCAGTGCTGCTGGGTGTGTGCTGACAGATAAGCGCACGCGTCTGTCCAGTGACAATGTGGACAGACTGACGTTCATGAAAATTAACAAGTCATGGATCCAGAAGGAATTTACAACCCCTGTGTCATCCTGGGGAGAGTAAATGCTTGTGGATTTGGAATGTGCTTGATGCAAATCTAGCTGTGAAGTGTACAACTATGGCACAACTGCTGCCACTGAATGGGTGGGTGTGTGTGGGGCACAATTTTTGGAAAAAAGGGAGGCTCCGCTTTGAGTAACCCTTGCTTACATTGTTTTTAAAAGGAGCCAAGATGACCAAGTCATGGTTCAGCAAAGACTTTATCTACCTACCCCGGTGTCATGCTGGGGACGGTTAATTATGGCGTATTTTTTGAATGTGCTTGATGCAAATCAAAACATCCTGTTTGCAACTAGGGCACAAGTGCTGCCACTGATGGGGTGTCTGTGTGCCCAATTTTTGGAAAAAAGGTAGACTCCGCTTGGAGTAACCCTTGCTTGCTGTGTTTTTTAAAAATGATACAAGATGAACAGATCTGAATGCAAGATGAAGGCAACATCATGTCTCCGCCTGCACTTTCCTCACAAACCTGCATTTTTCCAGGGACACCCTACTCAACACCGTCTACAGACAGCAGCCAGATCTCTGTCCCTCAGATGTGGTCAAATAAAAGGCCACTTACTGCGACCCATGACAAAGCTAAGTGGTTGACTCTATCCCTCTGTAAGCTGTTGGCTACCGAAATGCTGCCTTTACGCCTAGTGGACACACAGGATTTTACAGACCTTATGTCTGTCGCTGTGCCCCAGTACCAGATGCCCAATCACCACTGCTTCTCCAAGAAAAGCATGCCCGCGCTACACCAGCATGTCGCACACAACATCACCACTTCCTTGAGAAAATCTGTGTGCGACAGGGTGCATTTCAACACAGATACTTGGACCAGTAAGCATAGACAGGGTCATTACATGTCACTGACTGGGCACTGGCAAACTATGGTGAGAGATGGAGAAGGGTCTGCTGTACAAGTCTTGCCGTCCCCACGAGTTGTTTCAATCCTTCTTCTGTATGTAGAAGTTAATACACTGCTTCTGCCTCTTCAACCTCGTGTGGGTCCTCCACCTTGGCGCAAACCCTGTGTGGTCAGGCCACCCTTCCTTGCAACTGCGCACAAGGACTACCACACACCTCCTTACTATGCTGGCAGCAGAGCTCAATGCCATCAGGCGGTCAAAGTTTTACTTTGAAATGTATGGGAAATGTGAGTCACACCGCTATTCCAGAGAATAGTAGTCAGGCAGGGTCAAAACATTAATTGAGGAACAGGAACACAATGGGACGGCCAGGACTTAATCAGAAAACAAGCAGAGGTGAAATGCGGATCGGCCAACAAGGTACATAAACAGCAAGCAGGAAAAGTAGTCAGGTAACAAGCACACAAAATCATAAAACTGAACTGGGGGTAAAATTAACCAGAGGTTCAGGTTCATAGCCATGTCTGGCAGTGGTCTGCAGACAGGATGGGCATAAAAAAGGGTGTGGTGTCTTCCCATTGGTTGTAGCTGAATGATGGTATTTCATCTGTGAGATACCCACCAGCTACATTCAGCCAGAGATTCTGCATCTGTCAAGGTAATGCAGCCCAGTGGGTGAGCATAACCTGCGTCCACCTGCGCCGCTGGCATCGACTACTCTCCCATCATCAGCACTATTCATGAAAGGAACACGTTGTCACCTGGCGACCGGAGTACAAATTGACGGAGCGGACTCCGTTGGTGACTTAACAGCCGTGTGCGGCAATGATGCAAACCTGGCTGCGGGCCATCCTCAGGGCAATGTGACACACGTGCCTTGTATGGCTCACGTGTTGAACCGAATTCTCCAGCAATTTTTAAAACACCATCACGGCCTACATGGCCTTGTGCAGCGTGCACGCTCGCTATGTGCTCACTTCCATCGTGCGCACACAGCAGCTCAACAACTTTCATCACTCCGGAAGTCTTAGGGTCTGGCAGTTAAACGCCGGAAATGCGATGTTCCGACACGCAGGAATTGGAATCTGCACATGTTGCAGCGTGTGTGGCAGCACCGCAGAGCCCTGCTGAAATACGGTATGACATATACCCTGGGATAACTTGATCAAGAGGTGGTGCAGATCACGCTGCTGGGGTGGTGTCAGATCAAGGACCTATGCACCCTGCTACACAGTTCACAAATGTCGACGAAGATGTTTAGCACTGGCAATGTCATTCTCAGCATGACAATTCTGGTCATCTACATGATGGAGCACACTGTAATTATTATTCGGAGTCAGGTGTTGGGACAAGAGGAAGGGGAGGAAGTACAGGAGGAGTCATATGCGGAAGGGATAACAAGATCTACGAGGTCCAGATGGTCAGCGGCACCTATGCGGCAGTCATGGTGAGGGAGAGGGATTAACAAGGGCGCATAGTATCAGCAAAAAGTGTTGATGAAAGTGCAGGAGCCCATGAAGAAATGGAGGACGAACTGGCGATGGGCATGGAAGACTCAGCAGATGAGTGAGAGCTTGCTCACATTTCGGTTGTGCGAGGTTGTGGGGAGAGGGCAGAGGAAGGAGGCACGATTCTCACCTCTCTGCCACCAACACACCAAGGACTTGGTCCTCCTGGATGCACAAGACACATGAGCGCCTTCTTGCTGCACTACCTACATGACCCTCGGATTGTATGAATTTGAAGTAATCCTGAATACTGGGTTGCCACACTGTTAGATCCCCGGTACAAGACAAAATTTGGCGAACTAATTCCTGCCATAGAAATGGACGCACGTATACAGGAGTATCTGCAGAATGTGGTACGCAATCTTAGATCTACTTTTCCACTAAACACCAGTGCTGCACAGAGTGAATCACAACGCTTTGTCATGGATAGGAGGAAATGGTCTTTTACTTGTCCACATCGGAGGGACCGAGGGATGGCTGCTGTGCTGAGATGGCGTTGAGTACGGTGTCCCTGCACAGTTGCACTTTTGGTCATATCCCAAAATGAGTTGAAAAAGGACAGATGCTGTTGGAAAGGGGAACAGGTGTGTTGGAAAGGGGAAAAAAGTTTTGGTCCGTGGATTTGGTGGATAAGCAACTGTAACATTTGCTGAAGAAACACCATCTGTTACAGTGGGACTGGCAGATTTGGATAAAGTGGTATATAATCTGTTACCGCTATATAACGAAAATTAATAAGAAAAGAAAGAGAAAGGTATATATCCCCATCAGCAGTCAGTGTCCACCGTGCTCCCAGTTGGAAAAGGAGAGGTTGGCAACTGGAAGGTTTGGTGGAGGATACAGAGCTGTGTGGCTATGAAACTAATAGTAGCCTGAACCGAGTTAGACGCCATTCGGATCTGGAGACTGTGAGCCCTGTTAGCGTCACAGGGTCCACATGCCCACCCAGCCCAGGAACTCACTGTTAACAACACAGGGGCCATTGAGTACGCTGACCGTGTGCGTAGGGGCCACACCTGTGGACAGCAGGCGCATCAGCAGCAGCAGGCCTGTTAATGCCACTGGGCTGCACAAGCAGGACTGGTAGGACAGGAGCTGGTCTTAACCGTTCTGCGTTACCAACTGTGGTGGTGGCCTGCATCCACCACCCTATCCCTGCCTACCTCTGGCCTAAAGCCGCAATGGGTTCAACACATGGAGGTGTGCTCTTTTGGAGCATAATAGAAGACTGCGCACCTCCTTGTTGGCTCCAGCCCCTTTTATAACCTGGGTCCGCCCCAAACCAGGGTGAACCACAATGCACCTCCTGGAGACAAAAGTAGAGTGACACGTCAAGAGTGGCATAACTAGCGTCCTATTTGGAACCGCAACTTCAATGATGACCTCATGGCTGCCATGACCCAAACACCTCACCAGTCATCGTCTGACCATCAATAATGCGGTGACAAGTCATAGGTGTGGGCCTCTGCAAGCCATTTGGGAGGACACCTGATGCCCTGTGGTCTATATGGGACCCCCACATCAGGGCCAGGGCCAAAGAGTTCATTACCGGACCTAGTCTCAGATGCAGGAAGTGCCTGAGCATGCTCAGTAGCATGAAATACAGTCTCTGAAAAAAGACTATCAGCTTTAGCATGGTGTCTAGGCACAAAACAGGACTTAGACCCGGCACGGAATGCAAGCACCTGTGCAAAGAGGCTTTTCACACTTAGTGTGGGAGCATGCGCTGTATCCCGAAAAGAAGACTTAGCGTCAGGAATAACACAGTCAGGCTGAGCATACTCACTAGGCGAAACACTGTAATTATGCTGCAGCTGCGGTACATCGGCACACGCATGCGCACTAGCTGCCTCTCCACACTTAGACGTGGAGGGGAAATTGCTCTTGGAGATGCTGTCTATGAACAGAAGGAAAAGCTAAAGGAAGCCTGACTTTCTATCCCTCCGAATTATGAAATGCAGCAATGAATTCCATGAGTTTGCTATAACATTAGCGTAGCAAAATGTGCATGAGGGTGTGATGTAGAGGTGCTAGAAATAGCTTGTCACCAGTGGGGCACTAATGGAAAACAACAGCCAGTTCTATGATGCCACTAAATGGCAGTATTTTGTGCTATCATTATAGCTTATTAAAAACAGAGCAGGAGGGTGTCATGCAGAGGTGCTGCACATAGATTTGCAGTAGTGTGAATAGACAAAAGTACAATAGCCACGTTTAGGATGCCACTAGGTACACTGAGTGTTTGCTAGTATAATGGCTGAGTTTAAAAAAGTTTGAGTGTGCAATGCAGGCAGACGTGCTGCAAATATGTTTACAATAGTGTGAATAGACAAAAGTACAATAGCCACGTTTAGGATGCCACGAGGTACACTGAGTGTTTGCTAGTATAATGGCTGAGTTTAAAAAAGTTTGAGTGTGCTATGCAGGCAGACGTGCTGCAAATATGTTTACAATAGTGTGAATAGACAAAAGTACAATAGCCACGTTTAGGATGCCAATAGGTACACTGAGTGTTTGCTAGTATAATGGCTGAGTTTAAAAAAGTTTGAGTGTGGAATGCAGGCAGACGTGCTGCAAATATGTTTACAATAGTGTGAATAGACAAAAGTACAATAGCCACGTTTAGGATGCCACTAGATACACTGAGTATTTGCTAGTATAATGGCTGAGTTTAAAAAAGTTTGAGTGTGCAATGCAGGCAGACGTGCTACAAATATGTTTACAATAGTGTGAATAGACAAAAGTACAATAGCCACGTTTAGGATGCCACTAGGTACACTGAGTGTTTGCTAGTATAATGGCTGAGTTTAAAAAAGTTTGAGTGTGCAATGCAGGCAGACGTGCTGCAAATATCGTTCCAATAGTGTGAATAGACAAAAGTACAATAGCCACGTTTAGGATGCCACTAGGTACACTGAGTGTTTGCTAGTATAATGGCTGAGTTTAAAAAAGTTTGAGTGTGTAATGCAGGCAGACGTGCTGCAAATATGTTTACAATAGTGTGAATAGACAAAAGTACAATAGCCACATTTAGGATGCCACTAGGTACACTGAGTGTTTGCTAGTATAATGGCTGAGTTTAAAAAAGTTTGAGTGTGCAATGCAGGCAGACGTGCTGCAAATATCGTTCCAATAGTGTGAATAGACAAAAGTACAATAGCCACGTTTAGGATGCCACTAGGTACACTGAGTGTTTGCTAGTATAATGGCTGAGTTTAAAAAAGTTTGAGTGTGCAATGCAGGCAGACGTGCTGCAAATATCGTTCCAATAGTGTGAATAGACAAAAGTACAATAGCCACGTTTAGGATGCCAATAGGTACAATGAGTGTTTGCTAGTATAATGGCTTAGTTTAAAAAAGTTTGAGTGTGCAATGCAGGCAGACGTGCTGCAAATATGTTTACAATAGTGTGAATAGACAAAAGTACAATAGCCACGTTTAGGATGCCACTAGGTACACTGAGTGTTTGCTAGTATAATGGCTGAGTTTAAAAAAGTTTGAGTGTGCAATGCAGGCAGACGTGCTGCAAATATCGTTCCAATAGTGTGAATAGACAAAAGTACAATAGCCACGTTTAGGATGCCACTAGGTACACTGAGTGTTTGCTAGTATAATGGCTGAGTTTAAAAAAGTTTGAGTGTGCAATGCAGGCAGACGTGCTGCAAATATGTTTACAATAGTGTGAATAGACAAAAGTACAATAGCCACGTTTAGGATGCCACTAGGTACACTGAGTGTTTGCTAGTATAATGGCTGAGTTTAAAAAAGTTTGAGTGTGCAATGCAGGCAGACGTGCTGCAAATATCGTTCCAATAGTGTGAATAGACAAAAGTACAATAGC
Source organism: Anomaloglossus baeobatrachus (assembly GCF_048569485.1). Lineage (NCBI taxonomy): Eukaryota > Metazoa > Chordata > Amphibia > Anura > Aromobatidae > Anomaloglossus > Anomaloglossus baeobatrachus. The sequence continues at coordinate 206,850,663 of NC_134359.1, read as the reverse complement.
CACGTTTAGGATGCCACTAGGTACACTGAGTGTTTGCTAGTATAATGGCTGAGTTTAAAAAAGTTTGAGTGTGCAATGCAGGCAGACGTGCTGCAAATATCGTTCCAATAGTGTGAATAGACAAAAGTACAATAGCCACGTTTAGGATGCCACTAGGTACACTGAGTGTTTGCTAGTATAATGGCTTAGTTTAAAAAAGTTTGAGTGTGCAATGCAGGCAGACGTGCTGCAAATATGTTTACAATAGTGTTAATAGACAAAAGTACAATAGCCACGTTTAGGATGCCACTAGGTACACTGAGTGTTTGCTAGTATAATGGCTTAGTTTAAAAAAAGTTTGAGTGTGCAATGCAGGCAGACGTGCTGTAAATATCGTTCCAATAGTGTGAATAGACAAAAGTACAATAGCCACGTTTAGGATGCCACTAGGTACACTGAGTGTTTGCTAGTATAATGGCTTAGTTTAAAAAAGTTTGAGTGTGCAATGCAGGCAGACGTGCTGCAAATATGTTTACAATAGTGTGAATAGACAAAAGTACAATAGCCACGTTTAGGATGCCACTAGGTACACTGAGTGTTTGCTAGTATAATGGCTGAGTTTAAAAAAGTTTGAGTGTGCAATGCAGGCAGACGTGCTGCAAATATCGTTCCAATAGTGTGAATAGACAAAAGTACAATAGCCACGTTTAGGATGCCACTAGGTACACTGAGTGTTTGCTAGTATAATGGCTGAGTTTAAAAAAGTTTGAGTGTGCAATGCAGGCAGACGTGCTGCAAATATCGTTCCAATAGTGTGAATAGACAAAAGTACAATAGCCACGTTTAGGATGCCACTAGGTACACTGAGTGTTTGCTAGTATAATGGCTTAGTTTAAAAAAGTTTGAGTGTGCAATGCAGGCAGACGTGCCGCAAATATGTTTACAATAGTGTGAATAGACAAAAGTACAATAGCCACGTTTAGGATGCCACTAGGTACACTGAGTGTTTGCTAGTATAATGGCTGAGTTTAAAAAAGTTTGAGTGTGCAATGCAGGCAGACGTGCTGCAAATATGTTTACAATAGTGTGAATAGACAAAAGTACAATAGCCACGTTTAGGATGCCACTAGGTACACTGAGTGTTTGCTAGTATAATGGCTTAGTTTAAAAAAGTTGGAGTGTGCAATGCAGGCAGACGTGCTCTGCAAATGTGTTTGCACTAGTGGGACTATAGCAAAGTCCAATAGCCACGTTTAGGATGCCACTAGGTACACAGAGTGTTTGCTAGTAAAATGGCTTAGTTTAAAAAAGTTGGAGTGTGCAATGCAGGCAGACGTGCTATGCAAATGTCTTTGCACTAGTGAGACTATAGCAAAGTCCAATAGCCACGTTTAGGATGCCACTAGGTACACTGAGTGTTTGCTAGTATAATGGCTTATTTTAAAAAAGTTTGAGTGTGCAATACAGGCAGGCGTGCTCTGCAAATGTCTTTGCACTAGTGGGACTATAGCAAAGTCCAATAGCCATGTTTAGGATGCCACTAGGTACACTGACTGTTTGCTAGTATAATGGCTTAGTTAAAAAGAGTTGGAGTCTGCAATGCAGGCAGACGTGCTCTGCAAATGTCTTTGCACTAGTGGGACTATAGCAAAGTCCAATAGCCACGTTTAGGATGCCACTAGGTACACTGAGTGTTTGCTAGTATAATGGCTTAGTTTAAAAAGTTGGAGTGTGCAATGCAGGCAGACGTGCTCTGCAAATGTCTTTGCACTAGTGGGACTATAGCAAAGTCCAATAGCCACGTTTAGGATGCCACTAGGTACACTGAGTGTTTGCTAGTAAAATTGCTTAGTTTAAAAAAGTTTGAGTGTGCAATGCAGGCAGACGTGCTCTGCAAATGTCTTTGCACTAGTGGGACTATAGCAAAGTCCAATAGCCACGTTTAGGATGCCACTAGGTACACTGAGTGTTTGCTAGTAAAATTGCTTAGTTTAAAAAAGTTGGAGTGTGCAATGCAGGCAGACGTGCTCTGCAAATGTCTTTGCACTAGTGGGACTATAGCAAAGTCCAATAGCCACGTATAGGATGCCACTAGGTACACTGAGTGTTTGCTAGTATAATGGCTTAGTTATAATGAGTTGGAGTGTGCAGAGGACAAGAGGGTACAGTGGCAGGATTGTGGTGCTCTGGGTAGAGGAATGGAAGCCTGCCTTTCTATTCCCTTCTAATGGTGAAATGCAGGGAGGAAATCCCTGACCTTGGCTACACAGACGCTGTGGCTGTTTTCAGGACCTGTCACCTATGGCTCTCTGACCCTGCCGGTTTGAGCCCTTAAAAGGACTGCTATAAAGTGCTCTCCCTAAGCTGTCTAACGCTGTGTATGTGTGACGCCCTGGCACAGCCAGGGTGTCACATAAAGAGTTAATCCTCCTTGGTAATATGATCTCACACGGTGCAGCATGACAAAGACACAGCCCCCAGTGTAAGGGAAAAGCAGAGGAGAGGGGAGGGGCTGGAGCAGACAGAGTGTGGAGAGCAGACAGGACAGACGTCTGAAGTGTAGCTCCCGGCTGGGAGTGAAGGGTTCTCCAAGAGGGCCGGGGCAGGCCGTAGTGAGGAAGGGGCCAGAGCAGGTAGCCGGAGCCGGGCGGTGGCCCCTCGGTACCTGGGTTCCCGGATCACTACAGGGGAGTGATTCCCCGTCCCCGGCTGAGGAGAAAGAGGAAGAGAGAGAGGAGAAAAAGACACTTGCTGCAAGGAAAGAACAACCAGGGCTGCTGCACCGTGTGTGGGATACAAACACCCCCGTACCAGAGGCCTCGGACACCGGCAATTCTTAGTTCACCAGTGACTCCGTGTGACTTTATTGTGAGTACACTCATGCCCTCGGGCACTGCACTGCAGCACTGCGCCCTGCCGCCCCTGCTTACCCCATCATCGAGCCCCGGGACAACCAACCCCCCTACCCACGGAGGGGACATAACAACTACGCTGCTCCCTGCCATCGCTCCCGGGATCCCCTTCTAGAGCAGCGGTGGTGTTCCACCATCACCACAACCGTGGGTGGCGTCACGGACAATCTCCCCTAACAAAACCCCCTTTTACTGTGGAGCCTGGGATCACAGACCGGGTCACGCTGCCGTGATACCCACAGAAGTGACTCTGTGGCCTGGATCTGAGTACCCCTGGTCCCCGGGCGAAACATTTGGCGTCACGAACAGGATCGAACCCATCCAGTTATCTGGAGGAAGTGCGCCTTATTCTGGACTGTCAGCGGTGATCCGCTGCAAAAATCTTAAAGTCACCATCTTTGCCGCCATTTTGGGCGCGAAAATCTCCCGCCCAGCACCTTCTTCCCCAAGCGTTGGGCGCGAAAAAGAGGCTCCGCCCCCCTGAGAACGCGGGCGGAAGTGAAGCTCCGGAGGACCGGAAGCGAAAAGGAAACTTTAAAAGTTGCTGGAAGGACTGCTCCCGAGTACCAAGGGGGAGCAGTAGAAAGGAACCGCAGCTTATGTGACAAGGACTGTGGAAGCAGGGACGCCAGGACTCTGCCAGCATTTGGTTCCTGGAAGAGGCCGCCGCAGCGATGCACCGAGCCGTTACCCCTGTTACCGGTAGCGGAGCCCGCAGCGCCTGTTGGGGAGGACCCAGACCTGGGGTCCCCAGGCCTCACCTTTGTCACCACCCTGCCACCGGCCCCGGCAGTCCGCCCGGCCGCGACGGAGATGACGACGGCTCCGGCAGTCCGCCCGGCCGCAACGGCAGCGAAGTACCGGTCCCGTTGACCAATCTGGAACCGTGTCTGGACTGGGGTCAAGGGGTGCTGCCTGGGTTTTAGGGGCAGCACCAAGGCTAGGTTGTTTGGGTGGGTGACTAAAGGAACCGTTACCCTGTTATTATTAAAAGTGTTGGACTGTTACTGCAATGTTAAAGTGATGTGCATCCCGTTTTGGGAGGATTGAAAATGTTTGATGTTTTATCTTTTCCAGTTTAATAAAATGTCGGTGCCTAGCCGGCCCGAGGACGGGCCGTGTTTTACCAAGGGGGTGTGTGACGCCCTGGCACAGCCAGGGTGTCACATAAAGAGTTAATCCTCCTTGGTAATATGATCTCACACGGTGCAGCATGACAAAGACACAGCCCCCAGTGTAAGGGAAAAGCAGAGGAGAGGGGAGGGGCTGGAGCAGACAGAGTGTGGAGAGCAGACAGGACAGACGTCTGAAGTGTAGCTCCCGGCTGGGAGTGAAGGGTTCTCCAAGAGGGCCGGGGCAGGCCGTAGTGAGGAAGGGGCCAGAGCAGGTAGCCGGAGCCGGGCGGTGGCCCCTCGGTACCTGGGTTCCCGGATCACTACAGGGGAGTGATTCCCCGTCCCCGGCTGAGGAGAAAGAGGAAGAGAGAGAGGAGAAAAAGACACTTGCTGCAAGGAAAGAACAACCAGGGCTGCTGCACCGTGTGTGGGATACAAACACCCCCGTACCAGAGGCCTCGGACACCGGCAATTCTTAGTTCACCAGTGACTCCGTGTGACTTTATTGTGAGTACACTCATGCCCTCGGGCACTGCACTGCAGCACTGCACCCTGCCGCCCCTGCTTACCCCATCATCGGGCCCCGGGACAACCAACCCCCCTACCCACGGAGGGGACATAACAACTACGCTGCTCCCTGCCATCGCTCCCGGGATCCCCTTCTAGAGCAGCGGTGGTGTTCCACCATCACCACAACCGTGGGTGGCGTCACGGACAATCTCCCCTAACAAAACCCCCTTTTACTGTGGAGCCTGGGATCACAGACCGGGTCACGCTGCCGTGATACCCACAGAAGTGACTCTGTGGCCTGGATCTGAGTACCCCTGGTCCCCGGGCGAAACATTTGGCGTCACGAACAGGATCGAACCCATCCAGTTATCTGGAGGAAGTGCGCCTTATTCTGGACTGTCAGCGGTGATCCGCTGCAAAAATCTTAAAGTCACCATCTTTGCCGCCATTTTGGGCGCGAAAATCTCCCGCCCAGCACCTTCTTCCCCAAGCGTTGGGCGCGAAAAAGAGGCTCCGCCCCCCTGAGAACGCGGGCGGAAGTGAAGCTCCGGAGGACCGGAAGCGAAAAGGAAACTTTAAAAGTTGCTGGAAGGACTGCTCCCGAGTACCAAGGGGGAGCAGTAGAAAGGAACCGCAGCTTATGTGACAAGGACTGTGGAAGCAGGGACGCCAGGACTCTGCCAGCATTTGGTTCCTGGAAGAGGCCGCCGCAGCGATGCACCGAGCCGTTACCCCTGTTACCGGTAGCGGAGCCCGCAGCGCCTGTTGGGGAGGACCCAGACCTGGGGTCCCCAGGCCTCACCTTTGTCACCACCCTGCCACCGGCCCCGGCAGTCCGCCCGGCCGCGACGGAGATGACGACGGCTCCGGCAGTCCGCCCGGCCGCAACGGCAGCGAAGTACCGGTCCCGTTGACCAATCTGGAACCGTGTCTGGACTGGGGTCAAGGGGTGCTGCCTGGGTTTTAGGGGCAGCACCAAGGCTAGGTTGTTTGGGTGGGTGACTAAAGGAACCGTTACCCTGTTATTATTAAAAGTGTTGGACTGTTACTGCAATGTTAAAGTGATGTGCATCCCGTTTTGGGAGGATTGAAAATGTTTGATGTTTTATCTTTTCCAGTTTAATAAAATGTCGGTGCCTAGCCGGCCCGAGGACGGGCCGTGTTTTACCAAGGGGGTGTGTGACGCCCTGGCACAGCCAGGGTGTCACATAAAGAGTTAATCCTCCTTGGTAATATGATCTCACACGGTGCAGCATGACAAAGACACAGCCCCCAGTGTAAGGGAAAAGCAGAGGAGAGGGGAGGGGCTGGAGCAGACAGAGTGTGGAGAGCAGACAGGACAGACGTCTGAAGTGTAGCTCCCGGCTGGGAGTGAAGGGTTCTCCAAGAGGGCCGGGGCAGGCCGTAGTGAGGAAGGGGCCAGAGCAGGTAGCCGGAGCCGGGCGGTGGCCCCTCGGTACCTGGGTTCCCGGATCACTACAGGGGAGTGATTCCCCGTCCCCGGCTGAGGAGAAAGAGGAAGAGAGAGAGGAGAAAAAGACACTTGCTGCAAGGAAAGAACAACCAGGGCTGCTGCACCGTGTGTGGGATACAAACACCCCCGTACCAGAGGCCTCGGACACCGGCAATTCTTAGTTCACCAGTGACTCCGTGTGACTTTATTGTGAGTACACTCATGCCCTCGGGCACTGCACTGCAGCACTGCACCCTGCCGCCCCTGCTTACCCCATCATCGGGCCCCGGGACAACCAACCCCCCTACCCACGGAGGGGACATAACAACTACGCTGCTCCCTGCCATCGCTCCCGGGATCCCCTTCTAGAGCAGCGGTGGTGTTCCACCATCACCACAACCGTGGGTGGCGTCACGGACAATCTCCCCTAACAAAACCCCCTTTTACTGTGGAGCCTGGGATCACAGACCGGGTCACGCTGCCGTGATACCCACAGAAGTGACTCTGTGGCCTGGATCCGAGTACCCCTGGTCCCCGGGCGAAACATATGCAGCGCATACAGCTGTATCGGCTATAGGACTCAGGAGGACGGAGCTGCGACAGTGATGTCTGACATCAAAGACGCAGAAGGCAGATAATGGCGTCCTGGAAGAAAATATCCGGTTCTATAATGCAGGGACATGTGACATGGACATCCTATCACACATGCCGTTGCTTCTCTGGCTCAAAGTCCACTTAGCTGTGTGTGTGTCTGGGATTGGCTGACATGCTGGCCCGCCCCACAAGACGCGCGCGCTTAGGGAAGGAAGACAAGAAAAAAAAAAAAAAATGGCGATCGCCATTATAGAAACAGCAGTGATGTGAAGGCGCTGTTCACGCACACTATACACTGAAATGTCATAATAGTGTGATTCACAGAGTGACTTACACTATTACAGCAGAAACCAAGCTATGATTTAGCTGGTTTTTTGCTGCTAGAACCATTCTCGAACGTTTCTAGAACTATCGAGCTTTTGCAAAAAGCTCGAGTTCTAGTTCGATCTAGAACAGGCCCCAAAATCACTCGAGCCTAGAACTGGAGAACCACGAACCACGAACCGCGCTTATCTCTACTGTTCATGCACACTATACACTGAAATGTCATAATAGTGTGAGTCACAGAGTGACTTACACTATTACAGCGGAAAGCCAGCTAGGAATTAGCTGTTTTTTGCTGCTAGAACCGTTCTCGAACGTTTCTAGAACTATCGAGCTTTTGCAAAAAGCTCGAGTTCTAGTTCGATCTAGAACAGGCCCCAAAATCACTCGAGCCTAGAACTGGAGAACCTCGAACCGCGAACCGCGCTCAACTCTAGTACCTAAGTATAATAGAAGTCAATGAGTAACTCGAACATTATTTCTAGAAATCTTCTGGTAAAATGGTAAACTTCCCAATTGACTTACACTGTACTTAGGCACTCGAGTCGCGCCCATCTGAGCATTAACGACTCATAACGAGTATCGAGCACCTGAGCATGGTAGTGCTCGCTCATCACTATTCAGTACATTGCTGTATTTAAGAAAACAGGATGAGGACTCCAATGAATTGAGAAGTCAGTTTATATTTGTGTGAAATCAGGTTTTGGACTATACCTGACTTGACAACCTACAAATTACAAATTACTAATGATGTGATACTCATTTGTTTAAATAGTTTTTCAAAAATGTTCTAACTATATCCTGTTGTGAACTCACAATTCTAAAGATGATCTAGTTTACTAGAAATGTGTAAATCTTTTGAAATTGTAAAGTCGTGACAGCTTGACCAAATTTTTTCCCAAAATTTCAATTTGTGACAAATAACCTCTAATTGACCGAAAAATATAAAAGGTGGTGTTCTAAACTATATTGAAACCCTTTTTAGGTATTTAATACAGCCTTATTAATGTCCAAGAGACCTCAACTGGCTAGACGATAATGGATGGCAACCAGAGGTAAACAACATCTGTATTTGTGTGGTGTGTTAAGGTCTATTATTGGACTGTTACAACAAGGAAGTATGCAAAAAAAATTGTTTTACACTGTGCGTACTGTATGAGCTAGACATTTAAATTTACTTTTCTGGAATCTGAACATTTTTCGTTTGACTTTTAAAAAATATATATTAAAATTATGGCTTGCCTGTCTCACAAGTCAAGAAGCATGCTTTCTGTATTGGCACACAACTTGTCTTTCAAAGAGACAATTCAAGAAGTACTAGATTTTTTTTAAGAAGCATTTTTTTTCCAAAGCATGTCATTTTCTAGAGTTTTATATCGATATTTTTTTTTTTTTTGCCATTTTTGACTCATGTTTTTTTTAACTTTTTTATTGTAACTTCTTCTGGCATTTTCCAAACATTTTTTTTTATATCTCAATTATGTAACAGTGTGCAAAGTTATGTGGGTACTGACATGTCTCCTTTTCCTGTCTGTAACTTGATGTGTATGTGAAGAGGACTTTGAGATCACTAGGACCCAGAGGCTTCTTCCCTGCAAATCTGCTGGTGGTGGGAGCCAGGAAGTGAGAGAGGACAGTGGTTGGGTGTGACCAGAGAAGTACGGGAAACTGCAGACAAAAGTGTTCTGGACAGTTGCAGAGAGCTGAAGATTTTGTGGAGAGCTATACTAGCTGAGGTGGAGATCGGTTGTTGATCAGGCCAAGCAGCTGCAACCTGGTATAAGTAAAGAAAACATATTCACTGAGAAGGAAGCAGGTGATTTCTTGCCAGGCGACGAGGGGACTTTTTACAGGCCCCTGATAGAAGGCGTATAGTATAAAGACTCTGTTTCCTGGACTCTGCAAAACTGTGAGTAATCTTTTGGCTAAGAGCTATGAGTCTTGCAGCAGACAAATCATAGACTCTTTTTGTGTAAGGCTATGTGCGCACAGTGCGTTTTTCGTGGCGTTTTTGCGCATTTTTCGGGTGCGTTTTTGGCCTCAAAACTGCATGACTTTGCTTCCCCAGCAAAGTCTATGAGTTTTCATTTTTGCTGTCCGCACACAACTGTTTTTTTAAGCTGCGTTTTTGAGCTTGAAAAAAAAAATGGACATGTCAATTCTTTCCTGCGTTTTTCTGCGTTTTCCCCCCATGCAATGCATTGGAAAAACGCAGCAAAACGCAGACATCAAAAACGCAGCAAAACGCAGCCAAAAACGCACCAAATCGCGGTAAAAACGCATGCGTTTTTTGATGTGTTTTTCCGACGCAGGTGCGTTTTTGTGCGTTTTTAGCGGCCAAAAACGCACAAAAACGCAGCGTCAAAAAGACGCAGTGTGCGAACCTAGCCTAAGTTGTTTTCTGTTTTTGGTGCTGAAAATTCCAGAAGTGGCTGCAGTTGGGACTCTTCACAGGCCTGTGGTAAACTCTCACAGAGTCACGATACCTTTAGCTCAGATACCCGGGTATCCAATCTGCTAAGTGTATATATGTATATATCCCTCTGTTGTGTTTACATGTCTTTGTAAAGGTAGTGTAAGCCATGCACCGGGGTGGGCTCTTTAGGATACAGCGAAGTCACAAACGAGAAATAAACGGCCCCAAAAGTAGATTAACTAACAAAAGTGCTTTACTACAATTTGAATATGAATGCAATCAAAACAGGGAAAGACATTTAGGGAAAATCCACAAACACTCAGCGAAGAGGCTGAGACCCTTGTGCTATACAGGGTGGCGCCTTACAACATGAGACTGCTACAATATATATACTATATGTTACCTACAGGCATGACTGGATATTCCAACCGCCAACTACCTATTAATACCCTTAAACATGAAAAAAATTGGATGGGTGTGAAATACAAGCCGCCCACGGTATAGCACAACAGTTTACAAACTTAAAATAAATTTACTCTAACCCCCAATTGACTATTCCCCTGCCCCAATATAAATATAGTGCCCTTTAATGGAGGATTTGTCCCACGATTCACCTTGAATAACCAAACAATTTACTATATACAATGACTGCTTAGCAAAGAGCATAAAAACATAAATAACAGATATTTTGTCCAACACAAGTTCCTTCCTGGATGAGCTCGATTATGCCCTAAAGTCTATGATGGGTCTTAGTAACATCCGGGTGTGAGGTAGTTGTGGTCCACAGAGAAACCTCAATGGCAAAGAACTAAATAATGTAGTCGTGGAAACGATGGTACCAAATGGTGATTGTGGCAGTAACTGTGGCCTGACAGGGTTACTATGCCTAACTAAACTAACTACAGGCCCTGCCTCAGTCTCAAATATTCTGGCGCCAAACTGATGTGAGGTGCGTGCACGGTTACCCACCACGATGGCGCAGTGGGCCTTACTTATCTTACCGACCCGGGTCTGCTCTGGAAAATGTCTGAAATACGCAGTCAGATGAGAGGCCTCTCCAACCGATGACCAATACTGTTTGTAACTATGGCTGGTCTCCTTGACAACATCTTATCAACTTCACGATAGCTTCCATTTAGCAATCTTCTCCCATCTGGTAAGGATTCAGATACAGTCACGGTCAGCTCCACTCCGCCACAGCTCTGGTAAAGATGATAGATTTCTACTCGCAAATATTCTCTCTTCCCTCTTCTGCACGTCCTCTGTCTCTGTACTCATTCACTGCCAACTGCCAACCGCTTCCAAGATGGCCGCTGCTCTACTTCCTGTGATGTACTTTTTTATCAGCCTGTAGCTCCGCCCCCATCTGAGCTACCTATTGCAGTCTTTCATCTGTGCTGAGAAACAGCGTCCTCTTATGGTTGAATAATGACATTTTTGTCCCTTATAAAGTATTATCACATCATTACTGACAGCTGCAGGTTATAAAGTTACATACAATAAATACTGTTCACATTTATGAGACACAAATATATACGTCTAAACTATGCTTGTGAGGTGATACAGGGGCTTGCCATGCACATCTTTAACCAGGTACATATTTCTGGCCATGAACAATGGGAGCTGTTTCACCATCTCACATGCCACCCCACTAGAGGTTGACGTCCTCGGCAACCCTTCGCATACAAATTCGTCTTGCGCATAGCGCTGTGGAGGTACACCAGCATTGGACCTGGTTGTCCTACGCAGAGTCGTGGGATCGGGGACTTCATGTACATTTATTGAGGGAGGGGATGCCGGTTGCACAACTCCCTCCCTGGGTGGCAAGCTTACCACGGATGGAACCTCAGTCGTTCCCGGGACAGGGACAACCCACCATTCCTCAACTAAAGGGGTTTCCACTGTACTCAAAGTAGGGATAGGCACATCCTCTATTGCTTTGGGCTCTTCAAAGGTGCAGCGTCTCAACATGTTACGATGAAGGTTCCGCGAGGGTCCCTCAGTCCCCACTGGCTCCACCTCATAGACTGGGATAGCAGGATCTACCCTTCTTTTCACCACATATGGGATCGCCTCCCACCGCCCATCCAACTTCCCAGTTGGCTTTTTGGCCTTGACCATCACCCGGTCACCCGGAGCATACTCGTCTTTTTGCACGGGTCTCGGATTTGGGTGTACCACTTGTTTGAGGCGCTCCCCCACAACTTTGTGCACTGCTCTCAGCCGACGCCGGTGCTCTTGCGCCCATGCAGTGGTATTTCTCGGAGGTGGCTGGATTGGATCAGGCATGTGGAGATCCTCGATTTCCCGTCCGGCTCTCCAGAACATGAGCATATGTGGTGAGTAACCGGTGGTACTGTGTACCCTGTTGTTATAGGCCCACATCAGTTCAGGTAAGTATTCTGGCCACCGAGCCTTTTGACTGTCCTCCAGAGTCCGCAGTATCTGGAGCAAGGTGCGATTGAATCGCTCGCATGCCCCGTTCCCTTGGGGGTGATATGGGGTCGTGCGGGAATGCTCTATGCCATAAAGCTGGTACAGCTCAGTCATCAGGGTGCCCTGGAAGCATGCCCCCTGATCTGAATGAATCCTCTTTGGACACCCAAACACCTGTATAAAGTGTTTACAGACTGCCTCAGCTGCTGACTCTGCTGTCTGGTCAATGGTGGGTACGGCCACTGCATATTTTGTAAAATGATCTGTCATGACCAGGCAGTATGAGTGTCCTGAGGCAGAATACCCAATCTGTACATAGTCAATCATCAAGATTTCTAGGGGAGCAGACGTGAAGATGGCCTGGACAGGGGCCCGTTGTTCGGGGCTCTTACTCAATCCGCAAGCTCGACACTTCAGACATGCCTCAGTTACCATATCTCCCAAGTCAGGGCAATATACTAGCCGTTTGAGCCACTTGTAGGTTTTATCGCTCCCAAAATGGGCGCCCCTCTCATGGGCTTCCCGGGCCGCCTCTGATCCCAAAGACATAGGTATAACAATCTGTTGTCGGTACTGCAACTCAGACTTTAAGTATACAGTCCGGCACAGGACTCCCTGGATAACATTTAGTTTATCCCACTGCCTCAGCAACTTCTGACCTTCTGTGGTCAGGCAGGCCCTCTCTTCCGGCCGTGGCCAGACTTTGGTCCGGACCCACTCTTTCACTCGCCGTAGGTCCGGACAGCCATGCTGGACTCTCCCCCAATCATCCAAAGTCTTCCCTAACACCATGGGCATCCCAGAAGCCACCCCACTTGAATGTGCCAAGTTCTGGAATAGAGGTAATCGACCGAGATTCGGTGTTTCAGTGTCCTGTAGCTCCTCATCAACATTCTGGGTGGGCAATCCTACAGGAACTCGGGAGAGTGCATCAGCATTGCTGTTCTCCCTTCCTGACCGAAACTGGATGTGGTATTGGTACTTGGAAAGACGAGCCATCCACCTCTGTTCAAGAGCTCCTAGTTTGGCATTCCCTAAGTGTGCTAATGGGTTATTATCAGTCATTACAGTCACTTCGGCACCCGTCAGATACTCAGCGAACTTTTTCGTCATGGCCCATACCAGTGCTAAAAGTTCCAACTTAAAAGAACTATAGTTGTCGGGGTTGCGCTCTGACTCCCTCAGAGACCTACTGCCATAAGCAATTACTCTCTCACGTCCATCTTGCATTTGAGATAGTACTGCCCCCAGACCATGTAAACTCCCATCAGTATATAACAGGAATGGGGCATCAAACCGCGCATAGGCCAGAATTGGGGCACTCGTTAAAGCCTTTTTCAGTGCCTCAAAGGCTTCTTGCTGACGTGGTCCCCACTCGATGGGCCGAGTTTTGGGTCCCCCAGCCGTGCCCCTCAGCAACTCGTTTATCGGGCCGGCCAGATGAGCAAACTTGGGTATAAACCTTCGATAATACCCGGCCAGTCCCAGAAAGGCCCGCACCTCCCGTAGGGTATTCGGCCGCGGCCACTTCTGGACGGCCGCCACCTTACTGGCGGCTGGCTGTACCCCCTCCGTGGTGACCACATGTCCTAAGTACTCTATCCGATGTTGAAACAGTTGACACTTCCTGGGCTTGATCTTGAGACCATGGTCTCGCAACCGCCCTAAGACCTGCCGCAACTTCTGGAGGTGATCCTCGAATGAAGTTCCAAACACTATCACGTCATCCAGGTATATCAATACCGACTCAAAGTTGAGATCACCCAGACAGTGCTCCATCAGCCGCTGAAAGGTCCCCGGGGCATTGGACAGGCCGAATGGCATGCGATTAAACTCGTAGAGTCCCATGGGTAAGATGAAAGCAGTCTTCGCTTTGTCTTTCTCGGCTACTGGTACCTGCCAGTACCCGCTGGCCAAATCAAGAGTCGAAAAAAACTTTGCATGACCTAGGGCGGACAATGACTCTTCGATCCGTGGAAGAGGGTAGGCATCCCGGACAGTCTGGGCATTCAGTTTCCGGTAGTCCACACAGAATCGGAGGGATCCGTCTTTCTTCCTCACCAAGACCACTGGCGCTGCCCATGGACTTTGGCTCTCTTGGATCACCCGATTTTCCAACATGCTGGCCACCATATCTTTCACCTCCTGATACATCTTGGGTGGGATTTGCTGATAGCGTTCCCGGATTGGCGCAGCACCACCGGTAGGAATTTCGTGCTCAATGGCGGAAGTACACCCAAAGTCTTCATCATTTCTTGAGAACGCTTCCTGGTATTCCCAAAGAGTGTCTTCGAGAAGCTTTTGTTGCCCCGGAGTGAGGGTTCGGCGGTCCACTCCCATCAGAGACATGATCACTTGGCCATTCCATTCAGCTGACGGGGTCGCTCTTTGTTGGACACCTACGGCATAAGTCCAGGCTGACCTCCTATCTGGCTGTAGCGTGAAATCCCTCCGCCGAAGAATTTCCCCATCAAGCACATAGACTTTGGCCAGCAGAGTATTTCCAGGAATGGTTAATTCACTGTCTAGGACATTAATGCATCGTACAGGTGCACACCCATTCTTTACGGTGACAAGAGCCCGAGCTACCAGCGGTCGGGTTGATGCTTCCCCTTGAGTGACAGGTTCAATCAAGACCTCCAGCCCATTCAGTCGTCTCCCAGCACCTACAGGCAGCATCAATATTTGCTCCTGTTGTGGTGGGATCTTCACCTGAGTCTTCAGCGGCACCCTCACTCGTCCGATTGGCTGACCGCGCCTGGTGCTCTTTTGCAGGCTACAGCTCCTCACCATTTGCTGCAGAACTTTCTGTGTCGGCCGATGTGTGGTAGCCCGTTGCAAATACTTAGGCCCTTCCTTGGCATACATGTGGTGATCTAGATCTCTCAACACGTTCATACCCAGTGTCACGTCCAATCCTCTCCGGGACGGATGGTTCACGAGCACAACTCCCTTCTTGCCAATGCTCTGGTCTAACAATCGGATATGCATCCAGACTATTCCTTGTACATCCAACTCATTGTTATTGGCAGCTGTCAGCCTAATGACACTTCCATCTTCCGGTTCCATCAAGTTCCCAAAATGTCTCTCAAAGAATTCCAGCGGCATAATCGTGCATTCCGACCCAGTATCGACTAGGCAGCGTAACCGTTGACCTTCGAACTCGGCTTCTATTACAGGGCTTCTGGCATATAAGTTGTGTTCTTCATACACTGGACGACTGCGGCGGCTGATAGTTTAACGCTGACTCGGCACCCATCTGTGCAGAGCAGTCTCTGGCGATATGGCCAAATTGTTGACAGCACCAGCATTGGGGCCCACGGTGGGGTTGCGATCCCAATGTGTCGTACCTCATGGAATTCTGCCTCCTGGCCGGTGTTGCCATAGAGATTCGGGGCCGCGGAGCTATTGGTGGTGCGTGAAGTGGTCGGTCGCACACCTGAGCTACCTTCAGTTGAAGTTCCTGCATTTGTTCTGTTAAAGTCTTGATCACATCCCTCAGGACAGCCGCCTCTCCTGATCCTTTCTGACCCTCTGCAATATGGGCACTGCTCACCCACTTCTTGATCACAGGAATTGACTCCTCCTCCCGTTCTAAAGCGGCTAGATAGCTGTCATTAAATGTCAGAGATGAGTTGCTCCGAGTCATCTCTCGGAGCTTATCCTGTAAAGACTTATTGGCTATCCCAGCAATGAACTGGTCCCTCAGGATCTTGTCCAGCTCCTGAAAGGCGCCCATGCCCACTGAGTCACGCCTGCGGATCTCCTGCATTGCGTCCTGCAAGGCGTTTGCATACCGCATAAGTGTTTCTCCTTCACGCTGTGGCCGATTGAAAAATCCACTTCTCAGCTGCGCCACTTGCACACGGGCCCCATGGACCCTCTCTAACAGGGCAAATAGCTTCTCAATGTTGTCTCTCTCGGATTCAGGGCGCACCATCAGTGTCCGTCGGGCATCACCCTCTAGGGCATTCAGAGCTACTTCTGCCTGTAATTCCGGAGTCAGGTTACACATCTTGACTGCACTCCGAACCCTCTCCATCCAATCCACAAGGCCGATGTTGCTACCATCAAACCTAACCAAGGGAGGGAACAAAGTCCCCGCTGGAAGGTACTCTACCTGGGGTGACATGGCAGATTGCACTGGTGACATTAGGGAAAGCTGGCTTGCCTGTGCTGGGGCCTGGACTGGTGCTGCTAATACCGGTGAGTTGACTCCCGCCGCATTCCCGTCCATAACGGTCGCTGTATCCTGCCGACTACGCCAAATTTGTAAGCCATGCACCGGGGTGGGCTCTTTAGGATACAGCGAAGTCACAAGCGAGAAATAAACGGCCCCAAAAGTAGATTAACTAACAAAAGTGCTTTACTACAATTTGAATATGAATGCAATCAAAACAGGGAAAGACATTTAGGGAAAATCCACAAACACTCAGCGAAGAGGCTGAGACCCTTGTGCTATACAGGGTGGCGCCTTACAACATGAGACTGCTACAATATATATACTATATGTTACCTACAGGCATGACTGGATATTCCAACCGCCAACTACCTATTAATACCCTTAAACATGAAAAAAATTGGATGGGTGTGAAATACAAGCCGCCCACGGTATAGCACAACAGTTTACAAACTTAAAATAAATTTACTCTAACCCCCAATTGACTATTCCCCTGCCCCAATATAAATATAGTGCCCTTTAATGGAGGATTTGTCCCACGATTCACCTTGAATAACCAAACAATTTACTAGATACAATGACTGCTTAGCAAAGAGCATAAAAACATAAATAACAGATATTTTGTCCAACACAAGTTCCTTCCTGGATGAGCTCGATTATGCCCTAAAGTCTATGATGGATCTTAGTAACATCCGGGTGTGAGGTAGTTGTGGTCCACAGAGAAACCTCAATGGCAAAGAACTAAATAATGTAGTCGTGGAAACGATGGCACCAAATGGTGATTGTGGCAGTAACTTTGGCCTAACAGGGTTACTATGCCTAACTAAACTAACTACAGGCCCTGCCTCAGTCTCAAATATTCTGGCGCCAAACTGATGTGAGGTGCGTGCACGGTTACCCACCACGATGGCGCAGTGGGCCTTACTTATCTTACCGACCCGGGTCTGCTCTGGAAAATGTCTGAAATACGCAGTCAGATGAGAGGCCTCTCCAACCGATGACCAATACTGTTTGTAACTATGGCTGGTCTCCTTGACAACATCTTATCAACTTCACGATAGCTTCCATTTAGCAATCTTCTCCCATCTGGTAAGGATTCAGATACAGTCACGGTCAGCTCCACTCCGCCACAGCTCTGGTAAAGATGATAGATTTCTACTCGCAAATATTCTCTCTTCCCTCTTCTGCACGTCCTCTGTCTCTGTACTCATTCACTGCCAACTGCCAACCGCTTCCAAGATGGCCGCTGCTCTACTTCCTGTGATGTACTTTTTTATCAGCCTGTAGCTCCGCCCCCATCTGAGCTACCTATTGCAGTCTTTCATCTGTGCTGAGAAACAGCGTCCTCTTATGGTTGAATAATGACATTTTTGTCCCTTATAAAGTATTATCACATCATTACTGACAGCTGCAGGTTATAAAGTTACATACAATAAATACTGTTCACATTTATGAGACACAAATATATACGTCTAAACTATGCTTGTGAGGTGATACAGGGGCTTGCCATGCACATCTTTAACCAAGTACATATTTCTGGCCATGAACAATGGGAGCTGTTTCACCATCTCACAGTAGAACTGTTAAATTGTAAATTGGTGTGTAGCTCCAGAGATCCTCACTAGAATACACTCATGTGATTTACACTTCATCTGATGCTGTGTTAGAGCACTAATCCACTTGATTCTGAAGTAAATTTGGTCCTGTTTGTAGCAATACACACCTTGGAGGAACTGTGGAACTGATACACTAATCCCTGAGTGCAGCTCATTATATATGAATGATAGGTGTAGCAGTTTTGGGGAAGTAACGGAACTCTGTGTATTACCTTGAAACCCTTCCCCCATCCCTTTTAATATACAGAGTGTTGTGATATTTCTGCCTGTGTCTCAGTCTTGACTCACTGGATCTCATTTGGACCTCTGGTCATTGCAATTAAACAGTGAAAAAACTTTTAAATATTTTTAGCATTTGTGAATCTTTCCATTGACTTGTACTATAAAGGATATTAAGACAAATAGTTAAAAGAGGATCAAAAGGTTGAACATATGAGCAGCAAGTTGTTTTTACATACACGTGACTAGGCTCATTCTTGTGAGCATTTTTGGGTCACTTTTCGTTTGGGGGCAGACCCACCTTAAAAAGATGTCTTATATGTACACTCTTTCTCTGATCACAAGCTTGTTTTCAGGACTTTTTTAAAGAAGCAAAATTATTAGAGTGGGTAATAAACCACACTACCTGTTTGATGTGTGAAGAAGACTAAAAAATCATGCTGTAAAAGCATTTTAATTTTTATTTAAAAAATCAATATTACACATGAATATATGCAACTTTGTAATATATCCTATCAGATAAATTTGCTTCTTTCTCTGCCAAAAAATGATCAGTCATCAAAATTTTCAATTATGGGGAGAAATCTGTATTCAGTGAAGACTTTCCCATTACTGAGATAGGGGATGGTAGTAACGGACCGCACTCAGTTTGATAGTGAATTCATTGCTCTGTGATATACTGTAGCACAGCACCTTAAAGCATAGTGGATGAGCGAGCACTATCATGCTTAGATGCTCGCTATTAGTAACTAGAGTTTGGGTGGGCATGACTCGAGTACCCGAGTATAATGGAAATCAATGGAGAACACAAACATTTTTCTAGGAAATCTTCTGGAAAAAATGCTTGACTCTCCCATTGACTTCCATTATACTTGGGTACTCAAGTCACACCCATTCGAGCATCCAACTGCTCTTTACTAATACTGAGCACCCAAGTATGGTAGTGCTCACTCATCACTACTGATTACGCTTTAGGGTGCTGTGGTACAGTATATCCAGTATATCACAAATCAATCAATTCACAGTCATACTGACTGTGGTTCAGCACCTACATTTCAATTGAATCTTAAAGCTATGTGCGCACTGAGCATTTTTCGCTGCATTTTTGCATGTTTTTGGGCTCAAAATTGCATGATTTTGCTTTCCCAGCAAAGTCTATGACTTTTCATTTTTGCTGTCCACACACAGCTTTTTAGCTGCGTTTTTGAGCATAATAAAAATGGACATGTTAATTTTTTCCTGCGTTTTTATGCGTTTTCCACCAATGCAATGCAATGCAAAATGCAGCTAAAATCGCAACGAAACATGGTAAAAATGCATGCGTTTTTACCGCGGCATTTTTGCCGCGGGTGCGTTTTTGTGCGTTTTTTGTGGCCAAAAGCGCAGCGTTTTTGAGATGTGCAAAAACGTCATAGTGCGCACATAGCCTTAGACTTTTACTGAGACTAAAAATACCACTCCCTTCCATTACTACTATTTCATACAGCAATGCATTAGTTCATCCCAATCAGATGTAGGCTTATTTCTATGAATCTGTAGAATGAGCTGCATGAGGTTTCTAAAACTCTACACAGCCGCTGCTCATCCAGCACACATTTTTTTTTCATGGCTGTGGTAGTTTTCCCCTGTATTGCTTCACACAACCATATCCTGTGACGGTTGCAAGGCATTATGGGGAAGCCCAAGTGGCGGTACTTAATATCATTAGCCTAGTCACTGTGTCTTCAATGATGTGTAAAATTGATTTTTTTTCCGATCCTCACATACAGAACCGCCACATGTTTGAATTTCCGGAGACCTGTGGAAATGTGCAGCAGATAAATCCACTCATCTCTCTTGTTTACATAAAGTACATGTTGCATAGAAAACTCAGCTATAGATGAGCAGTAGATTCTGGACTGTAGCAAGAAATATTCACTTTTGAGTGAATAATTGGGTCTTTCCCTTAGGCCACCTTCACACGCACGTGTCTCCGGTACGTGCTAGGTCTGTGCCCGCATGTACCGGAGACATGGGCACACGTAAACCCATTAAAATCAATGGGTTTATGTGCAGCCATTGGCATACGTACCACACGGATGTAGTGTGGATGCGGGTCCACATGACACGCGCCGGAGAAACACACGTGTCATTTAAAAAATTGAAAAAACACATACCTCCACGAGCCCTGCAGTGTCTGCCGCGGCTGTATCAATAGGTGCATCTTCACTTATACCGATATTCGGCACCTATTGATACATATATCGTACAACTCTCCCCGCCTCCCTACCCCCTCCCCCAATCTTTCATTTCTAATGTTGTCACAAAGTAGCACAGTGATTCATGAGTATAGAGTTATTGCATTTTTGACGCAAATGATACGCATAGGCAATAATACAAGCGGATACATGAGTAATAATTCTTTCTCACATATGCATATGCAGGTGCATGTTTGTTGGTGAAAAACCATTATGGCTAACATCATTATTTGTACATATATCCATATGTGAGGACATATACCTTTATTGTGGGTATTGATATGCATATACGTGCCATCTTGTATTCTGGATTTTTGCAATTTTATGGTTATGTCCTGCCATCTTTTATTCTGCCATTATTTTTATGTTCCTTTGCGCATCCTGATTTTCGTACATATGTGCATACTTACATCTATATATGAGCACACATGCACTTGTATGTGGTATGATACATGTATGTGATATGTGGTAACTTTGGATTTTATTAACACACGGATATTATATTATGACAAGAGTTGAGCGCGGTTCGCGGTTCGTGGTTCTCCAGTTCGCGATTTGACTGATTTTGGGGGCTGTTCTACATCAAACTAGAACTCGAGCTTTTTGCTAAAGCTCGATAGTTCTAGATACGTTCGAGAACGGTTCTAGCAGCAAAAAGAGAAGCTAATTACTAGCTGGCTTTCCGCTGTAATAGTGTAAGTCACTCTGTCACTCACACTATTATGAAATTTCAGCGTATAGTGTGCGGGAACAGCGCATTCAGATCACTGCTGTTTGGATAATGGCGATCGCCATTTTTTTTTTTTTCCTTGTCTTCCTTCCCTAAGCGCGCGTGTGTAGTGGGGCGGGCCAGCATGTCAGCCAATCCCAGACACACACACAGCTAAGTGGACTTTTAGCCAGAGAAGCAACGGCATGTGTGATAGGATGTCCATGTCACATGTCCCTGCATTATAAAACCGGACATTTTCTTCCAGGACGCCATTATCTGCCTTCTGCGTCTTTGGTGTCAGACATCACTGTCGCAGCTCCGTCCTCCTCCTGAGTCCTATCGCCGATACAGCTGTATGCGCTGCATACACAGCGTTAGACAGCTTAGGGAGAGCACTTTATAGCAGACCTTTTAAGGGCTCAAACCGGCAGGGTCAGAGAGCCATAGGTGACAGGTCCTGAAAACAGCCACAGCGTCTGTGTAGCCAAGGTCAGGGATTTCCTCCCTGCATTTCACCATTAGGAGGGATAGAAAGGGAGGCTTCCTTTCCTCTACCCAGACCCACAACCCTGCCACTGTACCCTCCTGCCCTTTGCACACTCAAACTCATTGTTACTAAGCCATTATACTAGCAAACACTGAGAAAACTCAGTGGCATCCTAAAAGTGGCTGTTGGACTTCCATTAGTGTCCCACTGGTGCAAAGCTATTTGCAGCACCACTGCATTGCACACTTAAACTCATTGTTACTAAGCCATTATACTAGCAAACACTGAGTAAACTTAGTGGCATCCTAAAAGTGGCTGTTGGACTTCCATTAGTGTCCCACTGGTGCAAATCTATGTGCAGCACCTCTGCATTGCACACTCAAACTCATTGTTACCAAGCCATTATACTAGCAAACTATGCTGCCAGTTTAAGGGCCGTAGTTGCATTGTCAGGGATACTTATTGTTGTTTATTCTGCTGTTAATAAAGATAGACCACCGCTGCAATCTACACCACCTCTCAATTTTTACTACCACATTTTAAGTGCACAATCTTGTCACAATCAAAATGAGTGGCAAAATGACAGATGCTGGTGGAAAGGGGAAGAGGCGTGTTGGAAAAGGAAAAAAAGGGTTTGTCCGTGGGGAAGGTGGCAAAGCTCCATTAACATCTGCTGAAGAAAGACCATCTTCCAGCAAAAGTAAGATGTCTACTACTTACCGTGGACAATCCGATGTGCTCCCTTTTTTACGGACACGAACAACTGGATTAAAGGTAGATGATGGCCAAAAAAAGAAAATGCTTGAATGGATCTCAAGTGGTCCAACAAGTGCCCTCTCCTCCACCTCATCTACCGCATCCAAAAAACACCAGTCCTCTGAGTTGTCATCCCAATCACACTTGCTTTCTCCCAGCTCTGAAGTTTCCATCCGCCCTGCACAGTATGGTGGAACTGAGATGGCTGAGTCTGCAGAGCTGTTCAGTCACACTATAGCCTGGGAATCAGAGGTCTGCTCCATAGCTACAGTGAGTACAGACCAGGAAATGGTCTGCAGTGATGCCCAGAACCTTTGTGACTCAGATTCAGGCCGTGATGACCAAGTTTCTGAGCATAATGTTGACCCTTATTCACAAACTGAAACACCTGTGTTAATAGACAATGAGGAACATACTGATGACGATGAGACGCAGATATCAGATTGGGATGACAACATAAATATTCGGTCAGGGCAAGAAGAGGCTCGGTCTGAGGGTGAGGGGAGTGTAAACACAACAATTGATGAGGAAGTTCTAGATCCCACCTACTGTCAACCCACAGTCAGGCCCTCGAGGAGGTCAACAGAGACGGTGTAGGAGGATGCAACTGATGACGAAGTTACCTTGCGCCTTCCTGGACAGAGTCGGAGTACTGGTAGCACGTCTACAACTGCATCCTCAGCCACCACTCTGCTTCTGAGCACTAGTCGTGTTGGATCAGCAGGTCGCATGCCCTCTAAGCCTTGCCTAGCCTGGTCCTTTTTTGACATAGAAAAAGATTGCCCAAATTATGCGATCTGTAAAATTTGTCGTGATTCTGTTAGTAGAGGGCAAAACCTCAGCAGTTTGAAAACTTCTTCCATGAATCGTCACATGAATAAATATCATATGTCCCAGTGGGAAGCTCACCGTGCTGCAATGCGGCCTAGCGAAGGTAACCATGCACCGCCTGCCCCTTCTAGTACATCCGCGAGCTCTTCATCTTCTAGGACTGTGGGGACAGCTGTCACACCTGGTTTTCCACACACAACTTCCACCACTGTAACCGCAACAGGCAGTTTGCTTGGTAGGTTGTCAGTTGGTTTGGAAGGGGAAACAAGTGCGTGTGTACAGCTCTCTCAGACATCGATAGCACCAACGTTGGATGAAGGCAACATCATGTCTACGCCTGCACTTTCCTCACAAACCTGCATTTTTCCAGGGACACCCTACTCAACACCGTCTACACACAGCAACTAGATCTCTGTCCCTCAGATGTGGACAAATAAAAGGCCATTTCCTGCGACCCATGACAAAGCTAAGAGGTTGACTTTATCCCTCTGTAAGCTCTTGGCTACCGAAATGCTGCCTTTCCGCCTGGTGGACATACAGGATTTTAGAGACCTTATGTCTGTCGCTGTGCCCCAGTACCAGATGCCCAGTCGCCACTACTTCTCTAAGAAAGGTGTGCCTGCGCTACACCAGCATGTCGCACACAACATCACCGCTTCCTTGAGAAACTCTGTGTGTGAACGGGTGCATTTCACCATCAATACTTGGACCAGTAAGCATAGACAGGGACGTTACATGTCGCTGACTTGGCACTGGGTAACTATGGTGATAGATGGTGAAGGGTCTGCTGCACAAGTCTTGCCATCCCCACGACTTGTGTGTCAATCCTCTGTCTGTCCAAGTTCCGCCACTGCTTCTGCCTCCTCCACCTCATCTGGGTCCTCCACCTCCGCCCCAAGCCTGCCTGGTGAGGCCACCAGCGTTCTCACTGCGCAGAAGGAATCACACACCCCTCACTACTATGCTGGCAGCAGAGCGCAACGGCATCAGGCGGTCTTTAGCTTGACATGTCTTGGAAATAGGAGTCACACAGCGGCTGAGTTGTGGGCAGCTCTGGAGACTGAGTTTAATAAATGGTTGTCTCCACTCAACCTTCAGCCTGGTAAGGCCGTGTGCGACAATGCTGCAAACCTGAGTGCGGCCCTTCGCCTGGGCAAGGTGACACACGTGCCTTGTATGGCTCACGTGTTGAACCTTGTTGTCCAGCAATTTTTAACACACTATCCCGGCCTAGATGGCCTTCTGACCAGGGCACGAAAACTGTCTGCTCACTTCCGCTGTTCAACCGCCGCAGCTGAGCGACTTGCATCGCTTCAGAAGTCTTTCGGCCTGCCAGTTCATCGCCTGAAATGCGATGTGGCGACATGCTGGAATTCGACTTTCCACATGTTACAGCGACTGTGGCAGCACCGCCGAGCCCTGGTGCAATACGTCATGACGTATAGCCTGGGCCAACGAGATGCAGAGGTGGGGCAGATCACCCTGATGGAGTGGTCTCAGATCAAGGACCTATGCACCCTTCTGCACAGTTTTGACATGGCGACGAATATGTTTAGCGCTGACAATGCCATTATCAGCATGACAATTCCAGTCATTTACATGCTGGAGCACACGCTAAACACTATTCATAGTCAGGGAGTGGGACAACAGGAAGGGGAGGAACTACAGGAGGATTCATATGCGCAAGACACAACAACATCACCAAGGTCCAGACGTTCATCATCACCAACGCGGCAGGCATGGGACCATGGGGGACAGGGATCAACAAGGGCGCATGGTAGCAGGCGAAATGTTGAGGAAGGTGCAGGAGAACATGAAGAAATGGAGGACGAACTGTCCATGGACATGGAAGACTCAGCGGATGAGGGAGACCTTGGTCAAATTTCAGTTGAAAAAGGTTGGGGGGAGATGTCAGAGGAAGAAAGAACGGTTAGCACCTCTATGCCACAAACACAGCGTGGACTTGGTTTGCATGGCTGTGCAAGACACATGAGTGCCTTCTTGCTGCACTACCTCCAACATGACCCTCGTATTGTCAAAATTAGAAGTAATGATGACTACTGGCTTGCCACACTATTAGATCCTCGGTACAAGTCCAAATTTTGTGACATAATTCCAGCCATAGAAAGGGACGCACGTATGCAGGAGTATCAGCAGAAGCTGTTACTCGATCTTAGCTCGGCTTTTCCACCAAACAACCGTGCAGGTGCAGGGAATGAATCTCCCAGTTGTAACTTGACAAACATGGGACGGTCTCGTCATCTTCAACAGTCTACCCGTACCAGTAGCACCGTATCTGGTGCTGGTAACAGCAATTTTATTAAATCTTGTCATAATTTTTTTTAGACCCTCCTTTGCAAGGCCACCAGAGACAACAAGTCTGACACATAGTCAACGGCTGGAGAGGATGATACAGGAGTATCTCCAAATGAACATCGATGCCATTACTTTGCAAATGGAGCCTTGCTCATTTTGGGCTTCAAATCTTGAAAAATGGCCAGAGCTCTCCACTTACGCCTTGGAGATTTTGTCGTGTCCAGCTGCCAGCGTTGTCTCTGAACGTGTCTTCAGTGCTGCTGGGTGTGTGCTGACAGATAAGCGCACGCGTCTGTCCAGTGACAATGTGGACAGACTAATGTTCATCAAAATGAACAAGTCATGGATCCACAAGGAATTTACTACCCCTGTGTCATCCTGGGGAGAGTAAATGCTTGTGTATTTTGAATGTGCTTGATGCAAATCTAGCTGTGAAGTGTACAACTGGGGTACAAGTGCTGCCACTGAATGGGTGGATGTGTGTGTGGCCCAATTTTTGGAAAAAAGGGAGACTCCGCTTGGAGTAACCCTTGCTTACATTGTTTTTAAAAATGATCCAAGATGCACAGCGCTGGGATCAGGAAAGACTTTGCTACCTACCCCGGTGTCATCCTGGGGACGGTTAAGTATGGCGTATTTTTGAATGTGCTTGATGCAAATCTAGCTGTGAAGGGTACCACTGGGGCACAAGTGCTGCCACTGAATGGGTGGGTGTGTGTGTGGCCCAATTTTTGGAAAAAAAAGGGAGACTTCGCTTGGAGTAACCCTTGCTTACATTGTTTTTAAAAATGATCCAAGATGCACAGCGCTGGGATCAGGAAAGACTTTGCTACCTACCCCGGTGTCATCCTGGGGACGGTTAAGTATGGCGTATTTTTGAATGTGCTTAATGCAAATCTAGCTGTGAAGTGTACAACTGGGGCACAAGTGCTGCCACTGAAGGGGTGGGTTTGTGTGTGGCCCAATTTTTGGAAAAAAGGGAGACTCCGCTTGGAGTCACCTTGCAGTGTTTTACATGATTTTAGAAGGGCGTGCCATGCCTATATCTGTGTCTCCTTCTCTTTTTCCTTGTCCTGCTCTTTTGTTTTCGAATGAGTATATGTCCTTGTCGCTTTCCCATGTGTTTGTGTTGTGTTGTGAGTTGTTTTTCACCTTTTGGACACCTTTGAGGGTGTTTTCTAGGTGTTTTTATGTGTTAGTGATTGCCTGCCATTGTTTCCTATGCGGTTCGGTTCGTCGACCGTTCGGCGAACCGAACTCGAGCCGAACCGCGACCGGTTCGCTCATCTCTAATTATGACCCCTTTTTTTGGAATGGGAGTTTCCCTTTACATAAATTTATATATTAAATTTACATATATATTCCTGCATGCAAGCATGTATTTTATATCCGGTATAGACGCAGGAGTATATTATCATTTGTTGTTTTTTTATTTAAATACGCATGCTCTATTTACATATGCATTTCTTCCTATTTATGAAGATTGGGTGCATACATGTATTTTTTGCCTGTGTATTTATATGTTTTTCCACCATAGACCTATACGGTATTTATTTATAGATTTGATATAGATGGATCCATTCTTTCCTTTTTACCTACTGAAACCTCCGGCTGCATTTTCCTATACCTGTGTAACGAACACACCCCTCTCCACCTCAGTTTCCTGTTTTTCCATGGTGGAAGCACTTATATATTCTGTCCAGAGCCGCATACAGGTACTTATGACTAAGGACCCTTTTGTTTTTATCATATAGGTCCGAA
Organism: Anomaloglossus baeobatrachus; assembly: GCF_048569485.1. Classification (NCBI taxonomy): domain Eukaryota; kingdom Metazoa; phylum Chordata; class Amphibia; order Anura; family Aromobatidae; genus Anomaloglossus; species Anomaloglossus baeobatrachus. Next base: position 206,823,809 of record NC_134359.1, on the reverse strand, counting down.
ACGCGTAAAGTTTCACCTGTATGCAGATTATACCCTTGTGTGATGTTTTTCCAGGAATGACTATTTTAAGGAAATATCAATAAAGTAATTTTTTTTATATTTTATTGGATTTGTGCTGAGCCGACTCTTTCATCACTTTTTCGCCTTTTTATACAACCCCTGGCAAAAATTATGGACTCACCTGGCTCTGAGGATGTTCATTTAGTTGTTTGTTTTTAACAAAAGTAAACAGATCACAGACATGGCACAAAACTAAAGACATTTCAAAAGTCAACTTTCTGGCTTTAAGAAACACTAAAAAAAATCATGAAAACATAATGTGCTAGCCAGTAACTGTTACTTTTCAAGACTAAACAGAGGGAAAAATTATGGAAACACTCAATTATGAGGTAAAAATGATGGAATCATGAAAAACTAACAAACAAAAGAACACTCTAATACATCACTAGAATTTTGTTGCACCACCTCTGTCTTTTATAACAGCTTGCAGTGTCTGAGGCTGGACTTAATGAGTGACAAACAGTACTCTTTATCAATCTGGCTCCATCTTTCTCTGATTGCTGTTGCCAGATAAGCTTTGCAAATTGGAGCCTTGTCAGGGACCATTTTCTTCAACTTCCACCAAAGATTTTTAATTGGATTGAGATCCGGACTATTTGCAGGCCATGACATTGACCTTATGTGTCTTCTTTCAAGGAATGTTTTCACAGTTTCTGCTCTATGGCAGGATGCATTATCATCTTGATAAATTATATCATCATCCCCAAACATCCTTTCGATTGATGGGATAAGGAAAGTGTCCAAAAGTTCAATGTAAACTTGGGCATTTATTGAAGATGTATTGACAGCCATCTCCCCAGTGCCTTTACCTGACATGAAGCCCCATATCATCGATAACTGTGAAAATTTACATGTTCTCTTCAGGCAGCATTCTTTATAAATCTCATTTGAACAACACCATCAAAAGTTCCTTTAGACGATTTCTTACAGTTCGGTCACAGACATTGACTCCAATTTCCTCCCATTCGTTCCTCATTTGTTTTGTTGTGCATTTCCTGTTTTGGAGACATATTGCTTTAACTTTCCTGTCTTGACACTTTGATGTCTTCCTTGGTCTACCAGTATGTTTGCCTTTAACAGCATTCCCATGTTGTTTGTATTTTGTCAAAATTTTAGACACAGCTGACTGTGAGCAACCAACATCTTTTGCAACATTGCGTGATGATTTACCCTATTTTAAGAGTTTGATAACCCTATCCTTTGTTTCAATTGACATTTCTCGTGTTGGAGCCATAAATAATGTCAGTCCACTTGGTGCAACAGCTGTCCAAGGTATGATCACTCCTTTTTAGATGCAGACTAACGAGTAGTGTTGAGCCACCCCCCTAGTGTTCAAGTTCAGTTTGGTTCGTCGAATGGTGGCTTAGTTTGGAGAACGTTCGACGAACACTTTCGAACCCCATTAAAAACAATGGGAGGCAAACACATACAAACACATAATACATGTACACATACAGTTAATAAACATTGCCATTACACTTACAGGTCCCCGCGATGCGTCCTGCACTCTGTCTCCCGCCGCTTTTCCTTCCGATCATCGCTGTGCCCTCCCGGTAACCAGCACTGATGATAGGACCTTCCGTGACGTCGTCATAGCATGTGACCAGTCACGTGTGTATTATCTCATTGGCTACAGACTGGTCACATGGCTAGACGTCATGCTAGGTCCTGTTAGTGAAGCTCTCCGGTACGCTGTGCTCATTTGAGCATCTCCGTTTACCAGCGAGATGCTTGTTCACATGCTTGGCTCCCCATTCCTGCATGTGGCCGCTCTTTACAGAGTCAGCCCACATGCAAGGACTGGATGCCACAGCCGGTGAATAACTTGGATCCCTCATCTCACACCTAGGTACGTCGGGCTGCATACCATTGTGACCCCGCATTTTTCTGTATACTGCTGTATGGACTATTGTATTTACTGTATGGTTACGGCGGGGCACCGTTTGTTTGTCAGCATATCCCAATATCTTGAATACCTGTGTCTTTTCAAGGGCGATTTTCAGCTGGGCTTTCTCTATTGTTAGCTCATTTTCAGAGCGGCCCTACGTGCCAGTGTGTTGTGAGGGCGCCATCTGCTGGCGTTCACTGTCTGACTCTACGGTTCTCACATTTTTATGTATTCTCTTTGTTTGCTATGACGCTTTTATAATATCTAATAAAACTATTTATACACTTTTTGCAACCAAGTCGTTGTACAGAATTTTCTTTTCTTTTCATCCTAATCTCTGTATATGGCTTCTTCCATATTGCAAATATGGCACGGGATCGTCCGTGTCTGTTGGTATCGTTTACTTATAGGTCCTGTCAGTGCAGCACTACGGTACACTCGTTTGAGCATCTCCGTGTACCGGCGAGATGCTTGGGCACATGCTTGGCTCCCCGTTCCTGCATGTGGGCGCTCTTTACAGAGTCAGCCCACATGCACGGACTGGATGCCACAGCCGGTGAATAACAGATCACCGTTGCTATAGTAACCTGCCTGTCAGGTTGCTATTTCAATGGTGGCAGCGGTGACATCACTGCTTACAACCCGCTTACAACCCGCAGCCTCTGCTTATTCACTGAGTGGTTAGACTGCACAGGAGCAGCAGCGTCTAACTCCCATGCAGTACTGTCTGATGTAGCAGAGCTGCATGGGTTGAAGGAGAAAGAAGATAGAAGACCAGGATCGTGGAGAGGTGAGAGGGAATAATAAACATGGAGTCTCTAAGTGTGTCTTTGTATTTATTTCTATTAAAGTATTTTTTCTCTGTGTGGTGTCTTTTTTTTTTTTAACCCTTTATTGGAGATTCTAAATGGCCAGGTCAAATTTGCCTGACATTAAGAATCTCTGTCTTAATACTAGCTAGTAAAACAAAGCTAGTATTAACCTATTATTACCCAGCGAGCCACCCGTCACCAGGGCAGCTGGAAGAGTTGGATACAGCGCCAGATGATGGCGCTTCTATGAAAGCGCCATTTTCTGGGGCAAATGCGGACTGCAATTCGCAACAGAGGGGCCCAGAAAGCTCGGGCCAACCTGTGCTGCGGGCGGATTCCAATCCCCAGCTTCCTAGTTGTGCCTGACTGGACACAAAAATGGGGCGAAGCCCATGTCGTTTGTTTTTTTTTTTTAATTATTTCATGAAATTCCTGAAATAATAAAAAAAAAAAAGGCTTCCCTATATTTTTAGTTCCCAGCTGGGTACAAATAGGCAGCTGGGGGTTGGGGGCAGCCAAACCTGTCTGCTGTACCTGGCTAGCATAAAAAAATATAGCAAAGCCCACGTCATTTTTTTTGGTGGGCAAAAAACTCCTGCATACAGTCTTGGATGGAGTATGCTGAGCCTTGTAGTTCTGCAGCTGCTGTCTGCTCTCCTGCATACACTAGTGAATGGAGCATGCTCAGCCTTGTACTTCTGCAGCTGCTGTCTGCTCTCCTGCATACACTAGTGAATGGAGCATGCTGAGCCTTGTAGTTCTGCTCCCCCTGTCTCTCCCTCCAGCATACAGTCCTGGAAACAGCATGCTAAGCCTTGTAGTTCTACAGCTGCTGTCTGCTCTCCTGCATACACTAGTGAATGGAGCATGCTGAGCCTTATAGTTCTGCAGCTGCTGTCTGCTCTCCTGCATACACTAGTGAATGGAGCATGCTGAGCCTTGTAGTTCTGCTCCCCCTGTCTCTCCCTCCAGCATACAGTCCTGGATGGAGTATGCTGAGCCTTGTAGTTCTGCAGCTGCTGTCTGCTCTCCTCCATACAGACAGACAGCAGACAGCATCTGCAGAACTACAAGGCTCAGCATACTCCATCCAGGACTGTATGCAGGAGTTTTTTGCCCCCCCCAAAACAATACGAGGCCTTCGACATATTTTTGTATGCTAGCCAAGTACAGCAGGCTGCTACGGACTGCCCCCAAGCCCCAGCTGCCTATTTGTACCCGGCTAAGAACCAAAAATATAGGGAAGCCCTTTTTTTTCATTATTTTATGAATTTCAAAAAAAAAAAAAACGACTAGGTAGCTGGGGATTGGAATTCGCAGCGAAGGGTGCCCAAGCTTTCTGGGCACCCCTGCTGCAAATTGCAGTCCGCAGCTGCCCCAGAAAATAGCGCTTTCATAGAAGCGCCATCTTCTGGCGCTGTATCCAACTCTTCTAGCTTCCCTGGTGATGGTTGGCTCGCTGGGTAATAATGGGGTTAGGGCTAGCTGTATATTATCAACTGGCCCTAAGCCCAAAATTCATGGTGGCATGCTAATATTAGACATGGCCACACTGAATTTCTAGTACAGATACAAAAAAGCACAGCACACAAAAATATTTTTATTAGAAATAAAACACAACACATTAGTGACTCCATCTTTATTGAAATAAACAACCCCTCTCCGCAGTAATCCTGAGTCACGGATCCCGTGCCGTCTAATCCGGATCCAATATCATCTGATCTGTTTGCTGGAAGGCAAAGCGATCAGATGATGTGTCAGGTTCAAGGGCCTGAATCACTTGACACAGCAGCTGATTGTATAAATGGCTTCAAATAGCTTCAAATGGAAGCTGAAAACCCATCTGTTCAGAAATGCCTATAATATACAATGACCTCACTGCTTCATTATTGTGCGGAGCCACTGCCCGACCACCGTGCGGAGCCGCCGCCCGACCTTCACCCCACCTACTGTCTCCTCCCCAAAATCCTATAGAATGTAAGCCCGCAAGGGTAGGGCCCTCTTCCCCCTGTACTAATCTGTCTACTGTAACTTGTGTATGTATTCTGTATGTAACCCCTTCTCATGTACAGCACCATGGAATTAATGGTGCTCTATAAATAAATAATAATAATAATAATAAAATACATCAGTGCAAAAAAAAACAAAAAAAAAAAACTACACACTTCTGTGCAGACTCCTGTCCGACAGCAGCAGCTGATAGTTTAGCCGGCTGGGCGGTAAAAAGCCGGCCTCACCGCTCGACTTATAGTGTCAGCTGATGCCGTCAGGTGACCGCATCAGCTGATCATCACCAGGTCTGAGAGAGAGAAAAGAGAGAGAGAAAAAAGAGAGAGAGAGGGAAAAGAGAGAAAAAAAGAGAGAGAAGAGTGAGAGGAGAGAGAAGAGGGGGAGAGAGAGGGGGGAGACAGAGAGGGGAGAGAGAGAAGAAAGAGAAGCGAGAGAAGAGATAGAGGGACAGGAAGAGGAGAGAGGGAGAGAGAGAGGAAAGTGTTAGGTTGACCAAACGGTCACAACTTTTGCCAGTGATGACCTAATGCAGAGGGAGTCCCGGTCACCCCCCCTGCTTCCTCAGCTCTAGCGAGATACACGCACGCGCTGATATCTACACAGAAGCAAGAGATGTGTACTCCAAAAAGAACTGTATTGATTTGTTTTGATACACAGGGATATACAAAAACCAATTAGGGCGTAACTATGTAACATGCATATTCATTGGTCTACATTCATCATAGGTGTGGATTACATGTTCCCAGCAACAGAAATTGACCTGATGACTTTTATTCCCAAGACAGTCTGTTACCCAAAACAAGGTGTTTTTCTCTCTCTTCTAAGTCAAAACATTCCAAGTCCATGAGACTTTCTCAAAAGTCTTTTACGTAAACAAGTCTGGTTGTGCTCTTTGCAAAAGGAGAATGAATTTCTATGATTTTTCCTTACCAGTGAAAAGTTAACTCTTTCCTCACAAGAGAGAACAGAGAGAGAAAGAAGAGCGAGGGAGAAGTGAGATAGAGAGAAGAGGAGGAGAGAAGAGGAGAAAAGAGAAGAGAAGAGAGAGAGGAGAGAGCAATGCAACCTCATTTCGTGAACTGCTCTGATTTTAGACGTGTGTCCTGCGGCTCACAGCTGATGTCCGGCTCCTCCCCTCAGTGGATAATTAAATTATAATTATAAATGAATAATAATTATAATTTAAAATTAAATTCTTTATCGGGATGGCCAGGACTCGAACTCGTGAACTAATTCTCCTTAGGCAGTAGCTCTATCTATTGAGCCACTGCCTATTATGAAAAGCATAGGCAGATTTGGTAATCTTGACCTCTGTATTGCACTGGAGAATCCATAAGTAGATTATTCAACTACAAGGATGGATGGAGGGATGGATGGATGGAGTGAGGGATAGATAGAGGGATGGAGGGATGGAGGGATGGATGGATGGATGGATGGAGGGATGGAGGAAGGGATGGATGGGAGGGATGGATGGATGGATGGAGGGATAGAGGGATGGATGGAGGGATGAATTGAGGGATAGAAGGAGGGATAGAAGGAGGGATAGAAGGAGGGAGAGATGGAGGGAGGGATGAATGGATGGCGGGAAGGATGGAGAGAGGGATTGAGGGATGGATGGAGGGATGGATGGATGAATGGAGGGATAGAGGGATGGAGGGATGGAGGTTGGGGTGGAGGGAGGGATGGATGGATGAATGGATGGGAGGGCAAACACAGGCACTACCACACTCATCACCACACACACACAGGTACTACAACCTCCATCATCACCACACATGCAGGCATTACCTCAGTGACGTCCCGCTGACAGAGCGCGTCTCACTTCAGTTGCTGCGTGGATCTGACACAGAGCGCTTGTGTTCTACTGCCGCTCCAGTCAGCTTCCTGTAGCAGAGCTGGATGCGTCGCGGGACTTCTGTGGATTATGTCGGACCTGGAGAGGTATTTGGAGATTTTAATAAAATGGTGAAAGAGGGGTTTTTTTTGTCTTTTATTCCAAATAAAGAATTTTTTTGTTGTGTGTGTTTTATTTACTTTCACTTACAGGTTAATCATGGAAGTTATCTCGGGGAGATGCCTGCCATGATTAACTCCTTATTACCCCAATTGCCACCGCACCAGGACAATTCGGGATGAGCCGGGTAGAATCCCGGGACTGTCGCATCTAATGGATGCGGCAATTGCAGGTGGCTGCTGGCTGATATTGTTAGGGTGGTGGGCTCCCCATAACGTGGCGCTCCCCATCCTGACAATACCAGCCGTCAGCCATGTGGCTTTATCCTGGCTGGTATCAAAATTGGGGGGAACCTCAGTTTTTTTTTTTTTTTTATTTAATAATTTTACTGCACGATATAAACTTGCCTGCTAGCGGCTGTGATTGGTTGCAGTGAGACAGCTATCACTCATCGTTGGTATGTGTCTGACTGCAACCAATCATGGACGCCGGTGGGCGTGGGAAGCAGGGAATACCAGATTGAATAATGAGCGGCAGCCATTTTCAAAAGAGGAAAAGCCACCGGAGCTTTGTGACAGCCGTGCAGCGCCGTGCCCGTGATCGGTGAGTAGGAAAAAGAGAGGGATTGTGCTGGGGACGCAGGATGCATGCAAATACGTAACGTGCGCACATTGCCTTACTGTGAAAAGCCACACTTTTGGTGATCGAACCGTTATCGAGCAGTAACTCGAACTGCCAAACTTGAAGCAAATTGTTAGAGTTCGTCGAATGACTCGAACACTGCCTAAAATTACTCGAATTTGAAATTGACGAACGGTTCGAATCGAAGATCGCTCAACTCTACTAACGAGCAGTTCTTTTTTGATGCAGATGTTAGTTTTGGGAATGAAAATTTACAGGGTGATTACATTTATTTCACATCAGAATTGAGTGATTCCATAATTATTCCCCCTGTTTGGTCTTGAAAAGTAACCGTTACTGGCTAGCAGATTATGTTTTCATGATTTCTTTTAATGCTTCTTAAAGCCAGGAAGTTGCCATTTGAAATGACTTTGGTTTTGTGCCATGTCTGTGATCTGCTTTTTTTTTTAACAAAAGTAAACAACTAAATGAACATCCTCAGAGCCAGGTGATTCCATAATTTTTGCCAGGGGTTGTATATTTGACTATTTGCTTAGTTCTACAGAGATTCTTGACCATGTAAAATCTTGCAATATGTGAAGGGATAACTACACTACAGGCCTATAGGAAGGTAAGTTTATAGGCTCATGGAAGGGGAGAAAGATGCCGCTTTTCTTTGATAAATTGTATTTCAAAACTTCATGACTGCATCCCATTACTGTATGCTAATTGATTAATAAGTTACTATTAATCATTGTTTCTTTTCAATATATTACTCACAGATGTTCTCACATCCATTAAAAGTTTTTTCTATGAATATTTAATTTTATCCCATTGCCTTCTAATAGAGGATTATTCATCATATTGGTTCCCAGTTGACTGTTTACAAACTGCAGAGGTGACATTATGACTATAGTGCAAGGGAAAGCTGCAGCTAATCACTGGGATCAGTGGCTCTGCTGGTGAGTAAACCTCTGTTTATTTTTAACTTTGGAAGTCTATGGCCTATAAAAGAATAATCACTATAATCCCCTATTTCTTAATAGGATTTCAGGATCTGTAAAACTAATCAGTGACATTTGCATATTCCCCAACAATGGAAATGAACCCAAATACAAATATCTCAATGGTCTGAATCTTCTGTAGCACAGACAAGGAGTTTTCTTTCACCATTGAACTCATTCCTTACATACTTTATCATGGGCATTTGCTGTACATTGCAGAAAATAAAAATCCTCATTTATCAAAATTGTCTAATAGGAAACCTGATTTTGTTGCCTATAGTAGCCAATCAGCATGCAGTATTTTTAGTAGCTAGTTTTGACAATGAGTCTAAAAGTTAAGAAATGCTGTATGTAAATAAAATACATATGTATCTGCAGTTATTAATTGGCTGGTAAAAAAGTCTCCATGTGCAGATTGCCGAATAATGCGCAGTATGTGATGTGCACACTATCACGATTCCCCTGTAATCCATGTGCGAATTAGTGGCCTAGTGAGTAGAGATGAGCGAACCGGTCCCGGTTCGGCTCGAGGTCGGCTCGACGAACGGGGGTCCCGTTCGAGTTCGGTTCGTCGAACGTTCGACGAACCGAACTCGAACGTATAGGCTATAATGGGAGGCAATCACAAACACATAAAAATGCATGATAAATGTACACAAACAGTTAATAAACATTGCCATAACACTTACCGGTCCTCGCGATCCCTTCTGCACTCTGTCTCCTGCCGCTATTCCATCCGATGATCGCTGAATCCTCCCGGTGACGGCACTGCCAACAGAGATGCAGGACCTATCGTGACGTCAAAATAGCCATGTGACCAGTCACGTGGCTATTATCTCATTGGCTACAGACTGGTCACATGACTATGACACGTCATGTAGGATCTGCGAGTGCATCTCTCCGGTACACGGTGCACATATGTGTATCGCCGTGTACCGGCGACATGCTCTAGCACACGGTCGACTCCCCGTTCCGTTAGGGACCGGCTGACACAGCCGGTCATTAACGGAGATCACCGTTGCCATAGCAACGCAGTTAGCGGTGATGTCACCGCTAACCGCGGCTCCGAGAGCACCGTTGCTATGGTAACGCATCTGTCAGCGTTACCGCTGTTATCGCTGACAGCCAGCAGTGATCACTCACGGAGTGAAGGCTGCACGCTGCTTCCCGATTGTAGTGATGATTGTAGTGAGGATGGAGGTTCCCCAGCCCCAAGTGATGAGCTGGTGAATCTCATCCTTCCTCACTACAATCGTCACTACTACTACACTAGTGAGGATTGTAGTGAGGATGGAGGTTCCCCAGCCCCAAGTGATGAGCTGATGAATCTCATCCTCACTACAATCGTCACTACTACTACACTAGAAAGAAAGAAGACAGAAGAGCAGGATCGTGGAGGGCTGACAGGGGGTAATAAAGATGGAGTCTCTAATGTGTCTGTGTATTTATTTCTATTAAAGTATTTTTTCTCTGTGTGGTGTTTTTTTTTAACCCTTTATTGGAGATTCTTAATGGCCGGGTCAAACGTGCCTGACATGAAGAATCTCTGGCTTAATACTGGCTAGTAAAACAAAGCCAGTATTAACTCATGATTACCCAACAAGCCACCCGGCTCCAGGGCTGTTGGAAGAGTTGGATACAGCGCCAGATGATGGCGCTTCTATGAGAGCGCCATTTTCTGGGACGGCTGCGGACTGAAATCCGCAGCAGAGGCGCCCAGAAACCTCGGGCTAACCTGTGCTGCGGATTCCAATCCCCAGCTGCCTAGTTGTACCCGGCTGGACACAAAAATGGGGCGAAGCCCACGTCATTTATTTTTTAATTATTTCATGAAATAAGTGAAATAATTAAAAAAAAACGGGCTTCCCTATATTTTTGGTTCCCAGCCGGGTACAAATAGGCAACTGGGGGTTGGAGGCAGCCCGTGGCTGCCTGCTGTACCTGGCTAGCATACAAAAATATGGCGAAGCTCACGTCCTTTTTTTTGTAGTTTTTTGGCAAAAAAAATAAAAAATGCTTCCCTGGATTTTCCATTGCCAGTGAAGGTAACACCAAGCAGTGGGGGTTAGCAGCCAGTAGCTGCTTGGATTACCCTTAGCTAGCAATACAAAAAATGCAGCGGGAGCCCATATATATTTTTTTTAATTATTTATTTAAATAACTAAAAATAAAATGGGCTTCCCTGTATTTTGGTTGCTGGACATCACAGTGCTGTAAAAATAAATCTTTAAAAAAATGACGTAGGGTCCCCCCATTTTTGATAGCCAGCTAGGGTAAAGCAGACGGCTGTAGCCTGAAAACCACAGCTGGCAGCTTTACCGTGGTTGGGGATCCAATGTGGAGGTCCCCTCAGGCTCTTTTTTATAATTATTTTATAAATATTAATAATTACACAATAAAAGTAGGGTCCCCCCCAAATTGGATCACCAGCCAAGGTAAAGCGGACAGCTGTGGTCTGGTATTCTCAGGGTGGAAAGGTCCATAGTTATTGGGCCTTCACAGCCTAAAAATAGCAGGCCGCAGGCACCCCAGGCGTGGCGCATCCACTAGATGCGCCAATCCTGGCGCCTCTCCCCAGCTCATCCCGTGCCCTGGTGCAGTGGCAAACGGGGTAATAAATCGGGTTGATACTAGCTGTAAAGTCACCTGAGATCAAGCCCAGCAGTTTGTGATGTCATGGCGTCTATTAGATACCCAACATCATAAACTGTCAGTACTAACAAAAACAAAAAATAGACAAAAGAAATTTATTTGAAAAAACAGTCCCCAAAACATTTCCTCTTTCACCAATTTATTGTAAGAAAAAAAAATAAAGGGGTCCCACGACAACTCTGGACCGTCTAGAATATGGGGGGGAGACACTCAGGGAACGTATCCCCCATTTTCTAGGAGTGCGGACCCTTCATGTGAGGAGTGTGGGTGCAATGAATCTGCACTCACTCTCCCCGGGTCCACAGCAGCAGAGTCCATGTCGTAATGGTTGCTACCAAAGCTGCAATGCCCTGCTCATGAGGTAAGGGCATGCCTAATCAGGAGAACTACTGTAGAGGAAGCTCTGCTCACTGGTATATAGGTTCTCAGAGGTAATAATAGATAAAATTAGTGAGTAACCTCGGCACTCTAAATCTCCCAGACTAAGTCAGTAAGTCACAACGGATAGTAATGCAAAATCACTCTTTATTGGTCCGCATTAAGAAAAAAAAAATTTTCATAAGCATATATGTTTTTGTCCAAAACAAGTTACAAATGACGTTTCGGCCGGAGCCTTCGTCAGATTGGAGTTATCTGCATGTAATCATGAAAAATGACAATAATCAGTATCACATAAGAGTGAGAGAACAATAACATAAACTAGAACAATGTAGAGGTACAATTGGGATGCAGCAAAAAAATTGCAACACAGCAAGAAATGAAACACATGATACAAATGTCATAATACAGTACAAGGACAATATAGTAATGACAAATATGGGGTCAGAGTAGACTTAGACAGCTCTGGTATGAAAGAGATGTCAATCATAAAATAACATGTGCAGTAGGTGTAGAGCTACAGTATGCATGGCAGAGCTAATGGGTAGACCGACCATAGAAAAAGAACAGAGAAAAAGTGGAGAAAAAGTGGAGAAAAAAATGGAGAAAAAGTGGAGAAAAAATGGAGAAAAAGTGGAGCAAAAGTGGAGAAAAAGTGGAGAAAAAGTGGAGAAAAAAATGGAGAAAAAGTGGAGAAAAAATGGAGAAAAAGTGGAGCAAAAGTGGAGAAAAAGTGGAGAAAAAAATGGAGAAAAAGTGGAGAAAAAGTGGAGAAAAAGTGGAGAAAAAAATGGAGAAAAAGTGGAGAAAAAGTGGAGAAAAAATGGAGAAAAAGTGGAGCAAAAGTGGAGAAAAAGTGGAGAAAAAAATGGAAAAAAAGTGGAGAAAAAGTGGAGAAAAAGTGGAGAAAAAGTGGGGAAAAAAATGGAGAAAAAGTGGAGAAAAAGTGGAGAAAAAAGTGGAGAAAAAAGTGGAGAAAAAGTGGAGAAACAAATGGAGAAAAAGTGGAGAAAAAATGGAGAAAAAGTGGAGCAAAAGTGGAGAAAAAAATGGAAAAAAAGTGGAGAAAAAGTGGAGAAAAAAAATGAAGAAAAAGTGGAGAAAAAGTGGAGAAAAAAATGGAAAAAAAGTGGAGAAAAAGTGGAGAAAAAGTGGAGAAAATGTGGAGAAAAAAATGGAGAAAAAGTGGAGAAAAAGTGGAGAAAAAAATGGAGAAAAAGTGGAGAAAAAGTGGAGAAAAAGTGGAGAAAAGGTGGAGAAAAAAGTAGAGAAAAAGTGGAGAAAAAGTGGAGAAAAAGTGGAGAAAAGGTGGAGAAAAAAGTAGAGAAAAAGTGGAGAAAAAATGGAGAAAAAGTGGAGAAAAAGTGGAGAAAAAAATGCAAAAAAAGTGGAGAAAAAGTGGAGAAAAAGTGGAGAAAAAAATGGAAAAAAAGTGGAGAAAAAGTGGAGAAAAAGTGGAGAAAAAGTGGTGAAAAAATGGAAAAAAAGTGGAGAAAAAGTGGAGAAAAAGTGGAGAAAAAAATGGAGAAAAAGTGGAGAAAAATTGGAGAAAAAGTGGAGAAAAAATGGAAAAAAAAGTGGAGAAAAAGTGGAGAAAAAGTGGAGAAAAAATGGAAAAAAAGTGGAGAAAAAGTGGAGAAAAAGTGGAGAAAAAGTGGAGAAAAAGTGGAGAAAAAAATGGAGAAAAAGTGAAGAAAAAGTGGAGAAAAAAAATGGAGAAAAAGTGGAGAAAAAGTGGAGAAAAGGTGGAGAAAAAAGTAGAGAAAAAGTGGAGAAAAAATGGAGAAAAAGTGGAGAAAAAGTGGAGAAAAAAATGCAAAAAAAGTGGAGAAAAAGTGGAGAAAAAGTGGAGAAAAAGTGGAGAAAAAAATGGAAAAAAAGTGGAGAAAAAGTGGAGAAAAAGTGGTGAAAAAGTGGTGAAAAAGTGGAGAAAAAAGTGGAAAAAAAGTGGAGAAAAAGTGGAGAAAAAGTGGAGAAAAAAATGGAGAAAAAGTGGAGAAAAAGTGGAGAAAAAATGGAAAAAAAGTGGAGAAAAAGTGGAGAAAAAGTGGAGAAAAAGTGGAGAAAAAAATGGAAAAAAAAGTGGAGAAAAAGTGGAGAAAAAGTGGAGAAAAAGTGGAGAAAAAGTGGAGCAAACGTGGAGAAAAAAAATGGAAAAAAAATTGGAAAAAAAGTGGAGAAAAAGTGGAGAAAAAAATGGAGAAAAAGTGGAGCAAAAGTGGAGAAAAAAATGGAAAAAAAGTGGAGAAAAAGTGGAGAAAAAATGGAGAAAAAGTGGAGCAAAAGTGGAGCAAAAGTGGAGAAAAAGTGGAGAAAAAATGGAGAAAAAGTGGAGCAAAAGTGGAGAAAAAGTGGAGAAAAAAATGGAAAAAAAGTGGAGAAAAAGTGGAGAAAAAGTGGAGAAAAAGTGGAGAAAAAATGGAGAAAAAATGGAGAAAAAGTGGAGCAAAAGTGGAGCAAAAGTGGAGAAAAAGTGGAGAAAAAATGGAGAAAAAGTGGAGCAAAAGTGGAGAAAAAGTGGAGAAAAAAATGGAAAAAAAGTGGAGAAAAAGTGGAGAAAAAGTGGAGAAAAAAATGGAAAAAAAGTGGAGAAAAAGTGGAGAAAAAGTGGAGAAAAAGTGGAGAAAAAGTGGAGAAAAAGTGGAGAAAAAAAATGGAGAAAAAGTGGAGAAAAAGTGGAGAAAAAGTGGAGAAAAAAATGGAGAAAAAGTGGAGAAAAAGTGGAGAAAAAGTGGAGAAAAAATGGAGAAAAAGTGGAGAAAAAGTGGAGAAAAAAAATGGAGAAAAAGTGGAGAAAAAGTGGAGAAAAAAAATGGAGAGAAAAAGTGGAGAAAAAGTGGAGAAAAAGTGGAGCAAAAGTGGAGAAAAAAAATGGAAAAAAAAGTGGAGAAAAAGTGGAGAAAAAGTGGAGAAAAAATGGAGAAAAAGTGGAGCAAAAGTGGAGAAAAAGTGGAGAAAAAGTGGAGCACCCTTTGGTGCCTTTCATGTGGCACTAAGGGGTGCTTAGCTTTGTATTTAGCCAAAAAAATGACGTAGGGTTCCCCCTAGTTTTGTAGCCAGCTAGGGTAAAGCAGACGGCTGCAGCCTGCAGACCACAGCTGGCAACCTCACCTTGGCTGGTAATCCAAAACTGAGGGCACCCCACGCTGTTATTTTAAATTAAATAAATAATTTAAAAAAAAAAAACACGTAGGGGTCCCCCAAAACTGGATCACCAGCCAAGGTAAAGCAGACAGCTGGGGCCTGATATTCTCAGACTAGGGAGGTCCATGGTTATTGGACTCTCCCCAGCCTAAAAATAGCAGGCCGCAGCCGCCCCAGAAGTGGCGCATCCATTAGATGCGCCAATCCTGGTGCTTCGCCCCAGCTCATCCCGCGCCCTGGTGCGGTGGCAAACGGGGTAATATATGGGGTTAATACCAGATGTGTAATGTCAACTGGCATCAAGCCCTGGGGTTGGTGAGGTCAGGCGTCTATCAGATACCCGACATCACCAACCCAGTCAGGAATAAAAAAAAATAGACGACAAACACATTTTTATTTGAAAAAACACTCCCCAAAACATTCCCTCTTTAACCAATTTATTAGATTTTAGATTGAAAAACAAATCCAGGTCTGCTGTAATCCAAGGGGTTGCCATGACGATCCACACTGTCCCAGTCAATGAAGAGCAGGATGTTCCCCATTGGCTGGGAGAGCAGTGCAGTGACCTGAGCTAACATCAATGGGTCAGCCCAGGTCACTGCAGGGGGGTGACAAGTGCTGCTGTCAGCGAGGTACATTACCTGCGCTGATCTCCAGCACTGCCGACAGCCCCTGTCACTGAGTTCAATGACCGGCGCCTTCCCCTCAAGTATCGCGAGAGGTCCGTGACGTCACCGCTAGTCAGTCTCGGGTCGGAAGCGAGAGAAGGTGATGTGACAAGCGGGCGGCGGCCATGGACCATGGAGGAAAGTGACAGCACTGAGGTCGGGATGGCGGGACTTCATCACCGCAGGTAAGCCGAGCGAGGGGGGGGAGCCGGGGGGGGGGTTTGTGTGTGTGTGTGTGTGTGTGTGTATGTATGTGTACATGCCGCGGGCAGGAGGGGGCGGAGCGAGCTGAGCGGGAAAGTGTGGGCTTCCTGCACGTAACTAAGATAAACATCGGGTTACTAACCAAAGCGCTTTGCTTGGATACCCGATGTTTATCTTGGTTACCAGCTTGTGGCAGGCTGCCAGCGATGGCTCCTGCTCACTGTAGCTGTAAAAAGCCCTGCTTTTTGCTGCTAGAACCGTTCTCGAACATATCTAGAACTATCGAGCTTTTGCAAAAAGCTCGAGTTCTTGTTCGATCTCGAACAGCCCCAAAAATCACTCGAGCTTAGAACTGGAGAACCTCGAACCGCGAACCGCGCTCAACTCTACTAGTGACTAAATATGCACCTACCAACTTGACTTCTCCTCTTCTCTCATTGTTCTACAACACACATTTTAAAAAAAGCTGTGTAAAATTTAAAAAAAATATATTATTTTCATGATATTTTATACTATAAATGGTGGATTATTCAAGTATTTGCAATTTAACATGGAAGACTATTTTTCTGAAATTGTGGCATAATGTTTAGCTGACGTTGTTCACAGATTAGTGATCCTCTGATCTTCTATTCTTTGGAGAGACTCTGCCTTTCTAACATACTGTTTTTATTCACAGTTGTGTGATTTAGTTGAAAATTGTCATTTAATCAGTTTTTGATTAGAATCATATTTTTTTTCCAGCCTTTTGTTTTCTGTAAATTAGGGGTTTTTTTTCAAATTTTATGTAAAAATGTCCACTCGTAATCAATTGATCTGTATTATTTGTTCTGTTGTGAATAAAATATGGCTTTAAGAGATTTCCAAATATATTTTTGAGCTGAAGTTTTGTATAGTGTAACTGCAGACTTTTCTTCTCGGACAACTATACTAGGCACTAATATCACTAATATCAATGATATAGACTCAAAGGCGCACGTGTGTGTGTGTGTGTGTGTGTGTGTGTGTGTGTGTGTGTGTATATGTAGTGGGGGGGTGCATTTCATTTAACATGACCTTAATTTAATGATCCCAGTTTTAACATCAGACACTTTTCGAGCCCTCCCTATTACTGTATTCAGTAATTGCACCATGTATCAGTTGTAGCAATGCTAATCAATCTTCATTACTTCTTCTATAACATTGTTCAGAGCCATGGAAGAATATGTAATACTCTTATAATGATCTATCTATATAAATAAATTATGAAAGTACTGATAATTCTAATTATCATTTGTAGGTGTGTAGTCACAAAAGTGGTCAACATGAAATCAGTTAGTAATACTGCCTGCATATATTACTCTATACATAGAAATAATTAGAGCACATCAGATAATTGGCAGAATTTTCTGTTCATATCTAAATATCAAAAAAAGGAAAAAGAACATAGAAAATATGTGTAATGAACTTAAATCACAAAAAAATATCCAAAGAATGCATTAACCGGAGAAAAAAGAGGAAGAGCTATTAATACAAATAAAACATTTATTTTATTTAAAGCAAATCTATTATTAGATTTCCCAATACTACATGCATACATTACTAAGTAGATCTCAACAATGCAGTATTTACTTTGAAAATCCCTAAAAGTCTGCCCACTATCCTGATTGACAGCTCTTCAGTGTCCCTCCTGCTGCTGAGATCTCCCATTGCTCAGTATAAGCTACAGCTATGAGGTGGAGTGAGTGGATATTAAATATTAGAGAAGGGCAGAGTAATTCACAAAGGACTGAGTTTGAGTCAAATTTCTTGAAATTCACATTTTTCAAACATTTTGAAATTTGATTCTATGTTTCCGAAAAAAACACTGCCTGGCATCATTTCCCATACTGATGAAGCATCAGAGAGCAGGGAAATGTCATTTTGCATAGCTTGGTGCCTTCCTCATAAAACCCTACTGTTGTAGCAAGCTACTTATTTTCATACATTGTACAGTGATGGTCAGTACCTGAGCCATCAGGAATCAGTGGTTCCCAGTAGAGCACAGTTTTTGTATAGTAGAGTCATTTTCCATCTCTAGAGTCACTGAGTTTCTATCTTCTGTAGAGTGTAAGCTTATATGGGTAGCAGAGTCCTTTCTCCTGTAAACTTTAGGCTCTTATGGCAATGGAGACCTTTCGGTATCTCTCTCTTGCCTGTAAAGTGTAAGTTTTTATGATTAGAGGAGTAATTTCTCTCTCTCTATCCTGTAGAGCAGAGGTCCCCAACTCCAGTCCTCAAGGCCCACCAACAGTGTAGGTTTTTGGGATTTCCTTAGTATTGCACAGGTGTTAATGTAATTACCTGCCCAGGTGCTGGTTCCAACAGCAGTGCAATGCTAAGGAAATCCTGAAAACATGCACTGTTGGTGGGCCTTGAGGACTGGAGTTAGGGAACCCTGCTGTAGAGTTTAATCTCTTATTTTAAGTGGGGTAATCTCACTCTCACCCGTAAAGTGTAAGCTCTTATGGTCAGTGAGGTTTCCTCTCTCTCCCATCTCCCACGTGTATTTTACGAGCAGTTACATGCTTTCAGTATTGAGATTTGTTCAAATTTATTTGATTCAAATTAACTTTTTGAGGAAATCTGACGAAGTTGCCAATTTTAACAGATCCGTTCAATTCTATGAAATACACATTAAGTTCTTTCGGTCTAATTGTAGCGCTTAAGGAACCACTTGCTGATATTAATTGTTGTATTTTTATTTTTTCAATTATAAGCTCCTATTGATACAACGCGTTTCAGCAGAAAATATGCTTTCATCAGGTTTCACCTGATGAAAGCATATTTTCTGCTGAAACGCGTTGTATTAATAGGAGCTTATAATTGAAAAAATAAAAATACAACAATTAATATCAGCAAGTGGTTCCTTAAGCGCTACAATTAGACCGAAAGAACTCTCTCCTATATACCCACTCCCTACCTGGGATTTCGGTAGTAGCTGCAAAGGACCTGCCAACCCATTATAGAATCCAGCTGGAGACTGAAGGATCGTGGAGTAAAACCTGAATCCCAAGGTGCCGGTGGAGTTCAGGAGCCGACAACGATACCAAAAGTCTGGATTCAACAAGTTTGGATACTGCTTTTAGAACGGAGATTATTCCGGACTGACACGCTTTCACTGGGGTTGTGCGGGGGAGCACAACCTGCAAAGGTGAGCAGATCTAAATTATTTATCTTGAATTTTTCCACAGATGCTTCTCATATTGCGCCTGTCTCTCTATTTCATTCATGAAATACACATTGACACATGAACTTTCTTCCTAGACTAAAATAGTTACCTTATTTTTCAGACTATAAGACGCACCAGACCATAAGACACACCTAGGTTTTAAAGGAGGAAAATAGGGAAAAATAATTTGAAACAAAAAATGTTATGAGAGTAATGTCCCCCAATTCTGTACTAATGTCCCCTATCCTGGGTCCCTTCAAGGTATATGTGTCCCCCATCCTGGTATATAAGTCCTCCATCCTGGTATAAATGTTCGTCATCCTTGTCCCATCCTTGTATATTTGACACCAATACTGGCCCCATTCTGGTATATGTCCCTCATCCTAGTATATATGATCCTCATCCTGATATACATGATCTCATCATAATCCCATCTTGGTGTTTATGCCCCCCATTGCGCCGCACACACAAAAAAAACCCAATTATGATCAAATTCCATCTGCTCTCCCGGTGCTCGGTGTCCTCTTCTGATGCCAGCAAGTGACTTCAGCATGTAAGTGGCACAGAGCATGATGTCAATGTACTCCAAGTTACAAACCAATGTTAGCTGCTGGAATATTCACTGCTCTACATGGCTGGAAATATGGCCATTGGGAGCAGTGAATATTCATTCTCTTTAATAATGGACACACTGATCGCCCAGCAACTGCAGGAAGCCAGCAGCAGGGTGATCGTATGTGCTTGCTTATAAAAAGGATGAATATTTACTGCATCGCACTCTGGGGATTATGGGAATGGGGAGCAGTGAGTATTCATTCTCTTTAATACCAGGCACACTTGATCATCCAGCTGCCGACTGCCTGCAGTGGCTTAGTGATCCCATGTGTGGTCACTATTAAAGAGAATGAATATTCACTGTTCCCCCACCTATAATCGAATCCACCTTTATTGTGTTGACTTCAATGCCGAGATGAGGGTGAGATTATGGACATGGAGAGCAGTGAATATTAATTTTCTTTCTTAGCAGACACACTGTTAGCCCCAGAGCCGAGTCCTGCCTCCTGTGACCCTGATCCCACCTTCTTTGACCCACTTCTACACCGCTGCTCTCCCCTTCCAGAAGATGAATTTAACACACCAAATAGGAAGCATACTCCCAGTGTCTCACACACTGTTTATCCAATAACTAATAAATATGTAATACTGATGTCACTATCAATCTAGTTATATGTATATGATCTGACTGATTAAAAATGTAACCGGCACTGAGTACCTTAATATATCTTACACAATAATTAAGAATCACAATTCTACAAACAGAGGAGAATTATTAAGAGCCAAAAAATTGTCTTATTATTTGACCATTATTTTCTATGTTTTAAACATTTTCTGTACATTGTTTGATAGGAGACATACCCTTGATCAGTGCGTAACACCAAATTGTGGTCTAAACTTAAAACTAAATAGTTTAAATAGTTGGCAGATTTATCAAATAGCACAAACCACTGTGGTAAATCTTTTTTAAGACTGTCATGACTACGTTTAAGCTTTCTAAAAGCTAGATATAATTGATAAATATGCTCATAGTATGATTAAAAAAGTAACACAGGTCTGCAAGGTAACATTGCTTGAAAAGTAAGAGGTAATTTTTACATACTTTCAATTGCTGAAGTCAGTAAAAATATAAAAAAAATCATCATGGGCAGTTTTTCAAAAAACACTGACTCCATAGGCTTTCAAAGAATAGAATTCTAAAAGGAATTCCTTCTATACTTTTCTTAAGATGCTGCTTTAGTGTATTGCGATGATGTTCCTGGGCTGATGAAAAAATGTAACATTGAGGACAATGTGAGCAAGAGATATTGATATTGAGATATTGATTCATCCCAAAAAAGTCTTAAAACTGTGCTACTGCACAATGGCAGCGTATACAGTGCCTACAAGTAGTATTCAACCCCCTGCAGATTTAGCAGGTTTGATAAGATGCAAATAAGTTAGAGCCTGCTAACTTCAAACAAGAGCAAGATTTATTAACAGATGCATAAATCTTACAAACCAACAAGTTATGTTGCTCAGTTAAATTTTAATAAATTTTCAACATAAAAGTGTGGGTCAATTATTATTCAACCCCTAGGTTTAATATTTTGTGGAATAAACCTTGTTTGCAATTACAGCTAATAATCGTCTTTTATAAGACATGATCAGGCCGGCACAGGTCTCTGGAGTTATCTTGGCCCACTCCTCCATGCAGATCTTCTCCAAGTTATCTAGGTTCTTTGGGTGTCTCATGTGGACTTTAATCTTTAGCTCCTTCCACAAGTTTTCAATTGGGTTAAGGTCAGGAGACTGACTAGGCCACTGCAACACCTTGATTTTTTCCCTCTTGAACCAGGCCTTGGTTTTCTTGGCTGTGTGCTTTGGGTCGTTGTCTTATTGTAAGATGAAATGACGACCCATCTTAAGATCCTTGATGGAGGAGCGGAGGTTCTTGGCAAAAATCTTTAGGTAGGCCGTGCTATCCATCTTCCCATGGATGCGGACCAGATGGCCAGGCCCCTTGGCTGAGAAACAGCCCCACAGCATGATGCTGCCACCACCATACTTGACTGTAGGGATGGTATTCTTGGGGTCGTATGCAGTGCCATCCAGTCTCCAAACGTCACGTGTGTGGTTGGCACCAAAGATCTCGATCTTGGTCTCATCAGACCAGAGAACCTTGAACCAGTCTGTCTCAGAGTCCTCCAAGTGATCATGAGCAAACTGTAGACGAGCCTTGACATGACGCTTTGAAAGTAAAGGTACCTTACGGGCTTGTCTGGAACGGAGACCATTGCGGTGGAGTACGTTACTTATGGTATTGACTGAAACCAATGTCCCCACTGCCATGAGATCTTCCTGGAGTTCCTTCCTTGTTGTCCTTGGGTTAGCCTTGACTCTTCGGACAAGCCTTGCCTCGGCACGGGTGGAAACTTTCAAAGGCTGTCCAGGCCGTGGAAGGCTAACAGTAGTTCCATAAGCCTTCCACTTCTGGATGATGCTCCCAACAGTGGAGACAGGTAGGCCCAACTCCTTGGAAAGGGTTTTGTACCCCTTGCCAGCCTTGTGACCGTCCACGATCTTGTCTCTGATGGCCTTGGAATGCTCCTTTGTCTTTCCCATGTTGACCAAGTATGAGTGCTGTTCACAAGTTTGGGGAGGGTCTTAATTAGTCAGAAAAGGCTGGAAAAAGAGATAATTAATCCAAACATGTGAAGCTCATTGTTCTTTGTGCCTGAAATACTTCTTAATACTTTAGGGGAACCAAACAGAATTCTTGTGGTTTGAGGGGTTGAATAATAAATGACCCTCTGAATAAACTTTTCACAATTTAAAAAAAAAAAATAAAAAAAGAAATAAAATTCTTTTTTGCTGCAGTGCATTTCACACTTCCAGGCTGATCTACAGTCCAAATGTCACAATGCCAAGTTAATTCCGAATGTGTAAACCTGCTAAATCTGCAGGGGGTTGAATACTACTTGTAGGCACTGTATGCTTCAGTGCCTTTAGGGCATTCTGTGCACTTGAAGGAAAGGTACGAGAAGATAAACTCAAGAAGCTTAACTACAAGGATCAAGGATGGTTAATTTGTGGTGAGTTAAGTTTTCTCTTTGCTCTTTGGGCAGTAAGGAGGATACACAAGGTACCTATGCTAATTGTGTGAAAGGAATAGCTGGGGTAGGACTCATAACCAGAACAAAAAAAAGATGGCAAATGAGGAAACCTTTGCAACCTGCATTCAAGAATGTAGTTGCGGAAAGTTAAGTTGAACCCAGTGAAATTCTTCTGTCACTACTTCACATTAATCTTGGGCTGATGAAGCAGTTTGTAAAAGCTTTACTGAAAGAAGGAAAGAATTTTAAGTGCCTATGTATCAAGTTTCAGGAACTGTCCGAAACAAAAATGAAGGAAGGCATTTTTGTGGGTCTGGATATTTGGAAACTGATGAAGGACAATGTGTTAAAAAAAAAATTAAACCTGTTGAGAAAAGGGCTTGGGATTCTTTTAAAGTTATGTAGAATTTCTAGGTAACAATAAACATCCAAAATTTAAGTCCATTCCATGCTGAAATGTTTTTAAGCCTTGTCTGATGAATTTAAAGTTACTGAAAAGTTAAACAAAAACCACTAGCGCTCACACTGACATAAGATACAAAAAGATCTTTATTGATCTGACTGTACTGCTGCAGGTAGTAGACAGGAGCCGTGTATCCCTGTCAAGAGAAGGAAATTTAGAAATCTACCGCGCTTCTGATGGGGAAAGGCTACCTGGAATAATAGGATGACTTGTAGGACTTGCCTGTAGGGAGGAAGATCCTAACTACTGTTCAAGGTCTGGCTTCAATGTGCTAATAATACGACCCTTAATTTGAGGTAGTCTAAAGGCCACTTTACACACAGAGATAAATCTTTGGCAGATCTGTGGTTGCAGTGAAATCATGGACATATTGTTCCATTAGTACACAGCCACAAACCTGGCACTGATTGTCCAAAATTTCACTGCAACCACAGATCTGCCAAAGATTTATCTCTGTGTGTAAAGTGGCCTTAAGGGCTCATGCGCTCATAACTGCTGAATATTCTGCAGCGATTTGACAGCACATGTGCGCGTCAAATCGCAGCAGAAACAATGCATAATGAATGCAGTTTTTCTGTCCAAAAAAAGCCCATTACATGCACTCTGGCTGCTGACCCCACCATAGACAGAGAGGGAGCTGCAACCAAACCGCACAAATTAATTGACATGCTCATTTTATGAACGCACGGTTTTGGGTAAAAATGTTGGCACCCAAATCGCTGCGTTCATAAAAGCAACATTCACACGTACAATGCACAATCTTCATAGATGGTGCAGGGGACGCAGGACACACGCATTTACGCTGCAGTGCAATGCGCAGCGCAAATGCATGCAATCACGCAACGTGCGCACACAGCCTAAAGCAGAAAAAAAGTGTATCAAGGCTCTGACAGATATTGGTTAATTTATAGGTGTTGGTGTTTGTGGAATTTTTAGACAACCATGTTATCTTAAAATAAGAGAGAAAGTGATAGGCTTGCAAATAAAGTGACTAAAAAAAATGGAGGTGTATTTAGTAAATATAAGCTAAACAGCACTTGCCTGTATAGAGAATCCACTTGAAATCGTTGGCATACAGCTGCTGCAGTGTTGTGGTCACTTCAGGCTTTATGCAGCTGCATGGTATTGCCTGGCTGTTTGCTCCTGGCAGGACGCCGAGAGCACGAAGCAGCGACATAGCGTGGAGAGCGAAGCCGCACGTTGGTAACCAAGGCCTCGGCCGAAGGCGTTCCTGCACTTTAAAACACAAAATGTGTCCCCAGCAGTTTTTTTTTATACCCATGAAAGCTAACTATTTTTAAGTATGCAACATTGTAATATACTCATTAACCTCCTAATAACTGAGCAGGGTGCTCCAAATCTCATAATGGGAGCATGTCCTGAATTATCAGAGCCTTGATCCACTTTCTTTTTGCTTAAGGGGTGCTTCACACACAGCGAGCTCACTGCCGAGATCGCTGCTGAGTCACGCTTTTTGTGACGCAGCAGTGACCTCATTAGCGATCTCGCTGTGTGTGACACTGAGCAGCGATCTGGCCCCTGCTGCGAGATCGCTGCTCGTTACACACAGCCCTGGTTCGTTTTCTTCAAAGCCGCTCTCCTGCTGTGACACACAGATCGCTGTGTGTGACAGCAAGAGAGCGACAAATGAAGCGAGCAGGGAGCAGGAGCCGGCGTCTGACAGCTGAGGTAAGCTGTATCCAAGATAAACATCGGGTAACCAAGGTGGTTACCCGATATTTACCTTAGTTACCAGCCTCTGCAGCTCTCACGCTGCCTGTGCTGCCGGCTCCGGCTCTCTGCACATGTAGCTGCTGTACACATCAGGTTAATTAACCCGATGTGTACAGCAGCTAGGAGAGCAAGGAGCCAGCGCTAAGCAGTGTGCGCGGCTCCCTGCTCTCTGCACATGTAGCTGCATTACACATCGGGTTAATTAACCCGATGTGTACTGTAGCTAGGAGAGCAGGGAGCCAGCGCTTAGTGTGCGCGGCTCCCTGCTCCCTGCTCACACTGGTAACTAATGTAAACATTGGGTAACCATACCCGATGTTTACCTTAGTTACCAGTCTCCGCAGCTTCCAGACGGCGGCTCCGTGCAAGCGCAGCGTCGCTTGCACGTCGCTGCTGGCTGGGGGCTGTTCACTGGTCGCTGGTGAGATCTGCCTGTTTGACAGCTCACCAGCGACCATGTAGCGATGCAGCAGCGATCCTGACCAGGTCAGATCGCTGGTCGGATCGCTGCTGCATCGCTAAGTGTGAAGGTACCCTTAGACTACCTCAAATCAAGGGTTGCATTATCAGCACACTGAAGCCAGCCCTTGAACTGCAGTTAGGATCTACCTCCCTACAGGCAAGGGCTACAAATCCTCCTATTATTCCTGCTAGCCTTTCCCCATCAGAAGCTTGGTAGATTTTCATTATTCCTGACTTACTTTTTTTACATTCCCATTTGGACTACTTTCCTAAAAACTTTGGTGCTGTTAGGAAAGAGCAAGGAGAAAGATTTTATCAGTCTATCAAGGAGATTGAACAACAGTGGCAAGGTTGATGGAACATGAACATGTTTGGGAACTACTGCTGGATGTTTCACAGAGAAGATCCACATGCCTTCTATAAGAGAAAAGGTATCAAGAGAAACTTTCAAGAGGAAGGAAAAAAGGCAAAAATTTATTTTTATTAAAGTTACAGAATGAAAGTTCAATAAATGTACAGTATGTATATAATATTGTGTACATTTTTGGCTACCATAAATATTTTTCTTGTTCATCTCACTTGTATGTAATTTCACATGCATTTTGTGCAAAATCCATACATGACGGTTTAAAATCAGAGCATTAAAAAACATAAGAATCAGTAACTGGATTTGAAGTCATTTCCATAAATCCAAATTTTTATATACTTGTATGTTGCTTATGGCTCTAAATTAAAGTTGGCCATATAGTGCTAAAAGTGCACAAAATCACCTAAACCCACGTGGATAATAAGATTAACAATAACTCTACATTTACACAGTATAGCAAAGGCATCCCCATGGGTGCTCTTTGACTAATATATTACCATCTCAGAACATATAAATATTTGCACAGTGTTAAATATGTATTGTTGAGAGGTCAAACACACTTCAAGCTTCATCAGAAGACCACCTAGGATGAAGAACCACCCTCCTTTCATCAAGTTCACCTCTGCACTCCTCTGTTAATTGTAGACCTTATGAATTATTCTATCCAATCACTGATCACAAAAATCAAAACAGTTTTTAGTTTCACAAATTTTCATGAAAACAAAGTATAGAAAGTTGCTTTGCTTGTTTGTTATACATTTTAAACATCTTGAAAAGAAAAAAGCACGACTAAATAATATTGTGCTTCTTGTTTAACTCTTATGGTTTTTTGTTCTTGTGTAGGGTGTCGTAGGCTAGTGATCGATGTGGATGCCCAAACACTATATAAAGAACTTGTCCTGACTGAGTGTATAAGCTTGTGTGGTGTGGGCCGTTCACCCGTGCAGGCCGCATGTTGTTCCTGATGTTGACTGGCACAAAATGACGACTCATTTCCTCAAGAAGACCACCAGTTCATTTCAAGCAATGGTTCTTTGCTCAAAGGTTAATTTTCACCAACAACTTCACACACCAGATAGTGAGCACAAATCTGTCAGTACGTTTCAGCAGTATAAGGCATATCAAGACACATTCTCAGCTCCCACTGGGTTGTTTCCAATCTTACTGGTCCCATGAGTCCCAGCACAACAAAGCCTAATGCTGCAGTCCAGCTAATGACCGTCACTTTCCCCTCTAGTGGTTCCACATCCAGTCTCCTAATAGAGGGAAAGTTTGAGGGTTCTATCCCTTGCCCTCATAAAAGAGAGGGGGTAAGGGATAGCCATTGATTCAAGAGCAGGGTCTTACACTCTCTGTGGTTTGGAGATAATTAGCCACTAAATGCCAACTTTGTACACATGACAGTTAGTATTAACCAGTTACCTTGACGGTTAGGGGCCCGACCTATAGTCCTGTCCTCTGGCTTCTATTGTCTGTGGCTACTCTGTTTGAGAGTTTGTTTCTAGTCTAAGCATTGTTCTCATGCTGTGTCTCGGTCAGCACTCAAGGATCCCGCTATCTCCATTCCAGTCTCTTTCCTCTGTTTGCCACAAGTCACCCACTGCATACGATGGTGACAACATACAGACTATACATCTGTACTTATCACATACTGGGTTTTCACTAACTTTTCTAGGACGGTATGTGATAAGTACAGATGTATAGTCTGTATATCGTCAAGGCCATAAGCAGTGTGTTAGGGTGCCTTCACACTTTAGCGATGCAGCAGCGATCCGACCAGCGATCTGACCTGGTCAGGATCGCTGCTGCATCGCTACATGGTCGCTGGTGAGCTGTCAAACAGGCAGATCTCACCAGCGACCAGTGACCAGCCCCCAGCCAGCAGCGACGTGCAAGCGACGCTGCGCTTGCACGGAGCCGGCGTCTGGAAGCTGCGGACACTGGTAACTAAGGTAAATATCGGGTATGGTTACCCGATGTTTACATTAGTTACCAGCGCACACCGCTTAGCTTTGCTCTCCTAGCTACAGTACACATCGGGTTAATTAACCCGATGTGTAATGCAGCTACATGTGCAGAGAGCAGGGAGCCGCGCACACTGTTTATCGCTGGCTCCTTGCTCTCCTAGCTACAGTACACATCGGGTTAATTAACTCGATGTGTAATGCAGCTACATGTGCAGAGAGCCGGAGCCGGCAGCACAGGCAGCGTGAGAGCTGCGGAGGCTGGTAACTAAGGTAAATATCGGGTAACCACCTTGGTTACCCGATGTTTATCTTGGATACAGCTTACCGCAGCTGCCAGACGCCGGCTCCTGCTCCCTGCTCGCTTCATTTGTCGCTCTCTCGCTGTCACACACAGCGATCTGTGTGTCACAGTGGGAGAGCGCCTTTGAAGAAAACGAACTAGGGCTGTGTGTAACGAGCAGCGATCTCGCAGCAGGGGCCAGATCGCTGCTCAGTGTCACACACAGCGAGATCGCTAATGAGGTCACTGCTGCGTCACAAAAAGTGTGACTCAGCAGCGATCTTGGCAGCGAGCTCGCTGTGTGTGAAGCACCCCTTACTTGTGGTAAACAGAGGAAGGCGACTGGAATGGAGATAGCAGGATCCTTGAGTGTTGACAAAGATGCAGAGTATAATGTGACCTAGCCCGCAATGAAAGGGGTTAGTTGATATGGTAAGAGATGGTTAATATCTCTTACCCTATCAACTCACCTCTCCCATTATGGGATAGTTTCAATGCTTAACTATTTCTTCCCTACAATCTGACAACCACAAATAAACTTGCTGTACATTACACATAACATCACAGGTTGCATTATACCTTACACTAAACAACGCAATTGGTGTGCTCAGGGTCAGGATGCGTCAGAAACAGTCCACCACACTTATACTTGCAGCTTTGTTTATTCCTCCCCTTATTCCAAGAGTCATAACTTTTCCTTTTTCCAACAATATAGCCATGTGAGGGCTAGTTTTTTGAGGCGAGTTGTATTTTTGAATAACAGCCTCCATTTTATTTGTCATAGTGGAAAGAAAGAAAAAAAGAAAATTGTGGCAAAATAGTTAAAAAAGTGTAATTCTCCAATTGTTTTCTTTTTTTCTTTAATCTACAGTGTTCATTTTTCCTTTTTAACTTGGAAATTACTTATCAATATGATTTTCCAGGCTAGTACAATTATGGAGATATTGGCATGATGAAACTGGGATAGCAGGGAACTGAGTCCCTCCCTAAGCTGTCCTTCAAGCTAAAGGGTCCTATGCTACCCGTATTCTCAGGGATACCCCTAATGGTGGAGATGCCTGAGTCTCCTTCCTGGCCCTGCTCCTGATCAGTACTGATCTGATTCCCCTTCCTCCTCCCCTCATGGAGGGAACAGAACAGGAATGTAATGAAAATCACAGACCTAAACATTAGAGTTGAGCGCGGTTCGAGGTTCTCCAGTTCTAGGCTCGAGTGATTTTGGGGCCTGTTCTAGATCGAACTAGAACTCGAGCTTTTTGTAAAAGCTCGATAGTTCTAGAAACGTTCGAGAACGGTTCTAGCAGCAAAAAAACAGCTAATTCCTAGCTGGCTTTCCACTGTAATAGTGTAGGTCACTCTGTGACTCACACTATTATGACATTTCAGTGTATAGTGTGCGTGAACAGCGCCTTCAGATCACTCCTGTTTGTATAATGATCGCCATTTTTTTTTTTTTTTTCCTTGCCTTCCTTCCCTAAGCGCGTGCGTCTTGTGGGGCGGGCCAGCATGTCAGCCAATCCCAGACACACACACAGCTAAGTGGACTTTTAGCCAGAGAAGCAACGGCATGTGTGATAGGATGTCCATGTCACATGTCCCTGCATTATAAAACCGGACATTTTCCTCCAAGACGCCATTATCTCTTCTGCGTCCTTGGTGTCAGACATCACTGGCGCAGCTCCGTCCTGAGTCCTATCGCTGATACAGCTGTATGCGCTCCATACACAGCGCTGGACAGCATAGGGATAGCACTTTCCATCAGTCCTTTTAAGGGCTCGTACCGGCAGGGTCAGAGCCATAGGTGACAGGTCCTGAAAACAGCGACAGCGTCTGTGTAGCTAAGGTCAGGGATTTCGTCGCTGCATTTCCCCATTAGGAGGGAATAGAAAGGCAGGCTTCCTTTCCTCTACCCAGAGCCCCACAATCCTGGCACTGTACCCTCCTGTCCTCTGCACACTCCAACTCATTATAACTAAGCCATTATACTAGCAAACACTCAGTGTACCTAGTGGCATCCTAAACGTGGCTATTGGACTTTGCTATAGTCCCACTAGTGCAAAGACATTTGCAGCACCTCTGCCTGCATTGCACACTCCAACTCATTATAACTAAGCCATTAAACTAGCAAACACTTAGTGTACCTAGTGGCATCCTAAACGTGGCTATTGGACTTTTGTCTAGTCACACTAGTGCAAAGACATTTGCAGCACCTCTGCCTGCATTGCACACTCCAACTCATTATAACTAAGCCATTATACTAGAAAACACTCAGTGACCTAGTGGCATCCTAAACGTGGCTATTGGACTTTGCTATAGTCCCACTAGTGCAAAGACATTTGCAGCACCTCTGCCTGAATTGCACACTCCAACTCATTATAACTAAGCCATTATACTAGCAAACATTCAGTGTACCTAGTGGCATCCTAAACGTGGCTATTGGACTTTTGTCTAGTCACACTAGTGCAAAGACATTTGCAGCACCTCTACCTGCATTGCACACTCCAACTCATTATAACTAAGCCATTATACTAGCAAACACTCAGTGTACCTAGTGGCATCCTAAACGTGGCTATTGGACTTTTGTCTAGTCACACTAGTGCAAAGACATTTGCAGCACCTCTACCTGCATTGCACACTCCAACTCATTATAACTAAGCCATTATACTAGCAAACACTCAGTGTACCTAGTGGCATCCTAAACGTGGCTATTGGACTTTTGTCTAGTCACACTAGTGCAAAGACATTTGCAGCAACTCTGCCTGCATTGCACACTCCAACTCATTATAACTAAGCCATTATACTAGCAAACACTCAGTGTACCTAGTGGCATCCTAAACGTGGCTATTGGACTTTGCTATAGTCCCACTAGTGCAAAGACATTTGTAGCACCTCTGCCTGCATTGCACACTCCAACTCATTATAACTAAGCCATTATACTAGCAAACACTCAGTGTACCTAGTGGCATCCTAAACGTGGCTATTGGACTTTTGTCTAGTCACACTAGTGCAAAGACATTTGCAGCACCTCTGCCTGCATTGCACACTCCAACTAATTATAACTAAGCCATTATACTAGCAAACACTCAGTGTACCTAGTGGCATCCTAAACGTGGCTATTGGACTTTGCTATAGTCCCACTAGTGCAAAGACATTTGCAGCACCTCTGCCTGCATTGCACACTCCAACTCATTATAACTAAGCCATTTTACTAGCAATTGATGCTGCCAGTTTAAGGGCCGTAGTTGCATTGTCAGGGATATTTATTCTTTATTATTCTGCTGTTAATAAAGCTAGACCACCGCTGCAATCTACACCACCTCTCAATTTTTACTACCACATTTTCAGTGCACAATCTTGTCGCAATCAACATGAGTGGCAAAATGACAGATGCTGGTGGAAAGGGGAAGAGGCGTGGTGGAAAAGGAAAAAAAGGGTTTGTCCGTGGGGAAGGTGGCAAAGCTCCATTATCATCTGCTGAAGATAGACCATCTACCAGCAAAAGTAAGATGTCTACTACTTACCGTGGACAATCCGATGTGCTCCCTTTTTTACGGACACGAACAACAGGAACAAAGGTAGATGATGGCCAAAAAAGGAAAATGCTTGAATGGATCTCAAGTGGTCCAACAAGTGCCCTCTCAGCCACTTCAAGTACCGCATCCAAAAAAAACCAGTCCTCTGAGTTGTCATCCCAATCAAACTTGCTTTCTCCCAGCTCTGAAGTCTCCCTCAGCCCTGCACAGTATGGTGGAACTGAGATGGCTGAGTCTGCAGAGCTGTTCAGTCACACTATAGCCTGGGAATCAGAGGTCTGCTCCCAATCTACAGTGAGTACAGAACAGGAAATGGTCTGCAGTGATGCCCAGAACCTTTACGACTCTGATTCAGGCTGTGAGTACCAAGTTTCTGAGCATAATGTTGACCCTTTGTCACAAACTGTAACACCTGTGGTTATAGACAATGAGGAACATACTGATGAAGATGAGACGCAGATACCCGATTGAGATGACAACTTAAATATTCGGTCAGGGCAAGAAGAGGCTCGGTCTGAGGGGGAGGGGAGTGCAAACACAACAATTGATGATGAAGTTCTAGATCCCACCTACTGTCAACCCACAGTCAGGCACTCGAGGAGGTCAACAGAGGTGGTGGAGGAGGATGCAACTGATGACGAAGTTACCTTGCGCCTTCCTGGACACAGTCGGAGTACTGGTAGCACGTCTACAACTGCATCCTCAGCCACCACTCTGCCTCTGAGCATTATTCGGGGTGGATCAACAGGTCGCATGGCCTCTAAGCCTTGCCTAGCCTGGTCCATTTTTGACATAGAAAAAGATCGCCCAAATTATGTGATCTGTAAAATTTGTCATGGTTATCTTAGTAGAGGTCAAAACCTCAGCAGTTTGACAACTTCTTCCATGAATCGTCACATGAATAAATATCATATGGCCCGGTGGGAAACTCACCGTGCTGCAATGCGGCCTAGCGGAGCGAACCATCCACCGCCTGCCCCTTCCAGTGCATCCGCGCGCTCGTCATCTTCTAGGACTGTGGGGACAGCTGTCACACCTGTTTTTCCACCCACAACTTCCACCACTGTAACCGCAACAGGCAATTTGCTTGGTAGGTCGTCAGTTGGTTTGGAAGGGGAAACAAGTGAGTGTGTACAGCTCTCTCAGACATCGATAGCACCAACGTTGGATGAAGGCAACATCATGTCTCCGCCTGCACTTTCCTCACAAACCTGCATTTTTCCAGGGACACCCTACTCAACACCGTCTACACACAGCAGCCAGATCTCTGTCCCTCAGATGTGGTCAAATAAAAGGCCACTTCCTGCGACCCATGACAAAGCTAAGAGGTTGACTCTATCCCTCTGTAAGCTGTTGGCTACCGAAATGCTGCCTTTCCACCTAGTGGACACACAGGATTTTAGAGACCTTATGTCTGTCGCTGTGCCCCAGTACCAGATGCCTAGTCGCCACTACTTCTCTAAGAAAGGTGTGCCCGCGCTACACCAGCATGTCGCACACAACATCACCGCTTCCTTGAGAAACTCTGTGTGTGAACGGGTGCATTTCACCACCGATACTTGGACCAGTAAGCATGGACAGGGATGTTACATGTCACTGACTGGGCACTGGGTAACTATGGTGATAGATGGTGAAGGGTCTGCTGCACAAGTCTTGCCGTCCCCACGACTTGTGTGTCAATCCTCTGTCTGTCCAAGTTCCGCCACTGCTTCTGCATCCTCCACCTCATCTGGGTCCTCCACCTCCGCCCCAAGCCTGCCTGGTCAGGCCACCAGCATTCTCACTGCGCAGAAGGAATCACGCACCCCTCATTACTATGCTGGCAGCAGAGCGCAACGGCATCAGGCGGTCTTTAGCTTGACATGTCTTGGGAATAAGAGTCACACAGCTGCGGAGTTGTGGTCAGCTCTGCGGTCCGAGTTTAATAAATGGTTGTCTCCACTCAACCTGCAGCCTGGTAAGGCCGTGTGCGACAATGCTGCAAACCTGGGTGCGGCCCTTCGCCTGGGCAAGGTGACACACGTACCTTGTATGGCTCACGTGTTGAACCTTGTCGTCCAGCAATTTTTAACACACTATCCCGGCCTAGATGGCCTTCTGAACAGGGCACGAAAACTGTCTGCTCACTTCCGCCGTTCAAGCGCCGCAGCTGAGCAACTTGCATCGCTCCAGAAGTCTTTCGGCCTGCCGGTTCATCGCCTAAAATGCGATGTGGCGACACGCTGAAATTCAACTCTCCACATGTTACAGCGACTGTGGCAGCACCGCCGAGCCCTGGTGCAATACGTCATGACGTATAGCCTGGGCCAACGAGATGCAGAGGTGGGGCAGATCACCCTGATGGAGTGGTCTCAGATCAAGGACCTATGCACCCTTCTGCACAGTTTCGACATGGCGACGAATATGTTTAGCGCTGACAATGCCATTATCAGCATGACAATTCCAGTCATTTACATGCTGGAGCACACGCTAAACACTATTCGGAGTCAGGGGGTGGGACAACAGGAAAGGGGATGAACTACAAGAGGATTCATATGCGCAAGACACAACAACATCACCAAGGTCCAGACGTTCATCATCACCAAGGCGCCAGGCATGGGACCATGGGGGACAGGGATCAACAAGGGCGCATGGTAGCAGGCGAGATGTTGAGGAAGGTGCAGGAGAACATGAAGAAATGGAGGACGAACTGTCCATGGACATGGAAGACTCAGCAGATGAGGGAGACCTTGGTCAAATTTCAGTTGAAAGAGGTTGGGGGGAGATGTCAGAGGAAGAAAGAACGGTTAGCACCTCTATGCCACAAACACAGCGTGGACTTGGTCCGCATGGCTGCTCAAGACACATGAGTGCCTTCTTGTTGCACTACCTCCAACATGACCCTCGTATTGTCAAAATTAGAAGTGATGATGACTACTGGCTTGCCACACTATTAGATCCCCGGTACAAGTCCAAATTTTGTGACATACATCCAGCCATAGAAAGGGACGCACGTATGTAGGAGTATCAGCAGAAGCTGTTACTCGATCTTAGATCGGCTTTTCCACCAAACAACCGTGCAGGTGCAGGGAGTGAATCTCCCAGTTGTAACTTGACAAACATGGGACGGTCTCGTCATCTTCAACAGTCTACCCGTACAAGTAGGACCGTATCTGGTGCTGGTAACAGCAATTTTATGGAATCTTTTCATAATTTTTTTAGACCCTCCTTTGCAAGGCCTCCAGAGACAACAAGTCTGACACATACTCAACGGCTGGAGAGGATGATACAGGAGTATCTACAAATGAACATCGATGCCATGACTTTGCAAATGGAGCCTTGCTCATTTTGGGCTTCAAATCTAGAAAAATGGCCAGAGCTATCCAGTTACGCCTTGGAGACTTTGTCGTGTCCAGCTGCCAGCGTTGTCTCTGAATGTGTCTTCAGTGCTGCTGGGTGTGTGCTGACAGATAAGCGCACGCGTCTGTCCAGTGACAATGTGGACAGACTGACGTTCATCAAAATGAACAAGTCAGGGATCCAGAAGGAATTTACTACCCCTGTGTCATCCTGGGGAGAGTAAATGCTTGTGGATTTGGAATGTGCTTGATGCAAATCTAGCTGTGAAGTGTACAACTAGGGCACAAGTGCTGCCACTGAATGGGTAGGTGTGTGTGGGGCACAATTTTTGGAAAAAAGGGAGACTCCGCTTGGAGTAACCCTTGCTTACATTGTTTTTAAAAGGAGCGAAGATGAACAAGTCATGGTTCAGCGAAGACTTTGCTACCTACCCCGGTGTCATCTTGGGGACGGTTAAGAATGGCGTATTTTTGAATGTGCTTGATGCAAATCTAGCTGTGAAGTGTACAACTGGGGCACAACTGCTGCCACTGAATGGGTGGGTGTGTGTGGGGCCCAATTTTTGGAAAAAAGGGAGACTCCGCTTGGAGTAACCCTTGCTTGCTGTGTTTTTTAAAATAAAAATGATCCAAGATGAACAGAGCTGGGGTCAGGAAAGACTTTGCTACCTACCCCGGTGTCATCCTGGGGACGGATAAGAATGGCGTATTTTTGAATGTGCTTGATGCAAATCTAGCTATGAAGTGTACAACTAGGGCACAAGTGCTGCCACTGAATGGGTGGGTGTGTGTGGGGCACAATTTTTGGAAAAAAAGGGAGACTCCGCTTGGAGTAACCCTTGCTTGCTGTGTTTTTTAAAAATGATCCAAGATGAACAGAGCTGGGGTCAGGAAAGACTTTGCTACCTACCCCGGTGTCATCCTGGGGACGGTTAAGAATGGCGTATTTTTTAATGTGCTTGATGCAAATCTAGCTGTGAAGTGTACAACTGGGGCACAACTGCTGCCACTGAATGGGTGGGTGTGTGTGGGGCCCAATTTTTGGAAAAAAAGGGAGACTAAGCTTGGAGTCACCTTGCGGTGTTTTACATGATTTTAGAAGGGCGTGCCATGCCTATATCTGTGTGTCCTCCTCTTTTTCCTTGTCCAGCTGTTTTGTTTTCGCATGAGTATATGTCCTTGTCACTTTCCCATGTGTCTATGTTGTGTTGTGAGTTGTTTGTCACCTTTTGGACACCTTTGAGGGTGTTTTCTAGGTGTTTTTATGTGTTTGTGATTGCCTGCCATTGTTTCTTATGCAGTTCGAGTTCGGTTCGTCAAACGTTCGACGAGCCGAACTCGAACGGGACCTCCGTTTGGCGAACCGACCTCGAGCCGAACCGGGACCGGTTCGCTCATCTCTACTAAACATACAAGGAAAAAAACAAAACTCTGTCACTCAGCGCACACTCGCATGCTACAAAGTAACAAAAGTAAAATGCCACAACTCCAACATGCAAATAGCACAATTTTCACCAGAGAATCAGTGAATATCATTAAAAATAAAAAAATAAACTAATCAAGTAAACAGAAGTTTGTGCTCACGCACGATTTCTTCGTTTTCGGTGACCGGTACTTCCTCCAGCGACGCGGCACTGCGTTGGGGGCGGCGTGTGCCCCCTCTTACGCCAACCTATTACTTGGATATTGGGAGAGGGAGGTGTTTGGGGGGGCATTATCGCTAGCTCCCATGCGCAGTGCTGGCTTCGCTATATTGACGCCGTGTTGGTCGTCTGGGGGGGTACCGGACCTGAATTCGAGGATTTTGTGCGTCAGCTTAACTCCAACAGCTACAACATCCACCTTACTTGCCAACACCACACCCGGACCATCGACTTCCTGGACTTGAGGTTCTCAGTGATAGAAGATGGTGCAGTGGCAACGGACATTTTTAGAAAATCCACATCAGTGAATTCTCTCCTGCATGCTACATCCAGTCTTCCGCCATCAACCATACAAGCAATTCCAGTCGGGCAGTTCCTATGTCTTAGACGGATCTGCTCGACTGATGAGCATTTTGAGCAACAAGCGGTTGACATGCGGGAGAGATTCACGGAACACGGTTATAGTCAGAGGTGTATTAAAAAGGGATACCAGAGAGCGAGAGGTACCAGCAGAAATAGTCTTTTGTCCTGTGCCTATGTCAGTCGCAGCTCATCATCATCCTCGGGAGCCACTCAGTTCATTTCACCCTACAACAGCCAGTGGCATGATAGCCGACAGATTTTCATGAAACATTGGGGTGGGCTTAAGACGAATCCAATTTTGAGGAAGGTTGTTTCTGATCGTCCACTTATGACCGCCAGACGGGGCAGGAGCCATTATTTATCTAAATCGGGTCTGCCCTTATATACAGGTCGCCCCAAGTGGGGCTGTTTTCCCTGTGGCTCCTGCCTCGCCTGTCGTTATATCACACGTACCACCACCTTCCTGGCAGCTAACTCCAGCAGACAATACTTGATACGTCATTACATCATGTGTAGTACTGCTGGAGTTATCTACCATGCCACATGTGGATGTGGACTTATATACATTGGATTAACCTCACGTGAACTACGTATTAGAACACGTGAGCAAGCACGTGATATTGCGCCGGCAGCCGAGGTCCAATCCACCGAGACCCTGAAAACATTACCACGCCACTTCAAACTTAAGCACAGTTGTAATCCATCTAGCTTAGTGGTTTGTGGTATTGATAAGATACACATGGGAATACATGGGGGTGACCTTATGAAGCAACTGTCACGACGAGGAGCCCAGCGGATTTTCCGTCTTGGGACGGTTTCTCCTGATGGGTTAAATGAGAGACTCTCATTTTCACCTTTTCTCTAATATACCTCTCTTTCGTTGGATCTCCGTTGATATATATTGTATATCCCTCCCTTTTGTCCGGAAAAATCATGGTCATTAAGGATAATATCTTTGGATTTCTTGCCTTGGGGTGACATTCTTTGTTGGTTTAGGTGAGGGATTCTCTCTTTTTTACCCCTTCACTAATGTCCCTCTCGTTCGACCATTGTTGGATATATTTATATATTTTCCATATCCTTCCTCCCACTCTGTGAAACCATGGTTAGTTTACCATGGCCCCCTTGTCTTTTGACTAGATCGTATTTATCTCATGCTCTAAGTCTTGGCATCGGTTTTTCCTTTGCCTTCTTGTATATATATTATTTTAGCAGTGATCAATATTAATTCTTGCATTTTTGTATTTTTTTCTTGTCTTCGTTTTTTTTCCTGTCTATGCTTGCGGTGGACAATATATCACCTGTGCAGGAGATGAATGATATGGACCGAATATCCAACAGTCCTGGAGGAGTTCTCACTTCTCCCCCTTGTTCCCCTTAAAACAATTGCTTGTATTGTATTGTGAACTGTTCTGACCAGCTGCAGTCAGCATTATGGTTATTGTTGTAATATGCTACTATTACTATCTATTACTAATTGCCAGGCATCACCAACATTATTACTATGTATTGCTAGTGTTGTTGTTGATTTCTTGCCAAGACTGTCACTATTTTATTGATTGTGCTCTTTGCCCTTACCTCTGCCAGGACTTAATATGGCCACCGCTGTTCAGCTCTGTCATGGACTCCTGAGCGCGTGCACTCTGGCCCGGCCTCGGTGCTATGGCTTCTGGGTATGACATCACCGGAAGGCTTTCCTGGAACCCGGCAGTCATATCGAGCGCTGGTATCCGGAGGTACGCGCGCGCTCAGCTGAGTCCGGACGCAGCGGTGATTATTACAGCGAGTCCCCACCTCATGCGTCTCCCTATTTATCCACCACTGGCACACTGCTGGTCACGGTCTCCCGTCGAAGCACATGTGAAACACGTGTCGGGACCGGGTCCACATGTAAGGCTGACAGTTTCCCCCCTGTGGTGCATTACATACCACGGGTAGGTCCTTCAGGTGCCACTTCACCACCACTGTATTATCTTATATGTTGTTAGAGATTATACCTACGTACTATTGGTGGTTTTTTATGTTGTTTATACTGGCCCTGATCTAGACCTTACACAGGTGGGTACTGCTTTAATGTATAAGCACTCCATGTTTTCATTAGTCCAAGGGATATGCACTATACATACCATTTAACTCTCATGGTTTACTTTTATGTGTGCCCCTGGATTTAGAGATGTTTTTCTCTTCCCCTACTTAGGTTAGGGGGCAGTCTGTCTCCCTCCGTGGGACCTCTTTTTCCTCCTTCTGTCTCATTTAGACTTGGTTTTTAATCATGTATGTTAAATTATCAACTGTTTATCAATTGTGGTCCTAATACTTGTATTTTTGCAATAATTGGTATACTTTTTTCACAATTGTGGTACAGTAGCCTTCCGTTTAACATGACAAATACCCCCTATTTTTCACAAGTTATTGTAATTAAATAAACAGTAGCAAAACCTATGTCTTTTCACCACACAGCTGGCATAAATGTGAAATAAAACGTAATCTAAATGTCTTATGGATACAGAAAATGTATCCCTGAAAATGTCATCTTGCTCACAAGTAACAATCCCCCATACAGCTCTGTCAGTAAAAAAAAAAAAAAAATTCTATAGCAATCAGAATAAGGCCAAGGGAAAACAATTTTTTTTCTATAAAATTGTTTTTATTTTTTAAAATTGGTAAAAGCATAAAAAAAGTATAATAAATGTGTTATCACTGTGTTCAAACTAACTAGAGATGAACAAATACCAAAGTATTCATAATTGCCATACTCGTAACGAGTACTTTGTAATACTCATGTATTTGTTCTCTCTCTCTCTCTCTCTCCCAAGATGGCTGTGGCATTACTGTGATTGGTTAAAGAAGCCCAGCTAGCACCTATACACACTTGTAGGATGTGCGGGTTAGTTTTTTGAAATATTTGCAGTGAGCTTCTTTGTAACTGAGCACTCCGCCCTATAAACCAGGCTGTGTTCATAATCCTTATTCCAGGAGTCCTAGCTGCCCAGACATGGAGGTTAGTCCAGACAGTGGCATTTCAAGTTATATTTTTAGTCTAGCTGCCCAGACATGGATGTTTTTAACCTAGATAGTGGCATTTTAGGTAGGGACCCGGAATATTGAGATTTACTCTTGCCGTTGGTTTC
Source organism: Anomaloglossus baeobatrachus (assembly GCF_048569485.1). Taxonomy (NCBI): domain Eukaryota; kingdom Metazoa; phylum Chordata; class Amphibia; order Anura; family Aromobatidae; genus Anomaloglossus; species Anomaloglossus baeobatrachus. The sequence goes on along the minus strand of NC_134359.1, from coordinate 206,784,296 downwards.
CCGGATTACATGCATTGGCCAATTCAAAAACTAAAAATCTCATTTTTTCATATAGCAGTAATACAGTACCAGAGTTCCCTTATACATTGATGGAATTTAGTGTGTGGCTGTATCCATTTTGTATTTGTTAGTTTTTTTCAGCTGGCACCTATACACACTTGTAGGATGTGCGGGTCAGTTTTTTGAAATATTTGCAATGAGGTCTACACAGACCTCTGGACATCTCACTTAAGTCCATGTTGCTCAGCTGTGGATAGTCTATGGTTCTTCTTGCTGGGACAGTCCATCAGCGTTCTGTTGTTGGCTTCCACGCTTGTATTGGATGAAGAAGCTGTAGATAGTCCCTTGTACAGCAGTAGGGTTGGAAGGACAAGCTTCCCTTTGTGTCCTCCTTTACTCAAACTGTGTTTCCTGCACCCACAAATCGACATTGTAGATGTCCCACATCATTTCCAAGGAGAATATCTGCAGGCAGGCCGGTCATCACCCCAACCACACATTGCTTGATCCCAAAGCCAAAGTCCAGACCTACAGTCGCCGTTGGGATATTCCTCCTTTGTCCTCCAGCCAATTTAATAACAATCCCTGGTCCATAATGTATTGCCTCTGGCCGAACCCCTCGGGGATTAGCTATTGTGAGAAATGCCAGAGAGTCACAAAATCCAATGACTCTCTGTCCATCCAGCACAACCTCTTGTAAGTGCTTACTTTGATGGTGAGAGGAACTCGGGGCTGTGACTCGCACCCCATAAACCCCTAGTGGCCAACCATGAGTGTCTGAGGCATTAGGCAAGTCAACTTGAAGGGGTGAGAACTCTTCCCACCTTATCTTCAGCTGTAGAGAACCAACAGGTCGATTTGGTGCACAGTCATTCCTCAATCGACCAACAGGGCAAGTGTTTTGCAAATGCCCAGTCTGCCCACATCGATAACATCTCCTCGACGTCATACTCCTTCTAATGTGCATTCTGGAGAAGGCAGTAGGAGAACCTGGTGACAAAGGCCGGGGGCCATACACTCCAACAGGGGCATCTATGGTGTAGTGGTCAGCAGTACACTCCGGTTGAGGTGGTGGTAACTCTTCCTCAGGCGGGATGGAATGCACAAAATGTACAAAATGTACTGGACGAGATGGAGGTGCGTAGGGCTCCCTCCGAGTCATTGTGGGACAACTGGATTGCAGGTGCCCAGGTTGTCCACACCCATAACATCTCCTCTCTGTGATCCCCCCAGGGCGTGGTCGGAACTGTTGGGGCCCAGAATTTGGAGCCGTGGTTGTCATCGGCCTGCAGCTGGGTAGAGGGGCAGATATAACTGGAGAGGGCAGGGGTGCAGGAGCATCAGAATGTGGCTTATTGTCCATAAGCCTCTTCCATTGTGGTCGGATAGTAAGGGCCTCATCAGCCAGGGCTGCAGCTCCATCCAAGGTGCACGGCGTGCGCTCTCTGACCCACTCCTGTATTTCTGAGGGACACTTGTAAAGAAATTGTTCTATGAGAAATACCTGTATAACGTCTTCCTCAGTGAAGGCGTCTTCCGCTTCCAGCCATCTTTGACATGCCTGCGACATCTTATGGGCATACATCCTAAATGATCCCCCCATGGTGCATGGGAGGTCTCGGAACTGTGCCCTATGTGAGTCTGGAGTGATGGCATGGTAATCCAGGATAGTCCGCTTTACAATGTTGTAATCCCGGGTCTGCTGTGAGTCAATGGTGCGATAAGCCACTGCTCACAGTCCTTGAAGAACCCTTCCACATCTCTGGAAGCATAATCAAATGGCTTGAAGTCCGCCCGGGTAATCTGTTGATCCCATCGCTGCCACCAGTTGTCACGGGGTCCTTCTCCCATATCACACAATCAACAGAGTGAGAGATGGTGGTACAATCCAAAGAGCATTTATTCCAAGCAATACAGAATGTCCATCCAATAATCCACCATACAGAGGGTAAAATATTCCAATTATGGCATAAATGTCTCGGGGATGAGTCACAATCCTCCAGCAGTCTTTCTCTCTTCTCCTGCTCAACCAGACTGCCAATCTCCAAGTAAAACAGAGAGTATAGTTGAATCCCTGGACCCCTCCCTTAGACCTAGGGACAGAAACACTGTAGGGGGTGAGTCCCAGTATTTGGAGAGTTGAGGAGTAAACAATGGACCGTCAAATATGTCCTTGGGGATTTAGCAAAAGGAAAGCAAATGGTAACTGAGCTAAATTAATTAACCTGCAGTCAAGACAACAAATACACAGAATGAGTAGAGCAAGGCTCCTAAAATATGAACAGACACAAGATGATACACAATCTACAATATTCCACCATCACACCTTCAAAATATGGTGATGCAAAAAACCTTTGTTTTGTAAAAAAAGCCTTTTTTAGTGTGATAGTAGCCACACCTAAAAAACCTAGATACATTTGTAATTGCTGTAATCATACTGACCTGAGGAATAAAGCAACCTTATCATTTATATTGTAGTGTGAATGTTGAAAAAAAAAATAAAGCCATTTCTTCAACTGCTGTTGATTTGCTAATTCTGCCTCTCAGAGATTGCAGCAAGGCCAAGCTCACATTTATCCTGTGCTCTCCACTTTGTACTAACATCACGGCTTACATATACATTTCTGAAAAACATGATTCAGAAAAAATTCTGAACAGAAAAAAATCACTGTAATGAGGCAAATGAAGTAACAAAGTCCAAAATGAGTCCAGAGAAAAACTCTACTGCTGCATTATAGTGAATGGATCTGTCGGTGGTTTCACCTGAATCACATATTTTGGAGATGCAGACGAAAATCATAGTGTATGTGCTCAGCATAGAGCATAGGATAAATGTATTATTATATATCTTCGATCCTCCTGCGATCATTCAAGAGTCACGTAGCATGGAAAATCTATGAAACAATTGAGTCTGTCTGAGATGGATGGAATATTTCAAGCTGGGTTACATTGGCCTCTCATTAGTCATATAAATAATCCTTTTCAGGAGTTTTCTGTATGGACTCTTTCCGTGTATCTCATTCATGTTGGAGCGATCTGTGTCTATAATGATCTTATCCTTTTCTTTCCCTCACCTTTCCTCCTCTTTTTTTTTTCTTGTGCCAGAAGCTCATTATTTACATTCTGTATGAGCAAGTTGACATTTTGATATCATCAACAATGGACGACTTTCATATACAGTATGGTTGGTGTTTAACCCTCATTGTACACACATGTGCACAGTCAGCTATTTTGTTTTCATTGCTCTCATTTCATTGGGCATCTGTGCACCATGTTATTTTTTCTTTTTTATACATTGTCCCACCTGCCCCTTCCTTTTCCTTTCCATTCTCACTTTTTGTTTTGCAATTCTGCAACTTTTATATTGTATACATATTCCCCCCCCTTCTTACTTCTCCATCCACATTTCACATCATTCTTTATCATTTTTTATCATTCTCTGTTATTTTTGTATTGTATTTTTCCGTTTACATTTACATGTCCAATTAGGGTCCATTTTCATATAAAACTCCTGTTTTTCATCTGCTATTTATGTAAGATACCTGTACTAATGTGTGGTCTCGCATGACATCTTCCTTTTTTACTTACCATGCGAGTGCGGTCCCCTTTAAGCCAGCGGCATCGTCTATTCTGTACTGCGCATGCGCTATACATTCCATAATGGTGTTTGCCCTATTTTGGACTTTCCATGCATGCGCGGACTTTCCAAGATGGTGGCGCCCACCTTTCCTCATTACAGCTGCTGTAATACGCGCTTTCCATGTCCGTTGATCCGGACCACCAGCCACTCTCCGCACAGGTAATTCAAATTAACTCATTGTTACTTGGCATATATACCCTCCCTTTTTTGTCAGCTGAGCACACAGTTGCCCTTAAGAAGCCGCTGCTGTGGCGATATGTGGTGTGGGTTTTCCCACGGTATTCTTGTTCCCCTTCCACCCCCCCTTCCCCTTCCTGTTCAGCTGCAGCACTTGCTGCTATTCTGCATGCTTGGGCTACTGCTTCTATGGAGCATTGCCTTTTTTTCTTATGGATATCACTGTTGTTTATTTCTGATGCTCCTTATTAGGATATGTTGATCCTTATGGTGATCCCTATGAGGTTGCTGTGAACCATTCAGGTACTATATTTGTACAGGATATTATCCTGTCACGGGCATCAGTATGTGGGTCTTTCACTATGGTACATATGGACAATTGATTGTACTAATGCTGATTATCGCTTTCTGTACACTATTTAAATACATGTGGGTTCCTTTGCATAATTATTGCACAACTGTTCTGTCCATATTTTGTATATTGTGGGAGGTGCAGGGGGTTTCTTGCCGTGTCATTGTGTGTGTCATGTTTTTAGTGTTTTTATCCTTGTTGCTACAATAAAGGTTTGCCTTTTATACTACATTATTGTGGCTGTGCTCCCAATTCCTTATGCAGTTCTTTTGCTATGTTGTTCCTAGGTTTTTTGCTGCATGGGTGAGCACCCAATTATCTACAGATATCTTGGTGGTGCACCGCCCTTGTCTTTTACCATAGGATAAATGTAAACTGATCCAAAATGTTCTGTAACTCTAAGGCGGGTTTTGCACATTACGACATCGCATGCCGATGCTGCGATGTCGAGTGCGATAGTCCCCGCCCCCCTGTCGCAGCAGCGATATCTTGTGATAGCTGCCGTAGCGAACATTATTGCTACGGCAGCTTCACATGCACTCACCTGTCCTGCGATGTCGCACTGGTCGGCAAACCGCCTCCTTCCTAAGGGGGCGGGCCGTGCGGCGTCACAGCGACGTCACACGGCAGGCGGCCAATAGCAACGGAGGGGCAGAGATGAGCAGGATGTAAACATCGCGCCCACCTCCATCCTTCTCATAGCAGCCGGGACGCAGGTAAGGTCATGTTCCTCGCTCCTGTGGCTTTACACACAGCGATGTGTGCTGCCGCAGGAACAAGGAACAACATCGTACCTGTCGCTGCACCGGCATTATGGAAATGTCAGAGAATACACCGATGATACGATAACGACGCTTTGGCGCTCGTTCATCGTATCAAAAAGGTTTTACACACTACGACATCGCAAGTGACGCCGGATGTGCGTCACTTTCGATTTGACCCCACCAACATCGCACCTGCAATGTCGTAGTGTGCAAAGCCGCCCTAATTGCTATCAATTTCATTCAACTCAACCTACAAAAAAAACAAGTCATCACTCGGATCTGTCATCTGTTAATGGAAATATAGAGGGCTTTCATGTTACTGGTAGCAGAAAAACTCTGAAAATGTGCAATAGCCCCCCAAAGAGAGATCCAGCATAATCTGCAAATCCAAATGCCTTCCTCCCTTCTAAACACCACAGTGGGCCTAAACCATAGTTAATGTTCACATGTTTGGCATTACTGTAAGGAGAAGAGTAACCTTATCTACAGGGTGTATGTGTCATGGATGTGTCAAGCCTTCTGACAATTTTGTTGCAGTGAGTGTAAGGAAATCCCAGAAATTGGCAGCACGTGTTGTTACATGACAGTTCCCTGTTTCTGCAGAAGTGGTCTCTAGGACCCTGGGAATCTGTTAGTTTTTTCTCTCAGTTGCCAGCCTTTGACTCCCTTTATAAACCTCACTCTGAGGATATTTGGGTGCAGTTTATAGTTTGTTCCTGACTGAGCTATAGAGAAGTTGTGCTGTTCTGTTGCTCCAGAGTCCTGTTGTTGTGCAGCTTAGATGTTTGTCTTTGCTATCTACCAGGGCTCTGGTGATTTCTGTTGTGTTTCCCCTGTATTGTTGTTTACTTGTGTCCTTTAGTGATAGTGGTGTTGACAAAGAGGTCATACCCTCCATCCTTACTTAGGGCCCACTTGCTAGGGTGAAATAGGGCCCCAGGTATTCCAGCTTGGCAACAGGTGCGGAACCTGTATACGGTCTGCGAGGGCGGTGAGGGCGAGTCTGGGGTCACCACTTCCCCCATTCACCAGCTATAAGGCCTTCCTTCCCCCTTCCTATGTGTTATCTTTTATGGCCCATATTGCTTCTATCCCCGGCCATGACAGTGTGTCTCCAGAAGCACAAGCTGGGCACACTATTATGTACACAGCAATGTATTTGGCACTACAAGGGTTTATTTGTAATTTTTCATTCTGCAACATTCACTGCGTTTGACTCCATGGCAGTGTTCGAGAGACAAAATCATCACTATAGCCATATATGAATTTCCAGAGGTGTGAAATTTCTAAAATTGAGTGTTTCTGCTGGTTTGGCACTTAGGGATTCTGCAAAGTCCACAAGCAATTCTAGAAATACCTGTGCTCCAAAAGTCAAATGGAGCTCCTGACATCTGACAGCAATCCAATGTTATGCACACACCCATAGACTTGAATAGGTGTGTGATCCTATTTATTGACCCACTCGCAGCATGCTGAATTAGCATTAAAAAAATCAGATCTCCACTGCTCCTTAGTATAATATAGGGCCGAGTGCTATGAGATAAACACAAAATGTTTTTTCTATCAAATATTGATCACAAATGTTTAATTCTGTGTTAGTGAGCACAGTGGACCAACATTCTATATGCTTAAGGCAACAACCTGACCAACACTATGCACATTTTAGAGTGGCCTTTTATTGTGGCCAGCCTAAGGCACACCTGTGCAAAAATCATGTTGTCTAATCAGCATCTTGATTTGCCACACCTGTGAGGAGGATGGATTATCTAGGCAAAGGAGAAGTGCTTACTAACAGAACTAGACAAATTTGTGAACAATATTTGAGAGAAAAAGGCCTTTTGTGTACATAGAAATAGTCTTGGATCTTTGAGTTCAGCTCATGAAAAATGGAAGCAGACACAAAAGTCTTGTGTTTATATTTTTTCTTCAGTGTAGTTTGATTGCTGTATATCCAATGACAAAAAGTTTTCTCCTAACTTGAGAGGAGTGGGACCTATCTCATTGGGTTTTTAACTATGAAACTAAGATTAAATATACCTATATGAGCTCTTTTTTTAATACATAGCCAACTCACACTTTGTCTGTCTAGCCCTATAATCAGGAAACGTATGTAATCAACAATAGGCCACTCTGCTGTTATATTTTCTATATACTGGTGTCCAATTGCCATGGTTGGTAGCAGGCTTAGCAATGGCGGTAATTGGACCAATTAATATCAGTACTATTTTTATTTATTTATTTTACTTGCTTATATAGCACCATCATCACTGTCCCAATTAGTGTTCACAATCTAAACTCCCTATAAGTATGGCTTTGGAGTGTGGGAGGAAATCAGAGAACTCAGAGGAAACTCATGCAATTACTTTTAGTAGTAGGTCATGTGAATACTCATTTGAATCCTTATTCCTAAATTGTCACTGTCCAGATGCAATTCAGTCAGCAGGGGAGATAGATAGATAGCCCCCCACATGTAAAGGCTACGATGATATAGAAAAACACAATACAAAGCTGAAAAAGACAGATTCCGCAAAGGTGAGGCCCAAACTATCTTTATAAGAAAGGATAGGAAGGAGCACTGTCTGCAACCGTAAAAAACCCTAATATATACCTGCACTTCTGATATGGAAAAATCCTGAGGTCACACAACCTCTCTCCCACTGTATCAGCACTCTGATGTTACTGGGATCCAAAAACACTAATATAGATGAGGGACTGAATTAATACCAATCATGACAACACAATACCTTGCAGAATTATGAAGCTAAGTATACAGACACTCCCAGCAGGGAATGATCCCATTCCACCAAGAACTCCCCAAAGACAAAAAAGGAATCAAGCATTAATATCAAAGCATAAAAAACAACAAGAAAGTGGAAAACAAACAGCAGAGGTACAAAGACCACTTATCTGAGAGAAGTTCTGGTAGTGATCAGGGCTGGTTACAGAATGTCCTTAACACACAGGAGACCATTGAGCACCGGCAAGTAACAAGAGAAAATTATTCAGTTATATAGTCCCAATCTGACCCTGATTGCCAGTCCCCTACAGGTGTGTGGCTTTAATTCCACAAATCAACTGCACCGCCAGCACTGACCATAAGAGGGAGCCCCACACTGGAAAACTTATTCACAATACAATATATAGCATCCTGGGATCCAGAACGATTCAAGGGAAGTTAACTTCTGACATGACCAGGCCAGAGCTGGGTGTAACCACAGCAGGGAAAGGCTGGCATGGATGATGACAGTCAACAGCAGCACTTTCTCTATATAAATCTCTTCGAGGAATCCCATACATTATGACTACTTTATATCTAGCTTATTACATCCCATAGCTTTTTGTATATTTAGTTTTAGAGAATTTTCTAGAAAAAATAGTCATAATATCTAATTTACTATCAATCTAAACGCCGTGAGTACCATTTTACTGCAAAAAAATTGTTATTATGCACAATTATACATTTCTGATGAAGTGAATAGTCATAGCTGGAGTCTGGAAAAGAAGACTTGCAGTTGGAAGTTTGGCTTTCTCGACTCAATTGTCACAGTATACATAAAGTGAAAGGCTTTGGTTCCCAGTAGATATACAATCCTTCTGATAGTTCACTACCTGCTGCAGGTGAATAATTTGATACACATTTATATTACACCCATATCATCATAAATAAAACAGGATCATGATGCAGAAGGTAAATATCTGTATCATTTTACTGATCGTTTTTATCTTCACGGCTATATTTGGTTCAAAGTACCGGGTTAAAGGAAAAACAACATTTAGATTGTTGCATGGTTGATACCGGAGAAGATTATGTTTGATTTTAACCTTGTGCCATTAAATAAACACAGAAGATTTTATTGCTAACCACTGCTACCGCATTTCTCTATTCTGAGACATTACTTGTTGTAGTAGCATAGCTTCTTCTATCTCTGTGGAATCTGCAGGTCATCAACGTAACTGCCCAAAATAGTGCTTCACCATAGATATTAACAGGCTAAACAACAATCAGAGCATATTACTGAGCAGGAAAAAATAACATATCGTGGATATCTTGGTACAAAAGGAAGATATTAAATCTATGACAAGCTATGGGAACTGACACATCGTTAATCTATGTCAGGAGACACCAAGGTTTCCAAGTAAAACTACATTTGTAAAATTATTTGTGAATGCAAAATAAGTACCTATTTTTATGAAAAATGACAAGTCTTCAAGAAGAGAGAGCATATATTGAAAACAGAGAACTCTGCTTCTAAAAATGCATAATATATGAAATAATGTACTCGGTGCTATGATTTCTAAAAATATATAAAGTCACCAAGGAGTAATATAAGCACAGAAAAGCACAAAATCCAAGAGTGATTATACAGGTAGTTCCTAATATTCCAAGCCATTTATAGTAGTGGGTACATTACTCCATATAACACACATCTTAGCTGCTGCAAAACCTCTTTATGAAGAGTAAGGCTAGTTTCACACTTGCGTTCATCACAGTCCGCCGCTATGGAAAATAGTGCAATCCGTTAACGGCTTGCGCTGTTTCCTATAGACTTGTATGACGACGCACTGCGACGCAAGTGTCTGCGTTACATTCGCTAACTGACGCAGAGTCGTTATTTTGACGGAGCGCCAGGCGGATGGAACGCAGCATGTAGCGTTTTTCATTGCTGTAAAAAATGCACTCCGCAGGATTCCGTTGGGATCCATTAAGAGGCATAATGAATGTCTATGGTGCTGGATTCCATCGCCATGCGTTTGGCGACGGATTCCAGTGCAGGATTTTGTCACGTTCTACTGAACATGCTCAGCATATCCAGCAGAACGTTCTAAATCATTTAAAATCACTCCTGGTCTCTTTCTCTCTCTGCCGGTCGGTCTCTCTCTCTGTCGGTCGGTTGGTCTCTCTGTCTGTCAGGCTCTCTCTCTCTCTGTCGGTTGGTTTCTCTCTCTCTCTCTCTCTGTCGGTGGGTCTGTCAGTTTGTTTCTCTCTCTCTCTCTCTCTGTCGGTCGGTCTCTCGCTCTCACCCCCTCTCTCATACCCCCCGATCACCGACACGGCGCTGCACAGCTGTCACACTGCTTTGGCGGCTTTTCCTGCTTTTGAAAATGCCGGCTGCTCATTATTCCATTTCATAGTCACTGCTTCCTCTGTCCACCAGCCCCTATGATTGGTTGCAGTCCCATGCTGAGTGAAAGCTGTATAACTGCAACCAATCACAGCCGCCGGTGGGCAGGTCTATATTGTGCTGTACAATAAATAAATAATTTTAAAAAACCGGCATGCGGTCCCGCCCAATTTTGATACCAGCCAAGATAAAGCCACACGGCTGAAGGCAGGTATTCTCAGGATGGGGAGCCCCATGTTATGGGGAGCCCCCCAGCCTAAAAATATCAGCCAGCAAGTAAATAAACACGGAGCCAAGGCAGACCTAATGCGGGCTTTACACGAGACGAGCTATCGTGCAATGCATCATCGGGGTCACGGTTTTTGTGACGCACATACGGCATCGTTCACGACGTCGTCTCGTGTGACACCTCCGAGTGGCGCAGAATCGCTTACAAATCGTGAGTCGTGTACTCGTCGCTGAGTTTTAAAAAATTGTTTATTTAACATGGCACCGGTTGTTCATCGTACCCGGGGTAGTACACATCGCTCCGTGTGACACCTCGGAAATGATGAAAACAGCTTACCTGCATCCCGCGGCACCCGCCGGCTATGTGGAAGGAAGGAGGTGGGCGGAATGTTTACGTCTCGCTCATCTCCGCCCCTCCGCTTCTATTGGCCGGCAGCTGTGTGACGTCGCTGTGACGCCGAACGTCCCTCCCCCTTCAGGAAGAGGATGTTCACTGCCCACAGCGAGGTCGCACAGCAGGTAAGAACGTGTGACGGCGGTTTAACGACTTTGTGCAACACGGGCAGGGATTTGCCAGTGACACCCAATCGACGGGGTGCGAGGACGATCGCTCGTGCAATCGCACGATAGATCGTAACTTGTAAAGCACGCATTAGACAAGTGGACAGAACAAGTTCAGAAGTACCAGAAAGATACCTTCTCCATATGCCAAGTTCCCACTTGAAGCTCCACTTGCTGGGAAATGAAGCGTATAAATTCTGTCCAAAGTGTCTATCCACCGCAGATATTGTCAATGGACTTAAGCGGGCTTTACACGCTACGATATATCAAACGATATGTTGTTGGGGTCACGTCGTTAGTGACGCACATCTGGCCTCGTTTGACATATCGTAGCGTGTAACACAAATGAGCGACTGAACGAGCAAAAATACTCACCTTATCGTTGCTCATTGACACGTCACTCCTTTTCAAAAAATCGAACGTTATTCTGTGCTCCGGTTGTTCATCGTTCCCGAGGCAGCACACATTGATCCGTGTGACACCCCGGGAATGATGAACTGCAGCTTACCTGCGTCCCACCGGCAATGCGGAAGGAAGGAGGTGGCCGGGATGTTTACGCTCCGCTCATCTCCGCCCCTCCACTTCTATTGGCCGGCCGCTGTGTGATGTCGCTGTGACGCCGAACGTCTGTCCCCCTTAAGGAAGAGGATGTTCACCGCCCACAGCGAGGTCATTTGGAAGGTAAGTACGTGTGACGAGGGTTAGCGACTTTGTGCGACACGGGCAACAAATTGCCCGTGCAGCACAAATGATGGGGGCGGGTTCGATCGCAAATGCGATCGCACGACATATTAACAGGTGTAAATCAGGCTTTTGGAGTAGTGTTGGGCCATCCCCCTAGTGTTCGAGTTCGGTTCGTCGAACGGCGGGTCAGTTTGGCGAAAGTTCGACGAACGTTCGACAAAAACCTTTGAACCCCATTGAAAACAATGGGAGGCAAACACATACAAACACATAGAAAACACCTTCTAAGTAGAGTTGAGCGCGGTTCGTGGTTCGTGGTTCTCCAGTTCGCGGCTCGAGTGATTTTGGGGCATGTTCTAGATCGAACTAGAACTCGAGCTTTTTGCAAAAGCTCGATAGTTCTAGAAACGTTCGAGAACGGTTCTAGCAGCCAAAAAACAGCTAAATCCTAGCTTGGTTTCTGCTGTAATAGTGTAAGTCACTCTGTGAATCAAACTATTATCACATTTCAGTGTATAGTGTGCGTGAACAGCGCCTTCAGATCACTGCTGTTTCTATAATGGCGATCGCCATTTTTTTTTTTTTTTTTCTTGTCTTCCTTCCCTAAGCGCGCGCGTCTTGTGGGGCGGGCCAGCATGTCAGCCAATCACAGACACACACACACCTAAGTGGACTTTGAGCCAGAGAAGCAACGGCATGTGTGATAGGATCTGCATGTCACATGTCCCTGCATTATAAAACCGGACATTTTCTTCATGAACGCCATTATCTGCCTTCTGCGTCTTTGGTGTCAGACATCAGTGTCGCAGCTCCGTCCTCCTGAGTCCTATAGCCGATACAGCTGTATGCGCTGCATACACAGCGTTGGACAGCTTAGGGAGAGCACATTCTAGCAGTCCTTTTAAGGGCTCAAAGCGGCAGGGTCAGAGAGCCATAAGTGACAGGTCCTGCAAACAGCAACAGCGTCTGTGTAGCCCAGGTCAGGGATTTCCTCCCTGCATTTCACCATTAGGAGGGAATAGAAAGGCAGGCTTCCATTCCTCTACCCAGAGCACCACAATCCTGCCACTGTACCCTCTTGTCCTCTGCACACTCCAACTCATTCTAAGTAAGCCATTATACTAGCAAACACTCAGTGTACCTAGTGGCATCCTAAACGTGGCTATTGGACTTTGCTATAGTCCCACTAGTGCAAAGACATTAGCAGAGCACATCTGCCTGCATTGCACACTCCAAGTTTTTTAAACTAAGCAATTTTACTAGCAAACACTCAGTGTACCTAGTGGCATCCTATACGTGGCTATTGGACTTTGCTATAGTCCCACTAGTGCAAAGACATTTGCAGAGCACGTCTGCCTGCATTGCACACTACAACTTTTTTAAACTAAGCAATTTTACTAGCAAACACTCAGTGTACCTAGTGGCATCCTATACGTGGCTATTGGACTTTGCTATAGTCCCACTAGTGCAAAGACATTTGCAGAGCACGTCTGCCTGCATTGCACACTACAACTTTTTTAAACTAAGCAATTTTACTAGCAAACACTCAGTGTACCTAGTGGCATCCTATACGTGGCTATTGGACTTTGCTATAGTCCCACTAGTGCAAAGACATTTGCAGAGCACGTCTGCCTGCATTGCACACTACAACTTTTTTAAACTAAGCAATTTTACTAGCAAACACTCAGTGTACCTAGTGGCATCCTATACGTGGCTATTGGACTTTGCTATAGTCCCACTAGTGCAAAGACATTTGCAGAGCACGTCTGCCTGCATTGCACACTACAACTTTTTTAAACTAATCAATTTTACTAGCAAACACTCAGTGTACCTAGTGGCATCCTAAACGTGGCTATTGGACTTTGCTATAGTCCCACTAGTGCAAAGACATTAGCAGAGCACATCTGCCTGCATTGCACACTCCAAGTTTTTTAAACTAAGCAATTTTACTAGCAAACACTCAGTGTACCTAGTGGCATCCTATACGTGGCTATTGGACTTTGCTATAGTCCCACTAGTGCAAAGACATTTGCAGAGCACGTCTGCCTGCATTGCACACTACAACTTTTTTAAACTAAGCAATTTTACTAGCAAACACTCAGTGTACCTAGTGGCATCCTATACGTGGCTATTGGACTTTGCTATAGTCCCACTAGTGCCAAGACATTTGCAGAGCGCATCTGCCTGCGTTGCACACTCCAACTAATTATAACGAAGCCATTATACTAGCAAACACTCAGTGTACCTAGTGGCATCCTATACGTGGCTCACTGTACCTAGTTGTATCCTAAACGTGGCTATTGTACTTTTGTCAATTCACAGTATTGGAACGTTATTTGCAGGACGTCTGCCTGCATTGCACACTCAAACTTTTTTAAACTCAGCCATTATACTAGCAAACACTCACTGTACCTAGTTGTATCCTAAACGTGGCTATTGTACTTTTGTCAATTCACACTACTGCAAATCTATGTGCAGCACCTCTGCATGACAACCTCGTGCTCTGTTTTTAATAAGCTATAATGATAGCACAAAATACTGCCATTTTGTGGCATCATAGAACTGGCTGTTGTATTCCATTAGTGCCCCACTGGTGACAAGCTATTTCTAGCACCTCTACATCACACCCTCATGCACATTTTGCTACGCTAATGTTATAGCAAACTCATGGAATTCATTGCTGCATTTCATAATTCGGAGGGATAGAAAGTCAGGCTTCCTTTAGCTTTTCCTTCTGTTCATAGACAGCATCTCCAAGACAAATTTCCCCTCCACGTCTAAGTGTGGAGAGGCAGCTAGTGCGCATGCGTGTGCCGATGTACCCCAGCTGCAGCATAATTACAGTGTTTCGCCTAGTGAGTATGCTCAGCCTGACTGTGCCATTCCTGACGCTAAGTTTTCATTTCGGGATACAGCGCATGCTCCCACACTAAGTGTGAAAAGCCTCTTTGCACAGGTGCTTGCATTCCGTGCCGGGTATAAGTCCTGTTTTGGGCATAGACACCATGCTAAAGCTGATAGTCTTTTTTCAGAGACTGTATTTCATGCTACTGAGCATGCTCAGGCACTTCCTGCATCAGAGACTAGGTCCGGTAATGAACTCTTTGGCCCTGGCCCTGATGTGGGGGTCCCATATAGACCACAGGGCATCAGGTGTCCTCCCAAATGGCTTGCAGAGGCCCACACCTATGACTTGTCACCGCATTATTGATGCTCAGACGATGACTGGTGAGGTGTTTGGGTCATGGCAGCCATGAGGTCATCATTGAAGTTGCGTTTCCAAATAGGACGCTAGTTATGCCACTCATGACGTGTCACTCTACTTTTGTCTCCAGGAGGTGCATTGTGGTTCACCCTGGTTTGGGGCGGACCCAGGTTATAAAAGGGGCTGGAGCCAACAAGGAGGTGCGCAGTCTTCTATTATGCTCCGAAAGAGCACACCTCCATGTGTTGAACCCATTGCGGCTTTAGGCCAGAGGTAGGCAGGGATCGGGTGGTGGATGCAGGCCACCACCACAGTTGGTAACGCAGAACGGTTAAGACCAGCTCCTGTCCTAACAGTCCTGCTTGTGCAGCCCAGTGGCATTAACAGGCCTGCTGCTGCTGATGCGCCTGCTGTCCACAGGTGTGGCCCCTACGCACACGGTCAGCGTACTCAATGGCCCCTGTGTTGTTAACAGGGAGTTCCTGGGCTGGGTGGGCATGTGGACCCTGTGACGCTAACAGGGCTCACAGTCTCCAGATCCGAATGGCGTCTAACTCGGTTCAGGCTACTATTAGTTTCATAGCCACACAGCTCTGTATCCTCCACCAAACCTTCAAGTTGCCAACCTCTCCTTTTCCAACTGGGAGCACGGTGGACACTGACTGCTGATGGGGATATATACCTTTCTCTTTCTTTTCTTATTAATTTTCGTTATATAGCGGTCACAGATTATATACCACTTTATCCAAATCTGCCAGTCCCACTGTAACAGATGTTGTTTCTTCAGCAAATGTTACAGTTGCTTAACCACCAAATCCACGGACCAAAACTTTTTTCCCCTTTCCAACACACCTGTTCCCCTTTCCAACAGCATCTGTCCTTTTTCAACTCATTTTGGGATATGACCAAAAGTGCAACTGTGCAGGGACACCGTACTCAACGCCATCTCAGCACAGCAGCCATCCCTCGGTCCCTCCGATGTGGACAAGTAAAAGACCATTTCCTCCTATCCATGACAAAGCGTTGAGATTCACTCTGTGCAGCACTGGTGTTTAGTGGACAAGTAGATCTAAGATTGCGTACCACATTCTGCAGATACTCCTGTATACGTGCGTCTATTTCTATGGCAGGAATTAGTTCGCCAAATTTTGTCTTGTACCGGGGATCTAACAGTGTGGCAACCCAGTATTCAGGATTAGTTCAAATTCATACAATCCGAGGGTCATGTAGGTAGTGCAGCAAGAAGGCGCTCATGTGTCTTGTGCATCCAGGAGGACCAAGTCCTTGGTGTGTTGGTGGCAGAGAGGTGAGAATCGTGCATCCTTCCTCTGCCCTCTCCCCCCAACCTCGCACAACCGAAATGTGAGCAAGCTCTCACTCATCTGCTGAGTCTTCCATGCCCATCGCCAGTTCGTCCTCCATTTCTTCATGGGCTCCTGCACTTTCATCAACACTTTTTGCTGATACTATGCGCCCTTGTTAATCCCTCTCCCTCACCATGACTGCCGCATAGGTGCCGCTGACCATCTGGACCTCGTAGATCTTGTTATCCCTTCCGCATATGACTCCTCCTGTACTTCCTCCCCTTCCTCTTGTCCCAACACCTGACTCCGAATAATAATTACAGTGTGCTCCATCATGTAGATGACCAGAATTGTCACGCTGAGAATGACATTGCCAGTGCTAAACATCTTCGTCGACATTTCAAAACTGTGTAGCAGGGTGCATAGGTCCTTGATCTGACACCACTCCAGCAGCGTGATCTGCACCACCTCTGGATCAAGTTATCCCAGGCTATATGTCTTACCGTATTTCAGCAGGGCTCTGCGGTGCTGCCACACACGCTGCAACATGTGCAGATTCCAATTCCTGCGTGTCGAAACATCGCATTTACGGCGTTTAACTGCCAGACCCTAAGACTTCCGGAGTGATGAAAGTTGTTGAGCTGCTGTGTGCGCACGATGGAAGTGAGCACATAGCGAGCGTGCCCACTGCACAAGGCCATGTAGGCCGTGATGGTGTTTTAAAAATTGCTGGCGAATTCGGTTCAACACGTGAGCCCTAAAAGGCACGTGTGTCACATTGCCCTGAGGATGGCCCGCAGCCAGGTTTGCATCATTGCCGCACACGGCTGTTAAGTCACCAACGGAGTCCGCTCCGTCAATTTGTACTCCGGTCGCCAGGTGACAACGTGTTCCTTTCATGAATAGTGCTGATGATGGGAGAGTAGTCGATGCCAGCGGCGCAGGTGGACGCAGGTTATGCTCACCCACTGGGCTGCATTACCTTGACAGATGCAGAATCTCTGGCTGAATGTAGCTGGTGGGTATCTCACAGATGAAATACCATCATTCAGCTACAACCAATGGGAAGACACCACACCCTTTTTTATGCCCATCCTGTCTGCAGACCACTGCCAGACATAGCTATGAACCTCTGGTTAATTTTACCCCCAGTTCAGTTTTATGATTTTGTGTGCTTGTTACCTGACTACTTTTCCTGCTTGCTGTTTATGTACCTTGTTGGCCGATACGCATTTCACCTCTGCTTGTTTTCTGATTCTTTCCTGGCCGTCCCATTCTGTTCCTGTTCCTCAATTAATGTTTTGACCCTGCCTGACTACTATTCTCTGTAATAGCGGTGTGACTCACATTTCCCATACATTTCAAAGTAAAACTTTGACCGCCTGATGGCATTGAGCTCTGCTGCCAGCATAGTAAGGAGGTGTGTGGTAGTCCTTGTGCGCAGTTGCAAGGAAGGGTGGCCTGACCACACAGGGTTTGCGCCAAGGTAGAGGACCCACACGAGGTTGAAGAGGCAGAAGCAGTGTATTAACTTCTACATACAGAAGAAGGATTGAAACAACTCGTGGGGACGGCAAGACTTGTACAGCAGACCCTTCTCCATCTCTCACCATAGTTTGCCAGTGCCCAGTCAGTGACATGTAATGACCCTGTCTATGCTTACTGGTCCAAGTATCTGTGTTGAAATGCACCCTGTCGCACACAGATTTTCTCAAGGAAACGGTGATGTTGTGTGCGACATGCTGGTGTAGCGCGGGCATGCTTTTCTTGGAGAAGCAGTGGTGATTGGGCATCTGGTACTGGGGCACAGCGACAGACATAAGGTCTGTAAAATCCTGTGTGTCCACTAGGCGTAAAGGCAGCATTTCGGTAGCCAACAGCTTACAGAGGGATAGAGTCAACCACTTAGCTTTGTCATGGGTCGCAGTAAGTGGCCTTTTATTTGACCACATCTGAGGGACAGAGATCTGGCTGCTGTCTGTAGACGGTGTTGAGTAGGGTGTCCCTGGAAAAATGCAGGTTTGTGAGGAAAGTGCAGGCGGAGACATGATGTTGCCTTCATCTTGCCTTCAGATCTGTTCATCTTGTATCATTTTTAAAAAACACAGCAAGCAAGGGTTACTCCAAGCGGAGTCTACCTTTTTTCCCCAAATTGGGCACACAGACACCCCATCAGTGGCAGGACTTGTGCCCTAGTTGCAAACAGGATGTTTTGATTTGCATCAAGCACATTCCAAATCCACAAGCATTTACTCTCCCCAGGATGACACAGGGGTAGTAAATTCCTTCTGGATCCATGACTTGTTCATTTTGATGAACGTCAGTCTGTCCACATTGTCACTGGACAGACGCGTGCGCTTATCTGTCAGCACACACCCAGCAGCACTGAAGACACGTTCAGAGACAACGCTGGCAGCTGGACACGACAAAATCTTCAAGGCGTAACTGGAGAGCTCTTGACATTTTTCTAGATTTGAAGCACAAAAGGAGCAAGGCTCCATTTGCAAAGTCATTGCATCGATGTTCATTTGGAGATACTCCTGTATCATCCTCTCCATCCTTGACTATGTGACACACTTGATGTCTCTGGTGGCCTTGCAAAGGAGGGTCTAAAAAAATTATGAAAAGATTCCATAAAATTGCTGTTACCAGCACCAGATACGGTCCTACTGGTACGGCTAGACTGTTGAAGATGACGAGGCCGTCCCATGTTTGTCAAGTTACAACTGGGAGAATCACTCCCTTCACCTGCACGGTTGTTTGGTGGAAAAGCCGAGCTAAGATCGAGTAACAGCTTCTGCTGATACTCCTGCATACGTGCGTCCCTTTCTATGGGTGGAATTATGTCACAAAATTTGGACTTGTCCCGGGGATCTAATAGTGTGGCAAGCCAGTAGTCATCATCACTTCTAATTTTGACAATACGAGGGTCATGTTGGAGGTAGTGCAACAAGAAGGCACTCATGTGTCTTGCGCAGCCATGCGGACCAAGTCCACGCTGTGTTTGTGGCATAGAGGTGCTAACCGTTCTTTCTTCCTCTGTCATCTCCCCCCAACCTCTTTCAACTTAAATTTGACCAAGGTCCCCCTCATCAGCTGAGTCTTCCATGTCCATGGACAGTTCGTCCTCCATATCTTCATGTCCTCCTGCACCTTCCTCAACATCTCGCCTGCTACCATGCGCCCTTGTTGATCCCTGTCCCCCATGGTCCCATGCCTGCCGCGTTGGTGATGATGAACGTCTGGACCTTGGGGATGTTGTTGTGTCTTGCGCATATGAATCCTCCTGTAGTTCCTCCCCTTCCTGTTGTCCCACCCCCTGACTCCGAATAGTGTTTAGCGTGTGCTCCAGCATGTAAATGACTGTAATCGTCATGCTGATAATGGCATTGTCAGCGCTAAACATATTCGTCGCCATGTCGAAACTGTGCAGAAGGGTGCATAGGTCCGTGATCTGAGATCACTCCATCAGGGTGATCTGCCCCACCTCTGCATCTCGTTGGCCCAGGCTATACGTCATGACGTATTGCACCAGGGCTCTGCGGTGCTGCCACAGTCGCTGTAACATGTGGAGAGTTGAATTCCAGCGTGTCGCCACATCGCATTTCAGGCGATGAACCGGCAGGCCGAAAGACTTCTGGAGCGATGCAAGTCGCTCAGCTGCGGCGCTTGAACGGCGGAAGTGAGCACTGCAGACAGTTTCCGTGCCCTGGTCAGAAGGCCATCTAGGCCGGGATAGTGTGTTAAAAATTGCTGGACAACAAGGTTCAACACGTGAGCCATACAAGGCACGTGTGTCACCTTGCCCAGGCGAAGGGCCGCACCCAGGTTTGCAGCATTGTCGCACACGGCCTTACCAGGCTGCAGGTTGAGTGGAGACAACCATTTATTAAACTCGGACCGCAGAGCTGACCACAACTCCTCAGCTGTGTGACTCTTATTCCCAAGACATGTCAAGCTAAAGACCGCCTGATGCCGTTGCGCTCTGCTGCCAGCATAGTAATGAGGGGTGCGTGATTCCTTCTGCGCAGTGAGAACGCTGGTGGCCTGACCAGGCAGGCTTGGGGCGGAGGACCCAGATGAGGTGGAGGATGCAGAAGCAGTGGCGGAACTTGGACAGACAGAGGATTGACACACAAGTCGTGGGGACGGCAAGACTTGTGCAGCAGACCCTTCACCATCTATCACCATAGTTACCCAGTGCCCAGTCAGCGACATGTAACGTCCCTGTCCATGCTTACTGGTCCAAGTATCGGTGCTGAAATTCACCCGTTCACACACAGAGTTTCTCAAGGAAGCGGTGATATTGTGTGCGACATGCTGGTGTAGCGCGGGCACACCTTTCTTAGAGAAGTAGTGGCGACTAGGCATCTGGTACTGGGGCACAGCGACAGATATAAGGTCTCTAAAATCCTGTGTGTCCACTAGGCGGAAAGGCAGCATTTCTGTAGCCAACAGCTTACAGAGGGATAGAGTCAACCTCTTCGCTTTGTCATGGGTCGAAGGAAGTGGCCTTTTATTTGACCACATCTGAGGGACAGAGATCTGGCTGCTGTGTGTAGACGGTGTTGAGTAGGGTGTCCCTGGAAAAATGCAGCTTTGGGAGGAAAGTGCAGGCGGAGACATGATGTTGCCTTCATCCAAAGTTGGTGCTATCGATGTCTGAGAGAGCTGTACACACTCACTTGTTTCCCCTTCCAAACCAACTGACGACCTACCAAGCAAACTGCCTGTTGCGGTTACAGTGGTGGAAGTTGTGGGTGGAAAAACAGGTGTGACAGCTGTCCCCACAGTCCTAGAAGATGACGAGCGCGAGGATGCCCTGGAAGGGGCAGGCGGTGGATGGTTGGCTCCACTAGGCCGCATTGCAGCACGGTGAGCTTCCCACCAGGCCATATGATATTTATTCATGTGACGATTCATGGAAGAAGTTGTCAAACTGCTGAGGTTTTGACCTCTACTAAGATAACCATGGCAAATGTTACAGATCACATAATTTGGCCGATCTTTTTTTATGTCAAAAAAGGACCAGGCTAGGCAAGGCTTAGAGGCCATGCGACCTGTTGATCCACCCCGAATAATGCTCAGAGGCAGAGTGGTGGCTGAGGATGCAGTTGTAGACGTGCTACCAGTGCTCCGACTGTGTCCAGGAAGGCGCCAGGTTACTTCGACGTCGGTTGCATCCTCCTCCACCGCCTCTATTGACCTCCTCGAGTGTCTGACTGTGGGTTGACAGTAGGTGGGATCTAGAACTTCATCATCAATTGTTGTGTTTGCACTCCCCTCCCCCTCAGACCGAGTTTCTTCTTGCCCTGACCGAATATTTAAGTTGTCATCCCAATCGGGTATCTGCGTCTCATCTTCATCAGTATGTTCCTCATTGCCTATAACCACAGTTGTTGGAAAGGCAGCATTTTGGTAGCCAACAGTTTGCATTTTATGAAAGTCAACCTCCAAGCCATGTCATGCCCTTCTAAAAGCATGTATAACACAGCGAGGGGACTCCAACCACAGTCTCCCTCGTTGCCACTCACTGGGCCACACACACCCCACTTGACTGGCATCGGTTGAGCCCCCTATTGAAAAAGAAAAAGATGCTTTGCATGAAGCACTCTCAAAAATACGCGTGCCTTTCCCGTCCCCTGGCTGACCCCGGGGAAGAAAAGTCCTCTGAGAGCCATGACTTGTTCATCTTGGTTCTTTTAGAAACACAGCGAGGGGACTCCAACCACAGTCTCCCTCGTTGCCACTCACTGGGCCACACACACCCCACTTGACTGGCATCGGTTGAGCCCCCTTTTGAAAAAGAAAAAGATGCTTTGCATGAAGCACTCTCAAAAATACGCGTGCCTTTCCCGTCCCCTGGCTGACCCCGGGGAAGAAAAGTCCTCTGAGAGCCATGACTTGTTCATCTTGGTTCTTTTAGAAACACAGCGAGGGGACTCCAACCACAGTCTCCCTCGTTGCCACTCACTGGGCCACACACACCCCACTTGACTGGCATCGGTTGAGCCCCCTTTTGAAAAAGAAAAAGATGCTTTGCATGAAGCACTCTCAAAAATACGCGTGCCTTTCCCGTCCCCTGTCTGACCCCGGGGAAGAAAAGTCCTCTGAGAGCCATGACTTGTTCATCTTGGTTCTTTTAGAAACACAGCGAGGGGACTCCAACCACAGTCTCCCTCGTTGCCACTCACTGGGCCACACACACCCCACTTGACTGGCATCGGTTGAGCCCCCTTTTGAAAAAGAAAAAGATGCTTTGCATGAAGCACTCTCAAAAATACGCGTGCCTTTCCCGTCCTCTGGCTGACCCCGGGGAAGAAAAGTCCTCTGAGAGCCATGACTTGTTCATCTTGGTTCTTTTAGAAACACAGCGAGGGGACTCCAACCACAGTCTCCCTCGTTGCCACTCACTGGGCCACACACACCCCACTTGACTGGCATCGGTTGAGCCCCCTTTTGAAAAAGAAAAAGATGCTTTGCATGAAGCACTCTCAAAAATACGCGTGCCTTTCCCGTCCCCTGGCTGACCCCGGGGAAGAAAAGTCCTCTGAGAGCCATGACTTGTTCATCTTGGTTCTTTTAGAAACACAGCGAGGGGACTCCAACCACAGTCTCCCTCGTTGCCACTCACTGGGCCACACACACCCCACTTGACTGGCATCGGTTGAGCCCCCTTTTGAAAAAGAAAAAGATGCTTTGCATGAAGCACTCTCAAAAATACGCGTGCCTTTCCCGTCCCCTGGCTGACCCCGGGGAAGAAAAGTCCTCTGAGAGCCATGACTTGTTCATATTGGTTCTTTTAGAAACACAGCGAGGGGACTCCAACCACAGTCTCCCTCGTTGCCACTCACTGGGCCACACACACCCCACTTGACTGGCATCGGTTGAGCCCCCTTTTGAAAAAGAAAAAGATGCTTTGCATGAAGCACTCTCAAAAATACGCGTGCCTTTCCCGTCCCCTGGCTGACCCCGGGGAAGAAAAGTCCTCTGAGAGCCATGACTTGTTCATCTTGGTTCTTTTAGAAACACAGCGAGGGGACTCCAACCACAGTCTCCCTCGTTGCCACTCACTGGGCCACACACACCCCACTTGACTGGCATCGGTTGAGCCCCCTTTTGAAAAAGAAAAAGATGCTTTGCATGAAGCACTCTCAAAAATACGCGTGCCTTTCCCGTCCCCTGGCTGACCCCGGGGAAGAAAAGTCCTCTGAGAGCCATGACTTGTTCATCTTGGTTCTTTTAGAAACACAGCGAGGGGACTCCAACCACAGTCTCCCTCGTTGCCACTCACTGGGCCACACACACCCCACTTGACTGGCATCGGTTGAGCCCCCTTTTGAAAAAGAAAAAGATGCTTTGCATGAAGCACTCTCAAAAATACGCGTGCCTTTCCCGTCCCCTGGCTGACCCCGGGGAAGAAAAGTCCTCTGAGAGCCATGACTTGTTCATCTTGGTTCTTTTAGAAACACAGCGAGGGGACTCCAACCACAGTCTCCCTCGTTGCCACTCACTGGGCCACACACACCCCACTTGACTGGCATCGGTTGAGCCCCCTTTTGAAAAAGAAAAAGATGCTTTGCATGAAGCACTCTCAAAAATACGCGTGCCTTTCCCGTCCCCTGGCTGACCCCGGGGAAGAAAAGTCCTCTGAGAGCCATGACTTGTTCATCTTGGTTCTTTTAGAAACACAGCGAGGGGACTCCAACCACAGTCTCCCTCGTTGCCACTCACTGGGCCACACACACCCCACTTGACTGGCATCGGTTGAGCCCCCTTTTGAAAAAGAAAAAGATGCTTTGCATGAAGCACTCTCAAAAATACGCGTGCCTTTCCCGTCCCCTGGCTGACCCCGGGGAAGAAAAGTCCTCTGAGAGCCATGACTTGTTCATCTTGGTTCTTTTAGAAACACAGCGAGGGGACTCCAACCACAGTCTCCCTCGTTGCCACTCACTGGGCCACACACACCCCACTTGACTGGCATCGGTTGAGCCCCCTTTTGAGAAAGAAAAAGATGCTTTGCATGAAGCACTCTCAAAAATACGCGTGCCTTTCCCGTCCCCTGGCTGACCCCGGGGAAGAAAAGTCCTCTGAGAGCCATGACTTGTTCATCTTGGTTCTTTTAGAAACACAGCGAGGGGACTCCAACCACAGTCTCCCTCGTTGCCACTCACTGGGCCACACACACCCCACTTGACTGGCATCGGTTGAGCCCCCTTTTGAAAAAGAAAAAGATGCTTTGCATGAAGCACTCTCAAAAATACGCGTGCCTTTCCCGTCCCCTGGCTGACCCCGGGGAAGAAAAGTCCTCTGAGAGCCATGACTTGTTCATCTTGGTTCTTTTAGAAACACAGCGAGGGGACTCCAACCACAGTCTCCCTCGTTGCCACTCACTGGGCCACACACACCCCACTTGACTGGCATCGGTTGAGCCCCCTTTTGATAAAGAAAAAGATGCTTTGCATGAAGCACTCTCAAAAATACGCGTGCCTTTCCCGTCCCCTGGCTGACCCCGGGGAAGAAAAGTCCTCTGAGAGCCATGACTTGTTCATCTTGGTTCTTTTAGAAACACAGCGAGGGGACTCCAACCACAGTCTCCCTCGTTACCACTCACTGGGCCACACACACCCCACTTGACTGGCATCGGTTGAGCCCCCTTTTGAAAAAGAAAAAGATGCTTTGCATGAAGCACTCTCAAAAATACGCGTGCCTTTCCCGTCCCCTGGCTGACCCCGGGGAAGAAAAGTCCTCTGAGAGCCATGACTTGTTCATCTTGGTTCTTTTAGAAACACAGCGAGGGGACTCCAACCACAGTCTCCCTCGTTGCCACTCACTGGGCCACACACACCCCACTTGACTGGCATCGGTTGAGCCCCCTTTTGAAAAAGAAAAAGATGCTTTGCATGAAGCACTCTCAAAAATACGCGTGCCTTTCCCGTCCCCTGGCTGACCCCGGGGAAGAAAAGTCCTCTGAGAGCCATGACTTGTTCATCTTGGTTCTTTTAGAAACACAGCGAGGGGACTCCAACCACAGTCTCCCTCGTTGCCACTCACTGGGCCACACACACCCCACTTGACTGGCATCGGTTGAGCCCCCTTTTGAAAAAGAAAAAGATGCTTTGCATGAAGCACTCTCAAAAATACGCGTGCCTTTCCCGTCCCCTGGCTGACCCCGGGGAAGAAAAGTCCTCTGAGAGCCATGTCCACATTGTCAGTGGACAGACACGTGTGCTTATCTGCCAGCAGACCCACAGCAGCACTGAAGACAGGTTCCGAGAGAACGCTGGCTGCAGGACACGACAAGATCCCCAAGACGTACGTGGCGAGCTCAGGCAATTTATCAAGATTGGAAGCCAAGAATGAGCAGGGCTCAAGTTGCACAATAATGGCATGTTTCCTTGCATATACTCATATATCTGTGTGTCCTCCTCTTTTTCCTTGTCCAGCTCTTTTGTTTTCGCATGAGTATATGTCCTTGTCACTTTCCCATGTGTTGTGAGTTGTTTGTGACCTTTTGGACACCTTTGAGGGTGTTTTCTAGGTGTTTTTCTGTGTTTGTGATTGCCTGCCATTGTTTCCTATGCAGTTCGAGTTCGGTTCGTCGAACGTTCGACGAACCGAACTCGAACGGGAGGTCCGTTCGGCGAACCAACCTCGAGCCGAACCGCGACCGGTTCACTCATCTCTACTTCTAAGGTGTCCAAAAGGTGACAAACAACTAACAAGACACCCCAAACACATGGAAGGTGACAAGTACATACTGTACGTATACTCATGCGAAAACAAAAGAGGTGGACGAGTAAAAGGAGGAGGAGACACAGATATAGGCATGTCATGCCCTTCTAAAATCATGTAAAATACAGCAAGTGGACTCCAATTAGAGTCTCCCTTTTTTCCAAAAATTGGGCCACAGACATCACTTCAGTGGCATCAGTTCTGCCCCAGTTGCAGACTTGACATGTTGATTTGCATGAAGCACAGTCAAAAATACGCCAACCTTTACTCTCCCCGGGATGACACAGGGGTAGAAAAGTCCTTTCTGATTAATGACTTCTTCGTCTTGATGAATGATCATCTAATGCCGACGTAACATGGTACGATATATCGTGCGATATGTCGTCGGGGTCACGGAATTTGTGACGCACATCCGGCATCGCTAGAGATGTCGTACCATGTGACAACTGTGAACGAGCAAAAATACTCACCTTATCGTTGCTCGTTGCTCAAAATGTCAGTCCTCCATCTGTGCTCAGGTTGTTCGTCGTTCCTGACGCAGCACACATCGCTGCATGTGACACCCCAAGAACGACGAACACAGCTTACCTGCGTCCCGCCGGCAATGCAAAAGGAAGGAGGTGGGCGGGATGTTATGTCCCGCTTATCTCCGTCCCTCTGCTATTATTGGCCGGCGGCTGTGTGTCATCGCTGTGATGCCGAACGTCCCTTCCCCTTCAGGAAGAGGATGTTCACCGGCCACAGCGACGTTGTACGGGAGGTAAGTGTGTGTGACAGGGAATTAACGACTTTGTGCGCCACGGGCAACTAATTTCCCGTGACGCACAAACGACGAGGGCGGGTACGATGGCTCGTGCGATCGCATGATAGATCGTAACGTGTTACGCCGGCATAAAACATAGCAAGGGGACTCCAACCAGAGTCTCCCTTTTTTCCAAAAATTGGGCCACAGACACCACTTAAGTGGCATCAGTTGTGCCCCAGTTGCACACTTGACATGTTGATTTGCATGAAGCACAGTCAAAAATACGCCAACCTTTACTCTCCCCAGGATGACACAGGGGTAGAAAAGTCCTTGCTGATCAATGACTTCTTCATCTTGATGAACGATCATCTAATGCGGGCGTCACACGGTACGATATATCGTGCGATATGTCGTCGGGGTCACGGAATTCGTGACGCACATCCGGCATTGCTAGAGATGATGTACCGTGTGAAACCTCTGAACAACTGTGAAAGAGCAAAAATACTCACCTTATCGTTGCTCGTTGACACATCATTCATTTTCAAAATGTCAGTCCTCCATCTGTGCTCTGGTTGTTCGTCGTTCCTGAGGCAGCACACATCGCTCCATGTGACACCCCAAGAATGACGAACACAGCTTACCTGCGACCTGCCGGCAATGCAAAAGGAAGGAGGTGGGCGGGATGTTACGTCCCGCTCATCTCCGTCTCTCCGCTATTATTGGCCGGCGGCTGTGTGTCGTTGCTGTGATGCCGAACGTCGCTCCACCTTCAGGAAGAGGATGTTCACCGCCCACAGCGACGTCGTACCGGAGTTAAGTGTGTGTGACAGGGGGTTAACGACTTTGTGCGCCACGGGCAACTAATTTACCTTATCTTACCTTAGGAAGGGGGCGGGTCACCAGCCAGAGCAACGTCGCAGGGCAGGTAAGTGCGTGTGAAGCTGCTGTAGCGATATTGTTCACTACAGCAGCTATCTCAAGATATCGCATGTGCGATGGGGGTGGGTACTATCGCGCTCGGCATCGCTAACATCGGCTAGCAATGTCGCAGTGTGCAAAGTACCCCTAGGAGTGTGGCAACCCAGTAGTTAGCATTACTTCTAATTCGGACAATCCGAGGGTCATGGTGTAGATAGTGCAGCAAGAAGGCGCTCATGTGTCTTGCGCATCCATGCGGACCAAGTCCTTGCTTTGTTTGTGTCGGCGAGGTGAGAATCATGCTTTTTTCCTCCGACCTCTCCCCCCAACCTCGAACAACAGAAATGTGATCAAGGTCTACCTCATCTGCTGAGTCTTCCATGCCCATCGCCAGTCCGTCCTCCATTTCTTCCTGGGCTCCTGCACCTTCCTCAACAGTTTGGCTGCTACCATGCGCCCTTGTTAATCCCTCTCCCCCACCGTCCCATGCCTGCCGCCTTGGTGATGCTGAACGTCTGGACCTTGTAGATCTTGGTATCCCTTCCGCACATGAATCCTCCTGTACTTCCTCCCCTTCCTCTAGTCCCACCAACTGACTCCGAATACTGTTTAAAGTGTGCTCCAGCATGTAAATGACTGGAATTGTCATGCTGATAATGGCATTGTTAGCGATAAACATCTTGGTCGCCATGTGGAAACTGTGCAGAAGGGTGCTTAGGTCCTTGATCTGAGACCACTCCATCAGCGTCATCTGCCCCACTTCTGCATCTCGTTGGCCCAGGCTATATGTCATAACGTATTTCACCAGGGCTCTGCGGTGCTGCCACAGTCGCTGCAACATGTGGAGAGTCGAATTCCAGCATGTCGACACATCGCATTTCAGGCGGTGAACTGGCAGGCCCAAAGACTTCTGGAGCGATGCAAGTCGATCAGCTGTGCCGTTTGAACAGTGGAAGTGAGCAGATAGTGACAGTGTCATGTGCAGAAGCCCATCTAGGCCGGGATAGTGGGTTAAAAATTGCTGGACAACAAGGTTCAACACTTTAGCCATACAAGGAACATGTGTCACCTTGCCCCAGCGAAGGGCCACACCCAGGTTTGCAGTATTGTCACACACGGCCTTCCCTGGCTGCAGGTTGAGTGAAGACAACCATTTACGAAACTCGGTCTCCAGAGCTGACCACAACTGGTCAGCTGTGTGACTCTTATTTCCCAGACATTTCAACGTAAAAACCGCCTGATGGTGTTGAGCTTTGCTGCCAGCATAGTAAGGAGGTGTGCGGTATTCCTTGTGCGCAGTTACAACGCGGGTGACCTGACCAGACAGGCTTTGGGCGGAGGTGGAGGACCCAGACGAGGTTGAGGAGGCAGAAGCAGTGGAGGAACTTCTAGATACAGAGGATTGACGCACAACTCATGGGGACAGCAAGACTTGTACAGCAAACTCTTCTTCATCTCTCACCATAGTTACCCAGTGCCCAGTCAGCGACATGTAACGCCCCTGTCCATGATTACTGGTCCAAGTATCGGTGGTTAAATGCACCCTGTCACACACAGAGTTTCTCAAGGAAGCGGTGATGTTGTGTGCGACATGCTGGTGTAGAGCAGGCACACCTTTCTTAGAGAAGTAGTGGCGACTGGGCATCTGGTACAGGGGCACTTTGACAAACATAACGTCTCGAAAATCCTGTGTGTCCACCAGGCAGAAAGACAGCATTTCTGTAGCCAACAGCTTGCAGAGGGTGAAAGTCAACCTCTTAGATTTGTCATGGCTAGGAGGAAATGGTCCTTTACTTGTCCACATCTGAGGGACCGGGGGCTAGCTGCTGTGCTGAGACGGCATTGAGTAGAGTGTCCCTGGAAAACTGCTGGTCTGTGAGGAAAGTGCAGGTGGAGACATAATGTTGCCTTCATCCAAAGTTTGTGCTCTTGGTGTCTGACAGAGCTCAACACCAGCAGCTGTTTCCACTTCCAAAATAACTGACGACCTGCCAATCATACTGCCTTTTGCAGTTAAAGAGGTGGAACGTCTGCGTCGCAAAGCATGTGTGACTGCTATCCCCACAGTCATAGAGGATGAAGAGCATGCGGATGCACTTGAAGGGACAGACGGTTGTTGGCCCGATTCGCTAGGCCGCATTGTAGCACGGTGAGCTTCCCACTGGGTCTTATGCTTCATATCCATGTGACTGTTCATAGATGAAGTAATCAAACTAGCGAGGTTTTGGCCTCTGCTTAGAGATTGCCGACAAATCTTACAGAAGACATGAATTGGAAGATCCTTTGCAATGTTAAAAAAGGACCAGGCTAGGCAAGGCTTAGAGCTCATGCTACCTGCAGAGCCACCTCGACTTGCTCAGAGGCAGAGTTGTAGCTGAGGATGCAGTTGTTGACATGCTTCCAGTATCTTCGTCTCTGTCCAGGAAGGAGCAAGCTAACCTCGTCGTCAGTCGCATGCTCCTCCATCACCTCTGCTGACCTCATCGAGTGCCTGACTGTGGGTTGACAGTAAGTGAGATCTCAACCTCATCATCACCCTGTGTGTTTGCACTCCCCTCATCCTCAGGGCTAACCTCTTCCTACCCTGACCGAATAGTTAATTGTCATTCCAATCAGGTATCTGAGTCTCATCATCATCAGCATGTTCATCATTGTCTCCACCAAGAGGAGTTACAGTTTTGGAATGAGGGTCTACATTATGCTCAGAAACGTCTTCACCAGGGCCTGAATCTTACTCACAAAGCTTCTGGCCAGCATTGCAGATCATTTCCTGGTCTGGACTCACTGTAGCTTTGGAGCAGACCTCTGATTCCCATGCTATAGTGTGACTGAACAGCTCTGCAGACTCAGCCATCTCTGTTACCCCATACTCTGCAGGGCGGGCAGAGACTTGAGAGCTGTTAGAAAGCAAGTGTGATTGGGGTGACAACTCAGAGGACTGGAGTCTTTGGGATGTTGAAGTTGAGGTGGAGGAGAGGCCACATGATGAAGTACTTGAGATCCATTCAAGCATGTGCTTTTTTTGTGCATCATCTACCTTTAGTAGAGTTGGTCGTTTCCGTAAACAAGGGATCAAATCAGATTGTCCACGGAAAGTAGTAGACATCTTACTTTTGCTGGAAGATGGCCTTTCTTCAGCAGATGTAACTGTTGCTTTACCACTAAAGTTGAGCGATGTTCGAGGTTCGCCAATTTCATGTTCGAGTGACTTTGGGGGGTGTTCGAGATCGAACTCGAACTCAAGCTTTTTGCTAAAAGCTCGACAGTTCGAGTTACGTTCGAGAACGGTTCGATCACCATAAATGTGGCTTTTCACAGTAAGGCTATGTGCACATGTTGCTATCTGCATGCGTCATGCGTCCCCAGCACAATCCCTCTCTCTTTCCTACTCACCAATCACGGGTGCCTCGCTCAACGTCTGTCAAAAATCTGCGGTGTCTTTTCCTCTTTAGAAAATGGCAGCCTCTTCATTAGTCAATTAGTTATTCCATGCTTTCCACGCCCACTGGCGCCCATGATTGGTTGCAGTCAGACACGTCCCCAAGCTGAGTGACAGCTGTCTCACTGCAACCAATCACAGCCACCGGCGGGCGGGTCTATATCGTGCAGTAAAATAAATAAATAAATAAAAAATGCGGTTCCCCCATATTTGATACCAGCCAGGATAAAGCCACACGGCTGGAGGATGGTATTGTCAGGATGGAGAGCACCACATTATGGGTAGCCCCCCGCCCTAACAATATCACTCAGCAGCCGCTCGAAATTGCCGCATCCATTAGATGCGACAGTCCCGGGGACTCTACCTAGCTCATCCCGAATTGCCCTGATGTGGCGGCAATCGGGGTAATAAAGAGTTTAATCATGCCAGGCGTCTCCCCGAGACACCTTCCATGATTAAAGTGAAAGTAAAGAAACACACAGCGAAAAATCCTTTATTTGGAGTAAAAGACAAAAAACCACCCTGCTTCACCTCTTTATTAATCCCCAAATACCCCACCAGGTCTGAGGTAATCCACATGACACTGTCAGCTCTACTACAAAACACGAGTGCTCTGTATCAACTCCACGTAGCAATAAAGTGAAATAGTGCCTACCATTATCAATGGAGTCAGTAGCTCAATGGATAAAGTGCTTGCCTCAGAAGCATTAGGTCGTGAGTTCTAATCCCGGTCCTGGTAACGAATTTAATTTTTTTTTTTTTTTAATTTTAATTTTAAATTATTATTATTAGATATTTCTAATTATAATTTAATTTAAATATGCACTGAGGGGAGGAGCCGGACATCAGCTGTGAGCCGCGGGACACACCTCTAAAATCGAAGCAGTTCACAGAATGAGGCTGCATTGCTCTCTCCTCTCTCTTCTCTCTCTCATCTCTCTCTCTCTCTATCTCTCTCTCTCCCCCTCTCTCCCTTTCTCTCTCCCTCTCTCTCTCTCTCTCTCTTTCTCTTTTTCTCCTCTCTCTCCTCTTTCTCTTTTTCTCTTTTCTCTCTCTTTTTCTAAGTCTCTCCCTCCCCTCTCTCCCCTCTCTTTTCTCTCTCTCTTCTCCCTCTCTCTCTCTCCTCTCTCTCTCTTTTTCTCAGTCTATTTTTTTGTCTTTTTCGCTCTCTCGCTCTCTCTCCTGTCTCTCCTCTCTCTCTTCTCTCTCTCCTCTCTCTCTCTTCTCTCCTCCTTTCTCTCTCTTCTCTCTCCTCTCTCTCTCTCTCTTCTCTCCTCTCTCTCTTTCTCTCTCTTTTCTCTCTCTTTTTCTCAGTCTCCCTTTTTCTCTTTTTCGCTCTCTCTCTGTCATCTCTTCTTTCTCTCGCTCTCTCTCTCCCCTCTCTCCCCTCTCTCCTCTCTCTCCTCTCTCTTCTCTCTCTCCGCTCTCTCCTCTCTCTTCTCTCTCTCTCTTCTCTCTCTCTCTTTTCTCTCTCTTTTCTCTCTCTTTTCCCTATCTTCTCTCACTCTTCTTTCTCTCTCTCTCTCTTTCTCAGACCTGGCGATGATCAGCTGATGCGGTCACCTGACGGAATCAGCTGACACTATAAATTGAGCGGTGAGGCCGGCTTTTTACCGCCCTGCCGGCTAAACTATCAGCTGATGCTGTCGGACAGGAGTCTGCACTGAAGTGTGTAGTTTTGTTGGGGGTTTTTTGCACTGATGCATCAGCTGATTGTATAAACGGCTTTTATACAATTAGCTGCAGTGTCATGTGATTCAGGACCTTGAACCTGATACATCATCTGATCGCTTTGCCTTCCAGCAAACCGATCAGATGATATTGGATCCGAATTGGACGGCGCGGGACCCTTTACCCAGGATTACTGCGGAGGGTGGTTCTTCATTTCAATAAAGATGGAGTCACTAATTCTGTTGTTTTATTTGTAATAAAAATGTTGTGTTTTTTTTTATCTGTATTAGAAATTCATGGTGGCCATGTCTAATATTGGCATGACACTATGAATTTCGGGCTTAGGGCCAGTTGATAATATACAGCTAGCCCTAACCCCATTATTACCCAGCGAGCCACCCGTCACCAGGGCAACTGGAAGAGTTGGTTACAGCGCCAGAAGATGTCGCTTCTATGAAAGCGCCATTTTCTGGGGCGGCTGCGGACTGCAATTCGCAGCAAGGGTGCCCAGAAAGCTTGGGCACAATGAGCTGCGGATTCCAATCCCCAGCTGCCTAGTTGTACCTGGCTGACACAAAAATTGGGCGAAGCCTATGTCGTTTTTTTTTAATTATTTCATGAAATACATGAAATAATTAAAAAATGGTCATCCCTATATTTTTGGTTCCCAGCCGGGTACAAATAGGCAGCTGGGGGTTGGGGGCAGCCCGTAGCTGCCTGCTGTACGTGGCTAGAATACAAAAACATGACAAAGCCCACGTAATTTTTTGGGGGGGCAAAAAACTCCTGCATACAGTCCTGGATGGAGTATGCTGAGCCTTGTAGTTCTGCAGCTGCTGTCTCTCTGTATGGAGGAGAGCAGACAGCAGCTGCAGAACGACAAGGCTCAGCATGCTCCATTCACTAGTGTATGCAGGAGAGCAGACAGCAGCTGCAGAACAACAAGGCTCAGCATACTCCATCCAGAACTGTATGCAGGAGTTTTTTGCCCACCCAAAAAATGACGCGGGCTTCGCCATATTTTTGTATGCTAGCCAGGTACAGCAGGCAGGTACGGCTGTCCCCAACTTCCAGCTGCCTATTTGTACCCGGCTGGGAACAAAAAAAATAGGTAAGCCCTTTTTTTAATCATTTCATAAATTTCATGAAATACTTAAAAAAATAATCAACATGAGCTTCACCCCATTTTTGTGTCCAGCCAGGTACAACTAGACAGCTCGGGATTGGAATCTGCAACACAGGTTGGCCTGAGCTTTCTAGGCCCCTCTGCTGTGAATTGCAGTCCGCAGCCGCCCCAGAATCTGGCGCTGTATCCAACTCTTCCAGCTGCCCTGGTGACGGTGGCTCGCTGTGTAATAATGGGTTAATACTTGCTTTGTTTTACTAGCTAGTATTAAGCCAGAGATTCTTAATGTCAGGCAAGTTAGACCCTGCCATTAAGAATCTCCAATAAAGGGTTAAAAAAAGACACCACACAGAGAAAAAATACTTTAATAGAAATAAATACACAGACACACTTAGAGACTCCATGTTTATTACTCCCTCTTATCCCTCCATGATCCATGGTCTTCTGTCTTCTTTCTCCTTCAACCCATGCAGCTCTGCTACATCAGGCTGTACTGCATGGGAGAAAGACGCTCCCTGAGCGAATAGACTGCACGGAGCAGTAGCGTTCTTTCTCCCATGCTGTGCTGTCTGATGTAGCAGTGCTGCATGGGTTGAAGGAGAATCAACCCATGTGTGAAGCCCCACAGGTGTTGTGTCGGTGCATTACCTTCAGGGACTCCACGTGGATGAACAGTCTGGTCAAAGGTAGAGAACCTTCTCTTTAGGATTTTCGTGACGCCACTCTCGGTATTGCGGTCAGGGGACCACCACTGCAGGTTAAGGGACGCCTGGGGTTGTTGGTAGGTGCAGTTAGATTGTGTGGCCCCCCGAGAGTAGGGCTGGTCCCAGGGCCCGTTTTGAGTGGGTGGAACCACAAGGCGCAGAATGATTCAAACACAGTCCAGGCAGTCTTTCAGGGTTTTTACTCACAGTTGATGGCAGGGTGAGTAACCCGGGCGTAGCTGGGATGAACGAGGCTGGAACCAGGTATCCTTCTAGCTGGCTGATGAGGGTGACTACCAACTTGCCTTCCTAGCCCTGTGTGTTTTGGGGTGACCCCTACTTAAAGCCCTGCTGGGGTCATCCAGGGAAGTTGCTGATGCCTCTCTACCCTTCTTTTTGCCCATTTGCTTGTAGCCTGGACCAGGTCACTCCAGCTGCTTGCCTCCTGTGAACTATGGGCCCTCTCTTTGCTACGTGGCTGCGAACTCTGTGGTGGTATGGCGTGGGTCTGAAGTGCCCCCACCGGCAGGTTTGGCAGGAGAAAATTGAATGAAACCTGTTACCCTTACGGGCCTGGTACCTCCCTGGCAGTCCCCTTACTCTGCCACCCCTTTGCTCTCTGTAGCCTTGGGTGGATTTCAGGTGGCACTACCAGGTGACCGATCTCCCCCATCGGTAGTCACTGCGCGGACGCTGTTAGATTGCAACAGGCTTCAGGGTCTGCTCACACGTCTGCCCTCCCTGAGCTGCACTCTCCAACTCGGCTCACTCCTCTCTACTGTCTGCCTACGCTACCTAGCAACCAAGCTCTCCACCACACCCTTTGAGTGGACATGGAGGCTACACCCCCTCCTGGATTCCCCAGGGGTCCCTATCAAAGGTAGATGTGGGAGACCTGATTACTATGCGCCTGTGTAGTCACACCTCGGTCAGCCTTCTGGATTACCTGTATTGTACTGTCCCCAGCATGGGTGCAGTACTCAGTGGTGCCTGACCAGGTCAGGGGCGCCACATTCCCCCTTAGTTATCACCAGCACGTCCTCGGGCTGCAAGACAACATTTTAAAATGCATAAAACAGTAAAACATATAAACATCATAAAACCACCAGGTACCATACATCCCCACCCTCCACCCACAAGTCCGGTAACCCACCCAAAACCCTCTCAGGAGGCAGGTCACCGGTCCTTTTGGTAACCAGGTCTGGGCCATCCGCTTCCCCAGATCTTTCCTCCAATCTTCCTTTCCCGTCGAGCCGCGCCTTCAGCCACTTCTGGCAGGATGTAGAAGCGGTTTTCTTGGTCTGGTGGTTTACTGGGTATACCCTGCCTTGTGGAGTCGCGCCTTTGGACTCTTCTGACAGGAGGTAGAGGCGGCTCCCACAGTCGATGCAGACAGGGTACCCTCTTTGTGGTGGAGAGCCAGGCCCCATAAACAGGCGTGCTCCCTGGTCACAGGCAAGTCAGGCCCCATAAACAGGCGTGGCCAGGTGGTTGTACCTTTGGGGTAACTATAAACACTGCGAGAGTTTGTGGCTATAGCCAGTTCATAGCCTATGGTCCATGTTTTCAAAAGGGTTTCTCACAAAAGTTCATGTGGGCACATACTTGAACTTTTCAACGTTGTAAACTGGTAACTTTGCTGTGTTTTACTTTACATAGACTTCTCATTCTCTTCTTCTTCCTCCTCACCAGGGCTTGGGCCTGTAGGGCTGTGGCACCTGTCGTCATCATCTGTGGTTGTATCTTCTGTTGGTTCTTTGCCTTTATTGGTGTCTCTTGCTATTTCTTTATCTTCTTCTGTTTCTGTTTCTTTTTCTCTGTCTAGTTCTATTGTTTCTTTTGACTTTTTCTCTTGCGCTGTTGTTGTTGTTGTTTCTTTTGACTTTAGGGTTTGTGTAGAGGCAGCTGGGCCACAATAAGGTTCTTTAGGACATGGCGCAACGTCTAGCGCATACCAACCACGCTCTCCTCGATGTTTTGTGAACTCCACTAAGTCTCCCATGTACAGATTTCTCCCAGGATGACCTTTTGGCAGGTGGGCTCTTACATCTCGTCTGCTGACAAAAATGCCTTCCTTCATTCCAGGTGCAACAATAAAGCCATACCCTGATTTTAAGCTGAAGTCTTCTACCACCCCATGGCAAAGGGATCCCCTTTTCTGGTAGCGAGCCTTCCTTAGGTGTTGCTTATCTTCAAGATCTCTAGCTGTAACATCATACCGGTCTGGGGACTGCTGTGTTGCAGCCAGTTTTGCGCAGACACGGCGCTGGGTTCTGGTTGTGGGGCTCCTCTGCACCGCAGGCTCCAAGGTTACGTACATGCTTGGTATCGTGATGGCTAGAGGTTCATCTTCTGAGGGTGTTGGGCTCTCCTCATCCCAGCGGGAGTACGGCAGCATCTCTGGCTCTGGGCCTCTCCTTGCCCCTTAGTGCTCTTGAGCACTCCTCTTGTTGTAGCACTGGGTATGGGTCCTCATCAGGAGGCCAGGGAGGTGGGCTTTTTATTGTGGATGTTACTGGAGCCTTCTTATGGGAATGCGGAAGGAGCAGATAGCAGTCCACCATTTCCTTTGGGAACCGCGCCTCCAGATCCGCCTTAAGCTTTAAGTATACAGGGTCTTCTCCTTCTGGTGGGGACGTGAGACCCGGTTCCTTGGACTGGGGAGCGATGTCTGCTCTGGCCTTGCAGGCCGGGGTAGATGGCCTTGTGGCCTGGTCTTGGCGGGTCGAGCCTAGTATGGCTGCGACCTGGTCTTGGCAGGCCGGGCCTAGCATGGCGGCGGCCTGGGTCAGCGTCGCCCCTGCGGCGTGGATGAGTGTCGCTGCCGTGGCGAGATCATGGCGGGCCGAGCCTGGCTTGGCTGCGGCCTGGTCTTATCGGGCCGAACCTGGTGTGGCTGCGGCCTGGTCTTTGCGAGCCGAGCCTAGCATGGCAGCGACCTGGTCTTGGCAGGCCGGGCCTAGCATGGCGGCGGCCTGGGTTAGCGTCGCCCCTGCGGCGTGGATGAGTGTCGCTGCCGTGGCGAGATCATGACGGGCCAAGCCTGGCTTGGCTGCGGCCTGGTCTTATCGGGCCGGGCCTAGCATGGCGGCGGCCTGGGTCAGCGTCGCCCCGGCGGCGTGGATGACCGTCGCTACCGCGGCGGGATCGTGGCGGGCCGCTCCTGGCATGGTGGTGGCCTAGACTTAGCGGGCCGCACCTGTCGTGGCTGTGGCCTGGGTCGGCGTCGCCGCACCGGGCGTCTCTCCGGGGACCGCGGGCGTGGCAGCGGGGATCGGGGCACCCGCGCAGGCAGGGGCATCAGATGACTCACCCCTCGGCAGAATCACCGGTGTCCGGGCAGTTGCTGCTCCGCGTGTCGCCCTCCTCGCCGTCCACTTCTCATGGGCCCAAGCGACTTCAGCCATTTCTCGCAATTCTGCACGGGCTTCTCGAATTTGCTGCATCACCCGAGCTTCCAGCCGTTCACACCATTGATCAAGTTCCCAGTCCCACCAGGCAGCGGAGCCTGGCTCTGGGTCCTTGTATGCGGACGCCATTTCCTCTTCGTCTGCCTTTAGCTCTTCTCCCAGCAGGCTTGTGGCTTCCTCTCCTTCCCGCCATCTCTGCACACCTCCGCTTTCATCACTTGCGAGGTCAGGACTCTGCAAGGGTTCTCTGGGTAGCCACACCTCTTCGTGGGCGGTAACTTCTTCTTTTGCACGCTGCTGTTGTTCTTTGGCGCGCTTTTCATGGTGGCAAAATGGCGGCGCTTCCAATTTTTCAAGCGGACCGCCAAGGCACATGGTCACCTGTCTGTACAGGTCTAGTCCTTATCCTGTTCACAGCGCCAGATGTTAAGCCCCACAGGTGTTGTTTCAGTGCATTACCTTCAGGGACTCCACGTGGATGAACAGTCTGGTCACAGGTAGGGAACCTTCTCTTTAGGATTTTCGTGACGCCACTCTCGGTATTGAGGTCAGGGGACCGCCACTGCAGGTTAAGGGACGCCTGGGGTTGTTGGTAGGTGCAGTTAGATGCTGTGGCTCCCCAAGAGTAGGGCTGGCCCCTGGGCCCGTTTTGAGTGGGTGGAACCACAAGGCGCAGAATGACTCAAACACAGTCCAGGCAGTTTTTCAGGGTTTTTACTCACAGTTGATGGCAGGGTGAGTAACCCGGGCGTAGATGGGATGAACCAGGCTGAAACCAGGTATCCTTCCGGCTGACTGATGAGGGTGACTACCAACTCGCCTTCCTAGCCCTGTGTATTTTGGGGTTACCTACTTGAAGCCCTGCTGGGGTCGCCCAGGGAAGTTGCTGATGCCTCTCTCCCCTTCTTTTGACCCGTTTGCTTGTAGCCTGGACCAGGTCACTCCAGCTGCTTCCCTCCTGTGAACTATGGGCCCTCTCATTGCTACATGACTGCGGACTCTGTGGTGGTATGGCGTGGGTCTGAAGTGCCCCCACCGGCAGGTTTGGCAGGAGAAAATTGAATGAATCTCTGCACTGGGACCTGTTACCCTTATGGGCCTGGTACCTCCCTGGCAGTCCCCTTACTCTGCCACCCCTTTGCTCTCTCTAGCCTTGGGTGGATTTTGGGTGGCACTACCAGGTGACCGATCTCCCCCGTCGGTAGTCACTGCGCGGACGCTGTTAGATTGCAACAGGTTTCAGGGTCTGCTTCACACGTCTGCCCTCCCTGAGCTTCACTCTCCAACTCGGCTCACTCCTCTCTACTCTGTCTGCCTACGCCACCTAGCAACCAAGCTCTCCACCACACCCTTTGAGTGGACATGGAGGTTATGCCCCCTTCTGGATTCCCCAGGGGTCCCTATCAAAGGTAGATGTGTGAGACCTGATTACTATGCGCCTGTGTAGTCACACCTCGGTCAGCCTTCTGGATTACCTGTATTGTACTGGCCCCAGCATGGGTGCAGTACTCAGTGGTGCCTGACCAGGTCAGGGGCGCCACACATGCATCAGACAGCACAGCATGGGAGGAAGACGCTGCTGCTCCATGAGTGATCAGAAGCTGCGTGCTGTAAGGTGTGATGTCACCGCTGACAGGCGGGTTTCTATAGCAACTTTGATCTCCGTTATTCACCGGCTGTGACAGCCGGTGTTTAACGGAACGGGGAAGAAGAACGGGGAGCCGACCATGTGCCAGAGCATCTCGCCAGTACACGGGGATGCACAAACGACCACCGCGTACTGGAGAGATGCACTGACAGGACCTAGCAATGATGTCTAGCCATGTGACCAGTCTGTAGCCAATGAGATAATAGACACGTGACTGGTCACATGCTTTTTTGACATCACGGAAGGTCCTATCATCAGTGCTTGTTACCGGGAGGATGCAGCGATTATCGAAAGGAAAAGCGGCGGGAGACAGAATGCAGGATGCGTTGTGGGGACAGGTAAGTGTTATGGCAATGTTTATTAACTGTATGTGTACATTTATAATGCGTTTTTATGTGTTTGTGTTTGCCTGCCATTGGTTTCAATGGGGCTCGAGAGGTTCGTCGAGCCGTTCACCGAACCGAACTTGAACGCGGCCTCCGTTCGACGAACCAAACCGAACTCGAGCCTCTAGAGCAGTGATGGCGAACCTATGGCACGCGTGCCAGACAGGGCACCCAGAGCCCTTTTTGCTGGCACGAGCGCTGTCGCCACACTGCGCCACTTTGAGCTGCCGGTGTGATCGCGCCAGCAGTTCAAAGTGGTGTTTAGCAGAGGAGACATTTCTCCTCGCTCTGACACTCCTCCTCTCCTGGGCTGCAGGCCTGTTGCCTAGGAGACGGAGGAGCGTCAGTAGGCGGGCGCTGGCGTATTGTGGCCGCGTGGGAACTGAAGTGACTGAGGACGCAGCAGC
The DNA here is from genome assembly GCF_048569485.1 of Anomaloglossus baeobatrachus. Taxonomy (NCBI): domain Eukaryota; kingdom Metazoa; phylum Chordata; class Amphibia; order Anura; family Aromobatidae; genus Anomaloglossus; species Anomaloglossus baeobatrachus. Next base: position 206,744,069 of record NC_134359.1, on the reverse strand, counting down.
GGAGGAGTGGGGGCTAGAAGGTGAGGTTTTTTGTTTTTTTTAAGCTCTGTGCGGCTGTGCAAAGGTGTGGGGGGACAGAGCCAGCACGGGGCAAACATGGGAGCACGGGGCAAACATGGGAGCACGGGGCAAACATGGGAGAACGGGGCAAACATGGGAGCATGGGGCAAACATGGGAGCACGGGGCATATGGAAACATGGGAGCACAGGGCATATACAAACAGAGCACGGGGCATATAGAGAGCACGGGGCATATAGAGAGCACGGGGCATATACAGAGCACGGGGCATATACAGAGCACGGGGCATATACAGAGCACGGGGCATATACAGAGCACGGGGCATATACAGAGCATGGGGCATATACAGAGCACGGGGCATATACAGAGCAAGGGGCAAACATGGGAGCACGGGCCATATACAAACAGAGTACAGGGCATATTCAGAGTATGGGGCATATACAGAGCACAAGGCATATACAGAGCACGGGGCATATACAGAGCACGGGGCATATACAGAGCACGGGGCATATACAGAGCACGGGGCATATACAGAGCACGGGGCATATACAGAGCACGGGGCATATACAGAGCACGGGGCAAACAAGGGAGCACGGGGCATATACAAACAGAGCACGGGGCATGTACAGAGCACAGGGCAAACAGAGCAAGGGGCAAACAGAGCAAGGGGCAAACAGAGCATGAGGCATACAGAGCACAGGGCATACAGAGCACTGGGCATACAGAGCACAGGGCATACAGAGCAAGGGGCATACAGAGCACGGGGCATACAGAGCATGGGGCATGGAGAGCACGGGGCATGGAGAGCACGGGGAAAACATACAGAGCACGGGGGAAACAAACAGAGCACAGAGCATGGGGCAAACAAACAGAGCACGGGGCAAACAAACAGAGCACGGGGCAAACAAACAGAGCACGGGGCAAACAAACAGAGCACGGGGCAAACAAACAGAGCACGGGGCAAACAAACAGAGCACAGGGCAAACAAACAGAGCACAGGGCATACAGAGCACGGGGCATACAGAGCACGGGGCAAACAAACAGAGCACGGGGCAAACAAACAGAGCACGAGGCAAACAGAGCACAGGGCATACAGAGCATGGGGAAAACATGGAGAGCACGAGGCAAACATGGCTGCAAGGATGGGGGAAACGTGCAAAGATGGGGGAAACGTGCAAAGAGGGAGAGAGACATGCAAAGATGGGGGAAACATGCAAGGATGGGAGAAACATGGCTGCAAGGATGGGGGTAAACATGCCGGCAAGGATGGGGGTAAACATGACTGCAAGGATGGGGGTAAACATGACTGCAAGGATGGGGGAAACATGCATGAAGGGGGGAAAACATGCCAGGAAGGGGTACATTTACCAGTATGGAGGATACATTTACCAGGATGGGGGGATACATTTACCAGAATGGAGGAAAACATGAAAGGATGGGGGGAAACATGCCAGGATGGGGGTACATGAACATGTAAGGATGAGGAAAAATGCCAGGATGGGGAACATTTAGCAGGAAGGGTGACATTTATCAAGATGGGGTACATTTACCAGGAAAGGGGACATTTACCAGGATAAGGGAACATGCCTGGATGAGGTACATTTACCAGGATGGGGTCATTTAACAGCATGGGGGAACATGCCAGGATGGGATACATTTACAATGATGGGGTACATTTACCAGGAATGGGGTACATTTACCAGGATGGGGCCATGATGTGGACAAATATACCAGAATGTAGGAAATATATATCAGGATGGGGGACATGTTTACCAGGAAGTGGCCAGGAAGGGGGACTGCACTACACAATGAAAGGGGAGGGGAACAACTCCTACGTCTTTATGGGATTTCAAGATGTTCAGACTTTGAAATGTAGATGTGGATTACAGGGTGACATCTGATTCCATGCTAAAATCTCTGTCTCATATGCTGCAATTTTTTTCCAGAAAGATCAATCCAACTGCTGTGTCTGGAAAGGGCAGGGGCTCAGCTTCAATGTGTGGTAAGCATGAATGAGCGTGATTATCCCTGCTGAAGAGAAGAGAAGACAGCAAAGGTAAGGTTAAAATCAACTATTTACATAATAGGAATGGTTGGCACTTCGGAAAAAAAATGGGTTTAGGGCTACAGTTTGGGCACTTGGCCTGTAAAACGTTCGCCATGACTGCTCTAGAGGCTCGCTCAACTCTATTTACCACCTACCCCACGGACACACACTTTTTTTTCCCTTTCCAACAAGCCTGTTCCCCTTTTTACCAACATCTGCCCTTTTGCTACTCATTTTGTTGGTGACCAAATTCGACACCTAATATATCGTCGCAAAAATTGAGAGGTGGTGTAGATTGCAGAGGTGGTCTAGCTTTATCGACAGCTGAAGAACTAACACTGACTATCCCAGACAATGAAACTATGCCCCTAAAACTGGCAGCACTTTTTGCAATTTAAATTGCGCAGCAAAAATGGACAGGTGGGGTACAATGCAGAGGTGGTGTAGCTTGGTTGTCAGCAGAGGAACCCTCACGTACTATCCCAGACAATGAAACTATGGCCCTAAAACTGGCAGCATGTTTTGCAATTAAAATTGCGTAGCAAAAATGGACAGGTGGTGTACAATGCAGAGGTGGTATAGCAAAATTGTCAGCAGAGGAACCCTCACGTAATATATCTGACAATGAAACTATGGCCCTAAAACTGGCAGCACTTTTTGCAATTAAAATTGCGTAGCAAAAATGGACAGGTTGGGTACAATGCAGAGGTGGTGTAGCTTGCTTGTCAGCAGAGGAACCCTCAGTTACTATCCCTAACGATGAAACTAAAGCCTGCTTTACATGGTACGATCTATCGTGCAATTTCACGATCGATCGTACCCGTCCCCGTCATTTGTGCGTCACGGGCAATTAGTACAATTAATACAAAGTCATTAACCCCCGTCACACGTACTTACCTGCTGTGCGACCTCGCTGTGGGCAGCGAACATCCTCTTCCTGAAGGGGGAGGGACGTTCGGCATCACAGTGACGTCACACAGCGGCCAATAGAAGCGGAGGGGCGGAGATGAGCGGGACGTAAACATCCCGCCCACCTCCTTCCTTCCGCGTAGCCGGCGGGTGCCGCGGGACGGAGGTAAGCTGCTGTTCATCGTTCCCGGGGTGTAACACGGAGCGGCGTGTGCTACCCTGGGAACGATGAGCAACCAGAGCCATTTAAATTAAATGAGATTATGAAACCGAGCGACGAGTACACTACTCACGATTTTGTGAGCGATACTGCGTCGCTCGGAGGTGTCACATAGCCCAAAGTCACAAGCGATGCCGGATGTGCGTCACAAAAACCACGACCCCGACGATCTATCGCACGATAGATCGTCTCTTGTAAAGCACCCTTAAGCCCAAAGGAGTTGCCTGAGCTGAGTTAGACAGACGCTGTGATAAAACCTTGCACAGCGCTGCCACAGATCTGCCTAGCAAAAATAGCTATGAAATGCTGTAATGTAGCCCTGAAAAGGGCTGAAATTACAAGTAGTCACTAATCCCTAAACCGATGTGTAGATTGCACTGTATAAATCTATAACGCACACACATCAGCAGCAGCGGGAGCGATGACTGCCACACACCCGCAGCAGAGAGATAATGGCGGCGAAGGGGAAAATGTCCAGGTCTTATAGGGCAAAGACATATGACATGCACAGCCTATGAAACATACCCTTGCTTGTCTGTCAAAAATCCACTTTGCTGTGTATGTGTGTGTGTCTGTGATAGGCTGACAGCCTGGCCCGCCCCACTGTACGCGCGGTTAGTAAAAAAAAAAATGGGCGATCACCATTCTTTCAGCACTCAGCAGCAGCACTGATCTAAACCCCGTCTCCCCGGCACACTATACGCTGAATTTTAATAATATCATTATGAACAGTGACTGACAGTCTTAAGGCCACTTTACACACAGAGATAAATCTGCTGCAGATCTGTGGTTGCTGTAAAATTGTGGACAATCAGTGCCAGGTTTGTGGCTGTGTACAAATGGAACAATGTGCCCATGATTTCACTGCAACCACAGATCTGCCGAAGATTTATCTGTGCGTGTAAAGTGGCCTTTACAGTGAAAAGCCAGCTAATAACTAGCTACGCTTTTGGTGATCGAGCCGTTATCGAACGGTAACTTGAACAACCGAAGTTGAAGCAAATCGTTCGAGTTCATCGAATGACTCGAATACCACCCAAAATCCCTCGAATTTGAAATTGGCGAACGGTTCTAATCGAACATCACTCAACTCTCCTTAGGAGGCATTGGACAGTGATCTGGTATCAATCCACCTTGACCAGTTGAATAAAGTTCCCAGCAGATCTGGAATCCAGGAAGGCCGTCTCAGAAAACCGAATGCCATGACACAGGCAGAGACAACGAGGATTTATTCTCATCAAGGGTCAAGGCAAAAAGGTCCCAGCCTGACGGGACATGCAGGGATGAAGTGTTCTACACAGGTGAAATGGCTGGGGTAGACAGGAAGATGGGTACGGAAAGGTGTAGTGGGCGTGGCAGTGACAAATAGCTATGGGAAAGTGGACTCATAAATAGTTATTAGATTGATACCTATTCAGCTAGCTAGCAAATTGATAGACTAACTAGAAGTGTTGTGCAGGCACCTCCCCTAATGGGAAGG